>NC_087279.1:0-300000 GCF_015220805.1 Pogoniulus pusillus
GGGGGGAGGGGGGGGGGGAGGGGGGGGGGGGGAGGGGGGGGGGGGGAGGGGGGAGGGGGGGGGGGGGGGGGGGGGGGGGGGGGGAGGGGGGGGGGGAGGGGGGGGGGGGGTGGGGGGAGGGGGGGGGAGGGGGGGGGGGGAAGGGGGGGGGAGGGGGAGGGGGGGGGGGGGGGGGGGGGGGGGAGGGGGGGGGGGAGGGGGCGGGGGGGGGGAGGGGGGGAGGGGGGGGGGAGGGGGGGGGGGGGGGGGGGGGGGAGGGGGAGGGGGGGGGGAGGGGGGGGGGGGGGGGGGGGGGGGGGGGAGGGGGGGGGGGGGGGGGGGGGGGGGGGGAGGGAGGGGGGGGGGGGGGGGGGGGGGGGGGGGAGGGGGGGGGGGGGCCGGGAGAGCGGGGGGAGGGGGGGGGAGAGGCCGGGGGGAGGGGGCCGGGAGAGGGGGGGGAGGGGGGGGAGAGAGGAGGGGGGGGAGGGGGGGGAGGGGAAGAGGAGGGGGAGGGGCGGCCGGAGAGGGGAGGGGGGGGAGGGGAGAGGGGTGGGGGGGGGAGTGTGAGGAGGGGGGAGGGGGGGGCTCTTTAGTCTGGGGAAGAGAAGGGATCTCCTTAACGTCTATACATTGCCGAGGGGCAGGGGTCAGCACCAAGGTGCCAGCTGCTGCTTGGTGGTGCTCAGCACTAGGACAAGTAACAACAGACAGAAGCTGCTCCGCCTCACCAGGAGCAGAGATTTCTTGGCTGGGAGGCTGACAGAGGACTGGGACAGACTGAAACCAAAACATTGCTCAGAACACAAAAGAACCTCTGAAGCGATGGCAAAAAGCTCAAGGAAAAGAGGTTGGATTTTCATGATTCTGTCCCTTAAAATACATCAGACTAACAGCAGAGTGAAAAATGTGACATTCCTGCAGGTGGAACAGTTAGAACTGTGGCAGACATGATTGGCTGTTTTAATCCAGAAGTTCATTTGGTTTAAGCCTAGTTCTAAATAGTGACAATAGATACACTAGGCACAGCATAGCAACAAGCTTACATCAAAGCATTTCTAAAGCCTCTGCAACTAAGTCCTTCTTGACTGACAAGAGCATCACCTCACTGAATAAGCAATGAACTCTACCATTACAGCAGCCTTGGCCTCATAGATGACTCTCTTGCTTCGTTGCAGAAGTCCATCACCAGCCTGTGCCTGCAATGTCAAATGGAACCATGTCAAAACTGCTGACACTTTGCAGTTATGATCCCAACAGTTCATTCTTCAGACCTCCCAACCCTTAAGTCCCTTAAGAAGGCAGTGAAAAGCAATTGCTCTTGCATTTCATGCTGCCCAGACGCTCCCAGCTCCTCCAGTAAGGCTAAGCATTCCAACAGGCTCATGCCAAACTCTCCCACAGCTGTTTGAGACCATCACAGCAAACTAACAGCAAGTTGCTGCTCTACTCTCAGACCACAGAGGCTGCCTAGGGAGTCGCCGTCCCTGCAGCTGCTCAAGAAAAGCCTGGATGAGGCACTTAGTGCCATGGCCTAGCTGACTGGAGAGGGCTGGGGCTAGGTTGGGCTGGATGAGCTTGGAGGTCTCTTCCAACCTGGCTGATTCCATGATTCTAAGTGTACAAATACCCCAGCTGTGTGCTTTGAACCTTGTCAATAAGCTTTCTGCAGAGACTGAATGATAAGAAACAGGTTGGTTGTAGTTATTAACAACCTTTGCCTGGATACCAACATTAATATTGGTTATTAATTGTGCATCACTCATAACGCACCCATTCCATGGCTCTTGGAGTTCCCACAGTGAGAACAGCAAAGGATGGCACACCCCAAGCACTCCTCACCACGTATTCACTGCCAGCACCCAGCACGGGAAGACAGCCAGGACAGGAAGATAAATCACACGGCGTAACAATCGGAGCCACCGCAGCTAAGGGGGGAAAAACCAAACACCAACCAATATATCTCAAGCCACAACAAAGACTTACTTCAGCAGCACCATCCAAGATATCCTTCATGAACTTAACCATGTCCTCTGTCTTCTCCAGGTGTCTGTCTGGCAGCAAACACTGCTGGTTGGAGGCATTCAAGGCGACGGTAGTACGGATGGTCAGCTCGCTGGCAATGGAAAGCAGATGGGTTACAGGTTTGAAGAGCCACAGTGTAAAACACTGCAAAGCAAAGAATTCCTACAGCATGTCAGAGGGCGCTCAGTGAGCTTCTCCCTGTGTGTGTTCCCTTAAAGGCAAGAGGGGAAGGGGGAAGAGAATGGTACAAAAAAGCTTCTCAGCAGTACTTTGTCCCCTCACATCCGTGCAGGCAACGCGATGGAAGCTTACTGCATTTCACACCCCCACAGGTAGCTCATGACTTCCCCAGCAGCAAGAGATCACAGACAGGAACCTTGCACATGAAACGTACTACTAAGGTAACACAGGAAGTCTTTCAGCATGCAAAGGCAAAAGCACAACCCAAAACATTCCACATGGCCACAGTCCAGCTGAAGAACGAAAAACTGCTGGAACCAGTTCAGAGCAGGACCACGAGGATGAGCCAAGGGCTGGAGCACTTCTAAGAGGATAGGCTGAGGGAGCTGGGGCTGCTCAGCCTGAAGGGGACAAGACTCCAGGGAGACTTTAAAGCTACCTCCCAGCACCTGAAGGGAACCTGCAGCAGGAAGGCTGCAGAGGGACTTTTTCCATAAGGGTGTCTAAAGACAGGGCAAGGGGAATGGTTTGAAGCTGAGGGAGAGCAGGGCTGCTCAGAGTGGATCTGAGGAAGAAGTTCTTCAGCATGAGAGTACTTTGGCTTGCAGAGACAGAAACACTGTAATGCCTGTTCATGAATTTACAGCCAAGGTCACAAGCGTGCTTCTGTCAGCAATTACTGCTTCTATGCCCACCAATCACACAGTAGTGTGTCCTTTGTGAACAAACAGCATCTGAGGCCAGCTGCACCAAGTATTCAGCGACAAAACAAAGCAAATCAACAAAACAAATCTCCTACTTACCCAGCCCAAAAAGCAAACACTTCTCTGCCAGAGAAACAGGCAGAAACATCTCAGCAGACAGACAGAAGAGCTTGCACAGGAGAAGCAGGTGAAGAAGGTCTCCTTTTTGGCACCTATAAAGCACCAGATCACTCACATCACTTTAACTTCAAATGAGAGACAGCTGCTTTTAGATTCACTGCACTCAGGTGTTCATCTAGAGACAGCCCACAGAAATCCAGAACTTGTGCTCCCTGAGTCCCCGTGAAGCTCCTAGAATCTTCCAGAGCACAAGCACAGGATGTTGTGCATGCTTTGATCACCCAGAGAAAACTTACAGAGCTGACATCTTCAACTCTGGTTTTTCCCTTCCTTCACTCCAAAGGCCAGAGAAGAAGTAGTCAACTGCAAATGCCAAGCAACTTCACTCCCGAATGATGCATTTGAAGACAATGACCATTAAGGGCAAATGTCAAGCATCTTGTTAACCTACTCCCATGTGCCTTGTCTGTACTGAGTGCAGCCAGCATCCTTCATGCACTTCATGCTGCTTCTCTGAGGGAGCTCAGTTGTATGCCTCTCTTAAAGAAAGCATCAAGAATGAAATGGGACTCTCCTGAAATCAGAAGCACAGGCAATGCATAACCATTCTTTACAGCCCCAGTTACAAACTGGGCAGGCTGCAGAGGTGCGCCCAGGCCAACCTCATGGCATTCATCAAGGCCGAGTGCAAGGTCCTGCACCTGGGTGGGCACAATCCCAAGCACAACTCCAGGCTGGATGGGGAACGGCTGAGAGCAGCCCTGAGGAACAGGCCCTGGGGGTCTGGGCTGATGCAAAGCTCAAGAGGAGCCTGCAGTGTGAGTGCAGCCCAGACAGCAACCCTGTGCTGGGCTCCAGCAAGAGCAGTGTGGGCAGCAGGGCAAGGGAGGGGATTCTGCCCCTTGCCTCTGCTCTCCTCACACCCCACCTGCAGTCCTGGGGGCAGTTCTGGAGTCCCCAGCACAAGAAGGACATGAAGTGTTGGAGCCAGTGCAGAGGAGGCCACCAAGATGCTGAGAGGGCTGCAGCAGCTCTGCTCTGAGCACAGAGTCTGATCAGTGAGCTCACTGCTGGCTGCAGCTACCTGGAGGGAGGCAAAGTCCTACAGCTGTGCTGCTCAGGGACATGCTTTAGGGGTGACCTGGCAGTGCTGCCTTAAGGGCTGCCCTGGATGATTTGGAAGCTCTTCTCCAACAGCAACCACTCCATGCTTCTACTCCTCAGAACCGGTGCACCTGACTGCCAGAAGGAGCACAAACTCCACACAAAGCCTTACCTGACCCAGCCTCTTTGGCCACCTGCGTCTCGTGGGGGATGTTCCTCAGCATCTGCTCCTCCCGCATGAGCTGGTGCTGGGCTGAACCCTCCTGCTGCCTGGGGAACGGCCATGCTGCTCCTGCTGCTCCTTCAGCTCATGCCATGCTTGCTGGAGAGAGCTGCAGAACCCAACGGCAGCACAGATTGACACGGAGGGGCTCTGGCAGCAGCAGCTTGAGTGCAGGCAAATCCATCCCTGCAGCTGAGCACAGTCATTGCTTTGGCCCAGTGGCGCCTGGAGGACCTCGGAGGCCTAGAGCGGCTTTGACCAGCGAGAGGAGAGCCCAGAGCGTCGCCTGCCAGCCGGAAGTGACGGCACGGAGGCAAGATGGCGGCGCGGAGCGAGCTGCTGCGGCTGTACCCAGCCCCGGGGGGGTCTTAGGCGGAGTTGGGGGGTCCCGGGAGGGGTCCGAGAGGGCTCGGGGGGGCGGGGGAAGGGGCTGGGGGGTTTTGGAGAGTCCCAGAGGGGCTTCGAGGGGGCCCCAGGGGGGTTTGAGGAGTCCCGGGGGGGGGATGAGGTGGCTGGGGGGGGGGCGAGCAGCGGGGGGAGGGTCTGGGGATGAGTCAGTGGTTGCCAGGGGCGCTTGGGGGGGTCGCAGGGGGATTTGAGGGGGGGCCGAAGTGGCTGAAGGGGGTAGGAGAAGGATCTGTGGGTGCCGTAGAGAGTCCCAGGAGTGCCTGGGGGGGACTGGGAGCAGTGGGAGGGGACTGGGGGGACGCTGGGGGGTGCTGGGGTCCCTCCCCCGAGGCTCCTTGACCTGCCCTGCCAGGGAGGTGCTGCTGCTGCCTGCTGGCCTGGCACAGGTGGCACTGAGGGCGCTGGGCCCAGGCCTGCAGCCCCCAGCCCGGCCCGAGGGGAGGCCTCAGCAGCGCCCCCAGGCCAGGCTGCAGTGCTGCGGGGACAAGCTGAGGGCCTGAGTGGGCACTGGGGGGCGCTGGGCGGGGACGGGGAGGGGCTGGGGGATTAGTGGGGGCATACAAGGAGGTGAGTGGGGGTCTCTGGGAGGCAAGTGGGCGGGTCTGCGGGTCCCTGGGAGGTCCCTAGGAGGGTCTGGGGGTCCCAGGGTGGGTCTGAGGGTCCCTGAGAGATCCCTAGGAGGGTCTGGGGGTCCCTGGGAGGTCCCTGGGTGGGTCTGGGGGTCCCTGGGAGGTCCTAAGGAGGGTCTGGGGGTCCCTGAGCCCTCCCCCTGCAGGCTCTGGGTCTCCCGGGGGGCTGGAGGCCTGCGGGGGGAGGTCTCCTCCTTCCTGGAGCTGCTGGGGCTGTGCTGGAGACCATGGAGCGCTTCGGAGGGGCGGGGCAGGGGCAGGCCCCGCCCATGCCAGAGGACGCACCAATCAGCTGCTGACCCTCACCGTCCTAACCAGTTCCCCCCCCCCAGTAAAGCACCAAACTCCACCAGGTGGACCCTGCCTTCATGTATGCAAATGAGGGGGCGGGGCACAGGGGTGACCATGCCCACAGTCCCCACAGCATCCACCAATCAGCTGCTGACCCTCCCGGTAACCCCTCCCCAACCCCCAACACATCTCCAAGGTACTCAAAGGCAGAGCCTGATATTGAAATTTATGCAAATGAGGAAGGCAGAACAAGCGGCAAACCACGCCCACCACAATCCACCAATCAGCAGCCACCTCCTGAACTCCTCCTCCAAAGGAAGCTCCAAATCTGTCACCATATTATTAGTTACTGGGGGGCGGGGGCGGGGCCGAGGAGGCGGGGCCAGGCACAGCATGGGGAGAGGGCGTGGCCATGGAGGGGGCGGGGACTAGACACAGCATGGGGAGAGGGTGTGCCCATGGAGGGGGCGGGGACTAGACACAGCATGGGGAGAGGGCGTGGCCAAGGAGAAGGGGCGGGGACCAGACACAGAACAGGGAAGGGGGCGTGGCTCAGAAAGAAAGGGGCGGGGACTAGACAGCAAGGGGACAGGGGGTGTGGCTATGCAAATAAACAGGCAGCAACCAGAGCCAGGCAAGAAAGGCCAGGGAGGGGGCGTGGCTCCGCAGCCCGGGGGGCGTGGCTCCGCCAGCCCACTCCTCCCGCAGCAGCAGACCCCTGCAGAGCCCTGCAGTGCCCTAGAGACATCTCCAGACTCCTACAGACAACTTCAGACCTTTCCAAGGGCTCTGCAGACCCTTACAGACCCCTGCAAACTCTTCACACCCCTAAGACCTCTACACACAGCCACAGCCTCCTCTGCAGAGCCCTGCAGCCCCCTCCACACCTTCAATGGATTCCTGCAGACACTTAACAGATGCCTGACAGAGCTCCACAGACCCCTGCAGACCTTTACAAGATGCCTGCAGACACCTGCGGGCCCAGAACAGAAACCTCCACACACCTGCTGAATGCTACAGACACTTGCACACCCCTCCAGCCTCCTAGAGACCTCTAGGGACCCCTCCCGACCTTTCCATAGAGCCCTGCAGACCCCTGCATGTCTTTAAGAGGCCCCTAGAGACCCCCACAGACCTCTACAGACTGCCAGAGAACCCTGCAGACCCCTACAGACACCTCGAGACCTTTGCAAGGCACCTCAAGACCTTCACAGCCTTTTGAGACACCTACAGCACCACACACACCTCTACCGACCCCTAACCACCTCCACAGACACCCAGAGAGCCCTCCAGGCCCCTAAGGGTACCTACAGATGCCTCCAGACCCCCGCACACCTCTGCACACTCAGAAAAGCCTCCAGGCCTTTTAGAAGACCCCTGCAGACACCTACAGACCTGGGCAGACTCCTACAGCTGCTTGCACAGCCCTGCAGACACCGACAGGCTCCTCCTGGCCTGCAAGCTCACACCATGTGCTCGCACTCAGCTTCTCCCCAGCACCCCCAGGGCTGCTCTTTATCGCCTCCGCCCCCAGCCCGCAGGCACAGGCAGGCTTCCTCCCGCCCACACGCAGCACCCTGCCCTTGCTCTCCTGGAACCTCACAAGCTTCGCCCGGGCCCAGCTCCCCTGCCTGCCCAGGTGTTTCCTGGATGCCATCCTGCCCCTCGGCTTGCTCTCCAGCACCACTCAGCTTGGGGCCACCTGCAAACACGCTGCCAGTGCACCTCTATCTCATTTGGGACAGTCACACTCTAGAGACACTGGACAAAAGTGTCCTGGAGCCAAAGAACTCCTTCACTGAATGCAGACACCTACAGACCCCTCCACACCTTTAACAGACCACTGCAGCCCACTGCAGAACTCTGTAGAGCCCTCCAGACCTCCACAGACCCATTAAAAGGCACCTCCAGACCCAGGCAGACCTCTACAGAGAACTAACAGAGCCCTGCAAATCCCTACAGGCATCTACGGACCCCTGCAGCTGCCTGCAAACACATACAGACCCCTACAGAGCTCCCCACACCCATCCAGACCTCTCCAGATATTTAACAGACCCCTGCACACATCTACAGACCCCTCCAGAGCCTTCAATGATGCCTGCAGGCACCTACAGACCCACACAGAAATCTCCAAACACCTACTCAACTCTACAGACCTCTGCAGACTCTCTCAGACCCTGACAAATAGCTACAGACCCCTTCACACCTCTGCAGACACCCACACTCACCTACACACCACCACAGACATGGACAAAGCTCAACAGGCACCTGCAGACCCCTCCACACCTTTAAAAGCTGCCCAGAGACTCCTACAGAACCCTGCCAAAATCTACAGACCCTGCCAGAGCTCTACAGACCCCTCCAGACATTTGAAAGGTGCCTGCAGACCTCCACACCCCCCTAGAGACAGCTGCAGGCACCCACATTCCTCTACAAAGCTCTAGAGACCTCTACAGACAGCTACAGACCCCTCCAGACATTTGAGAGGTGCCTGCAGACCCCTGCAGCACCCTAGAGACATCTACAGACAACTTCAGACCTTTCAAAGGGGTCTGCAGACCCTTAGAGATCCCTGCAAATTCTTCACACCCCTCCACTAACTCTAACCTGTCAGCACCTCCCAGCAGCAGGGAACAGAGAGAAGCACTCCACAGCCGTTTGCACGAGAGGCTTTCTGCTCATCCAGCTGCTCTGTTAGCATCTGCATTGGACAGAATCTTCAGCTACTAGGTCAGAGCTCGGACTGAGCAATCTCCTTTTCAACCCTTCCCTCCTGGCAGACACAGACAAACCCTACCTGGAGCCCACAGGAGCCGAGCCAAAGGAGATCACCCTGCCAGGCTGCAGGGCCAGGCTGCAGCGGCACCAGCGTCCGTGCTGACGGATTCACCGCAGCAGCTGGGGCCCTCGTGCCCATCCTGCTGCTGCTGCACATCTGGCTGGCTTGGCCAGTGGAGTGGAAAGCAAAGTGCAAACCTGCCAAGAGTGAAACAACCAAGGACAAAGCTCAGTTACTCACACTGTGAAGGTGTGGGCACGCTCCTATGCCCCCAGTAAAAACACTGCCAAAGCATTTCATTTTCCACTGCCATGCACTGACCTTGCAGAGCTCTGAGCTGATCCCACTCCAACACTCCACCTCCAGTGCACACAGTCAGCTCTGACTGCAGGGTGCTGCCATGTGGGCCATGCACACACAGGAGGGACGCCTGGCCCCCAGCACTGCCCAGCAGACATGCTCCTGAGCTGCCAGGGACACGTACCAGTGACAGCCAGACAGAAATAAAGCACGTCAGAGCACCCCACCAGAAGATGGGAAAGACAACCCCTGACACTTGGTTGCCTTTTTCACACACACAACAAACGAGCTGCTCCGAGAGCCCTGACAAAGGCTTTGCTCTTTGGCAGTGGCTGCTCAAGCCATGCAGATCAGGCTGGAAGTGACACGACTGTAACTTTTTTGGTAAAGCTTCATTTATGACAGAAAAGGGATCAGTGAGATCAGAGACGGCCCAGATGCTTTGGCACCTGGGAAAAAAACCAACCAAAGCCAAACCAACCAACCCAACACAAACCCACCCTCAAATTAGTCCTCAGTGCTGCAGTCCCCAGAGGAGCGGTGGATCTGAAACGTTTGGCCCCACTGGAGCACGGAGAGGAGCAGGTGCTGGTGACAGCTGCACTCTCACAGCCATGCCCTCACCTCTGAGCCGAGGCTGTGCTTAGCTCCGATGGGCAGCTGCTGAAATGCAGGCACTGCTGCGGGGCCTGTGCCTCTCCGTGGCAGGGTTTCAGACCTGCTCGGGCCTGTGGGAAGAGTGAGATTTGTCTCAGGGCCACTGCTTTGCATTTCCTCCCCTCTCTCGGCATGGCTCAGTTACTCCACTGGCATGACAAGTGCCAGGACAGCTGCCACATGGACGAAGCAGACAGGAGGAGGCTCCACGCTGCTCTCCCTGTGTCTGGGAGGCAGACACCATTTGATCCTCCTGCAGCAGCTCCAGCACGCTGCGGAGCTCTGAAAGCTGCTCTCTAGCACTGTGACGAGCAGAGACAGCTGAGCTCTCCCTGTGCAGGCAGACAGACCCCCAGCTCCCTTCACACCTCCCACAGATGCGCTCTACCAACCAACACCTTCCCAGGGGCTGCAGAACGCAGCTGGATGGAAGATGCAGCACAAACCTTCCAGAGCTGCTTTCTCTACTTTAACTGCACCAACGCTGCAGGAAGACTCCAGATACTCACAGCAGCTGCTCTGAAAGGTGTCTCAGATCCATCTCACCTGCTCAGCTCACCTCCCGAATCCTTGCAGGCACCCAGGGCTGCTCCCAACCCTTCCACACGCTGAGTCTTGGGCTCCCCGGGCCGCGGCTGCCTGCAGCCACCACAGGCCATTGGAGCAGCACTGCAATCCAGGGACCTGTCCTCTGAGCGTGTGCTGCAAGGAGAAGCAGCAGCTCTGCAGTGCTTCGGCTGGACAGCAGCACACACTGACTGCACCCCAGAGCAAACCACACCTAAAGCACACACACACAAGCAGCCTTGCACAGCAAGCACAGCCTCCACCTTTGCATCTCGCCAGACCCACTCTAGGTGCCCACGGACCCCTTTACGAGGGTCCCTGACCCCTCTACATGGCCACAGGCCTCCTTTAGATACCCGCAGACCCCCTCCAGCTCACCCCTGACGCCTTTAGATGCCCCCAAAAGCCCTTTCGATACCCCCAGACCCCTGGAGCCGTGGCTGGGGGGGCCGAGCCAAAGGGGACACCGAAACCCAGAGTGAGACCCCCCAGAGCCTGCCAGAGCGCAGAGGCTGAGCGCTTCCCGCCCAAACGCCGCTGGCCAATCAGAGCACGGCCTGGCTTTCCCGCTCTTTCCCCTCACGGCGCCGGGAGGGAGGGGGGAGGGAGACAAAACGGCCGCAGGGGGCTCCGTGGCGGCTCCCAGCGCTCCCAGCTCAGCTCCCAGCGCCTCCAGGTATGGATCCCAGTACCTCCCAGTGCTCCAGGACAACGCACAGTGCTCACAGGATGGCTCCCATGCTCTCCTCTGCTCCCAGGCCCACACAGATACCGCCCGGACCGGCCCAGTCCCTCCCAAACCCCTCCCAGTCGATCCCAGCCCCGTCCCTATCCCTCCCAGTCCCGCCCAGATCCCCGCCCGGTCCCTTTCGTTCCTCCCCATCCCTTCCAGTCCCTCCCAGTCGCTCCCAGATCCGATCCCTGTCCCTTTCGTTCCTCCCCGTCCCTTCCAGTCCCTCCCAGTCGCTCCCAGATCCGATCCCAGTCCCTTTCGTTCCTCCCCATCCCTTCCAGTCCCTCCCAGTCGCTCCCAGATCCGATCCCAGTCCCTTTCGTTCCTCCCCATCCCTTCCAGTCCCTCCCAGTCTCTCCTAGATCCAATCCCAGTCCCTTCTGTTCCTCCCCGTCCCTTCCAGCCCCTCTCAGTCTCTCCCAGATCCGATCCCAGTCCCTTCTGTTCCTCCCCGTCCCTTCCAGCCCCTCTCAGTCTCTCCCAGATCCGATCCCAGTACCTCCCAGATCCACTCACAGTCAATTCCAGTCTCTTGCGGATCCCCTCCCAGTCCCCGACCGTCTGCACCCCACACCCTGTCCCTGCCAATCGCACCCAGTTCCATCCCAGTCCTTCCCAGTTCAGTCCCAGTTCCTCCCAGTCCCTCTTAGTTCCCCTCCCTGTGAGTGACTGGCAGGGAAATGAGATGGAATCCGGAAGGACTGGGAACGACTGGGAGGTGACTGGGGGGAGCAGGGAGATAGTGGGATGGAAATGGGAGGGGACTGGGGGGAGCTGGGAGGTAGTGGGATGGAAATGGGAAGGGACTGGTAGAGACTGGGAGGCAGTGGGATGGAAATGGGAAGGGACTGGGAGAGACTGGGAGGCAGTGGGATGGAAATGGGAGGGGACTGGGGGGAGCTGGGAGGTAGTGGGATGGAAATGGGAGGGGACTGGGAGAGACTGGGAGGCAGTGGGATGGAAATGGGAAGGGACTGGGAGAGACTGGGAGGCAGTGGGATGGAAACGGGAGGGGACTGGTAGAGACTGGGAGGCAGTGGGATGGAAATGGGAAGGGACTGGGAGAGACTGGGAGGCAGTGGGATGGAAATGGGAGGGGACTGGGGGGAGCTGGGAGGCAGTGGGATGGAAATGGGAGGGGACTGGGAGAGACTGGGAGGCAGTGGGATGGAAATGGGAGGGGACTGGGTGGGCTTGGGAGGGAAGTGGTCCCAAACTGGGACAAACTGGGCCCAAACTGGTAAGAACTGGGCCCAAAGTGCACACCAAGTGGGGGAATTGGGCCCAGCGCAGCCAATGGGAGCGCTTCCCGCCTAAGCCCCGCTGGCCAATCAGAGCGCAGCCTGGCTTTCCCGCTCTTTCCCCTCACAGCGTCAGGGAGGGAGGGAGGGAGACAAAATGGTGGCAGGGGACACAATGGCAGCTCCCAGTTCAGCTCCCAGTGCTTCCAGGATGGCTCCCAGTGCCTCCAGGTACGAATCCCAGTCTCAACAAGTCCCCTCCCAGGCCCGTTTTAGACCTCTCTGAATCCTGCCCAGTCCCTCCCAATTCCTCCGCAGTCCCTTCCACTTCCCTCCCTCTGCATCCCAATTCCTCCGCAGTCCCTTCCAGTTTCCTCCCAATCCCTCTCAAATCCCTCCAGTCCCTCCCAGTCCTACCCAGTTCCCTCTCACATCCCTCCTGGCCCATCCCATTTCCATCTCAGTCCCTCCCAGTTCCCTCCCACATCTCCCAGCCTCTCACAAATCCCCTCCAAGTCCCTCCCAGTCTAATCCCAGTTCCTTCTGTTCCTCCTAGATCCCCTTCCAGTCTCTCCCAGTTCCGCTCCCCGTCCTGCCCAGTAACCCCCAGATCCTCTCCCAGTCCCTCCCAGTTGCCCCCAAGGGCCTTTCAGTTCCACTCAGTTCCTCCCAGTCTCTCCCAATCCCCAGGCAGTCCCAATCGGTTCCCTCCCTGTGCCTCCCAATTGCCTCACACTCCCTCCCAGTCACTCCCAGTTCCTCTCCAGTCCCCCTCAGTCTCTCCCAGTCCTACCCAGTTCCCTCTCACCTCCCTCTTGGTGCATCCCATTTCTATCCTAGTCCACCTCCAGCCCCTCCAAGTCCTTCCCACATCTCCTCCCAGTCTCGCACAAATCCCCTCCAAGTCCTTCCCAGTCCTGTCCCAGTTCCCTCCATTCTTCCCAGCATATCCCTGTCCCCTTCCAGTCCCTTCCATTCCCTTCCCAGTCCTTCCAAATCCCCTCACAGACTCTTCCAGGCCCCTCTGAGTACCTTTCAGACGCTCCCACTCAACTCCCCCTACCTCCCAGTCCATCCCAGTCACTTCCAATCCCTCCACTCCATCCCATTCCCTCCGAGCCCGTCCCAATGCCCTCCCAGTCTCCTCCCAATCCCTCCCAGTCTATCCCAGTCTCTCCCTATCCCCACACAGTCACAACCAGTTCCCTCCCAGTCTCTACCAATTACCTCCCAGTCCCTGACAATCCCTGACAGTCTGCACCCTGTGCCCTATCCCTGCTGGTCAAACCCAGGTCCATCCCAGTCCCTCCCAGTTCCACTCAGTCAGGCTCCCTGGGAGTGACTGGGAGGGAAATGAGAAGGATTGGGATAGAATTTGGAGGGCCTGGGGGGCAGTGGGATGGAAACAGGAGGGAACTGGGTGGGCTTGGGAGGAAAGTGGTCCCATACTGGGACAAACTGTTCCCAAACTGGTAGGAACTGGGCCCAAAGTGGACACCAAGTGGGGGAATTGGGCCCAGCGCAGCCAATGGGAGCGCTTCCCGCCTAAGCCCCGCTGGCCAATCAGAGCGCAGCCTGGCTTTCCCGCTCTTTCCCCTCACAGCGCCAGGGAGGGAGGGAGAGAGGGAGACAGACAGAATGGTGGCAGGGGACACAATGGCGGCTCCCAGTTCAGCTCCCAGTGCTTCCAGGATGGCTCCCAGTGCTTCCCAGATGGCTCCCAGTGCCTTCAGGTATGGATCCCAGTCTCAACAAGTCCCCTCCCAGTCCCGTTCTAGACCTATCCGAATCCCTCCAGTCCCTCCCAATTCCCTTGCAGTCCCTTCCACTTCCCTCCCTCTGCATCCCAATTCCCTCCACTAACTCCCAAGCCCCTATCCCTCTCTCCCAGGCCCTCCACATCCCCTCCCAGGCCATCCCAGTCCCTCACAATCCCTCCACTCCATCCCTCATCCTTTCCCACTTCCCTCCCACTACCTCTCAGTCCCTCCAAGTCTCCTCCCACGCCTCACCAGTCCCTCCCAATCCCATCCCACTTCCATCAGTCCCTCCCATTCCCCTCCCTGTCCCATCCCAAGACCTCCCAGGCCCATTCCCCTCCCTCACACCTCTCAGGCCCCTTACCAGTCTCACCCAATCCCTCCCAGTCCCACTCACTCCTTCCCAGTCCCCTTCCCACTCCACCCCACTCCCAGTCCATCTCAATGCCCTCCAGTCTCCTCCAAGTCCTTCCCAGTTCCTCTCAATCCCTCCCAGTCCCCTCCCAGACCTTCCCAGTCCCTTCCTGGCCTCTCCCAGTGTTCTCACCAGGTCCATCTCAGTCCCATCCCAGTCTCTCTCAGTCTCTCCCAGTCCAACTCCAGTCCCCTCCCAGTCCTCTATCACTCCCACCCAGCACCCTCCCAATCCTTCCTAGTCCATCCCACTAGCTCCCAGAATATCCCAGTCCCCTTCCAGTCACCTCCCACTCCCTCTCAATCCCCTCCAAGTCCCTTCCAGGCCCCTCCAACTACCTTCCCATTCCCCTCCCAGTATGCTCCCTCTGGCCCAGTCCCCTCTAGTCACTCACAATCCATTCCAGATCCCTTCCCATTTTCTCCCAATGCCCTCCTACTCCAGCCCAGTGCATCCCATTCCTCTCCCAATTCCCAACAGTCCCTCCATTACTCTCCCTGTCCCATTCCCCTCTCTGTCACCTCTCAGTCTCCTTCCCAGTCCCAACCACTCTCTCTCACTCCCCTCCTAGTCCCATCCCAGTTTCACATAATCCAATTCCACTCCTTTCCCAGTACATCCCACTCCCCTTCCAGTCCTTCTCTGTCCCTTCCAGTCCTCTCCCACTGCCCTCCCAGTCCTAATCCAGTCCTTTCCAGGTCCATTCCAGTCCCATCCCAGTCCCAGTCCTCTCCCATTTCCTCTCAATCCACTCCCAGTCCCACCCAGCCTCACCCAATCCTTCCCAGTCCATGCCACTAGCTCCCAGTATATCCCACTCCCCTTCCAGTCACCTCCCAAGTCCCTCCCAGTCCCCAGTCCTCTGTCACTCTGACCCAATCCCCTCCCAGTCCTTTCCAGGTCCATCCCAGTCCCTTCCCAGTCTCTCCCAGTCCCTAGTGCCATTCCAGTCCTCTCCCAGTCACTCACAATCCATTCCAGATCCCTCTCCCTTCCCTCCCAATCCACTCCCATTCCATTCCACTATCTCCCAGTATATCCCAGTCCCCTCCACTAACTCCCATGCCCCTATCCCTCTCTCCCAGGCCCTCCACATCCCCTCCCAAGCCATCCCAGTCCCTCACAATCCCTCCACTCCATCCCTCATCCTTTCCCACTTCCCTCTCAGTCTCCTCCCACTCCTCCCCAGTCCCTCCCAATCCCATCCCACTTCCCAGCTCTCCCTCCCATTCCCCTCCCTGCCTCTCCCACTCACAATCACCCTAGTCTGGAAGGGGACTGGGGCATACTGGGAGACACTGGGATGGACTGGGAAGGACTGGATTGGGACTGGGACGGTCTGGGAGAGGACTGGGAAGGAATGGGACAGGACTGGCAGGGACTGAGGACTAGGAGGGGACTGGGATGAGTCCTTTCCCAGTCCAACTCCAGTCCCTCACAGTCCTCTCCCATTTCCTCCCAGTCCTCTATCAGTCCCACCCAGCCCCCTCCCAATCCTTCCCAGACCATCCCACTGGCTCCCAGTATATCCCAGGCCCCTCCCACGCCACTCCAACTACCTTTCACACACTCCCCCTACCTGCCCAGTCCCCTCCCAGTCACTCACAATCCTTTCCAAATCCCCTCCCTGTCCCATCCCAGCACCTCCCAGTCCAATTCCCCTCCCTGACACCTCTCAGGCCCCTTCCCAGTCCTCTCCCAGTTCAGCTCAATCCTTCCCAGATCCCTTCCCAGCCCATCCTACTCCCTCCCACTCCATCCCACTCCCTCCCCATTCCTCTGAATCCCACCCACTCCCTCCCAACCCCTTCCCAGTCTCTCACTATCCCATTACACTCCTTTCCCACTACATCTCACTGCCCTTCTAGTCCTTTTCAGTCCTTTCCAGTCCTCTCCCTGTCCCAATCCAGTCCTTTCCAGGTCCACCCCAGTCCCCTCCCACTCCCTCCTAGTCCCTTTCCATTGCCATTCCACTCACTCACAATCCATTCCAGATCCATTCCCAATCTCTCCCACTCCATCCCACTATATCCCAGTCCCCTCCACTAACTCCTGAGCCCTTGTCACTCTCTCTCAGGCCCTCCACATCCCCTCCCAGGCCATCCCAGTCCCTCACAATCCCTCCACTCCATCCCTCATCCTTTCCCACTTCCCTCCCACTACCTCTCAGTCCCTCCAAGTCTCCTCCCACGCCTCACCAGTCCCTCCCAATCCCATCCCACTTCCATCAGTCCCTCCCATTCCCCTCCCTGTCCCATCCCAGGGCCTCCCAGGCCCATTCCTCTCCCTCACACCTCTCAGGCCCCTTCCCAGTCTCACCCAATCCCTCCCAGTCCCACTCACTGCTTCCCAGATCCCTTCCCACTCCATCCCACTCCCTCCCAATCCCCTCCCAGTCTCTCACAATCCCATTCCAGTCCTACCCAATCCCTCCCGGTCTCCTTCCAGTCCTCCTCAGTCCTTTCCAGGCCTCTCCCAGTCCAAATCCAGTCCTTACCAGCCTCTTCCCACTCCCCTTCCCATCCCTTCCCCTTCCCTCCCAATCCCCTCCCAGTTTCTCTCTGTCCCTCCCAGTCTCACCCAGCCCCCTTCCAATCCTTCCCAGTTCATCCCACTAGCTCCCAGTACATCCCAGTCCCCTCCCAGTCCCTCCCAATGCCTTCCAGGCCTCCCCAACTCACTTTCACATCCTGCCACTACCTTCCCAGTCCCTTCCCACTCCGGCTCAGTCCCCTCCCAGTCACTCACAATCCCTTCCAGATCCCTTCCCATTCCCTCCCAATGCCCTCCCAGTCCACTCTCCTCCCTGACACCTCTCAGGCCCCTTCCCACTCCATCCCACTCCCACTCCATCCCAATGCCCTCCCCGTCTCCTCCCAGTCCTTCCCAGTCCCTTCCTGGCCTCTCCCAGTTCCCGCACAGTCCTCTTCCAGTCCCAATCCAGTTCTTACCAGGTCCATCTCAGTCCCCTTCCAGTCTCTCTCAGTCCCTCCTTGTCCCTTCCCAGTCCAACTCCAGTCTCCTCCCAGTCCTCTCCCATTTCACCCCAGTCCTCTATCACTCCCAGCCAGTCCCCTCCCAATCCTTCCCAGTCCATCCCACTAGCTCCCAGAATATCCCAGTCCCCTTCCAGTCACCTCCCGCTCCCTCCTAATCCCCTCCCAGTCACTCACAATTCATTCCAGATCCCGTTCCATTCTATCTCATTCCTCTCCCACTTCCCATCAGTCCCTCCCATTCCCCTCCCTGTCCCAATCTCAGCACCTCCCAGTCCCATTCCCCTCCCTGACACCTCTAAGGCCCCTCCCACTTTAGCTCAGTCCTTCCCAGATCCCTTCCCAGTCCATCTCACTCCCTCCCACTCCTTCCCCATTCCTCTGAATCCCACCCACTCCCTCCCAGTCCCATCCCACTCTCTCACAATCCCATTCCACTCCTTTCCCAGTACATCCCACTCCACACCCAGACCTTTTCAGTCCCTTCCAATCCTCTCCCATTTCCCTCCCAGTCCTCTCCCAGTCCCAATCCAGTCCTTTCCACGTCCATCCCAGTCCCTTCCCAGTCTCTCTTAGTCTCTCCCAGTCCCTAGTGCCATTCCAGTCCTCTCCCAGTCACTCACAATCCATTCCAGATCCCTCTCCATTCCCTCCCAATCCACTCCCACTCCATTCCACTATCTTCCAGTATATCCCAGTCCCCTCCACTAACTCCCAAGCCCCTATCCCTCTCTCCCTCCACATCCCCTCCCAGGCCATCCCAGTCCCTCCCAATCCCTCCACTCCATCCCTGATCCCTGGGGGGCTGGTCCTGAACTGGGACGCACTGTTCCCAAACTGGGGGGGCTGGTCCTGAACTGGGACACACTGTTCCCAAACGGGGGGGGGGGCTGGTCCTGAACTGGGACGCACTGTTCCCAAACTGGGGGCCTGGTCTTGAACTGGGACGCACTGTTCCCAAACTGGGGGCCTGGTCTTGAACTGGGACGCACTGTTCCCAAACTGGGGGCCTGGTCTTGAACTGGGACGCACTGTTCCCAAACTCGGGGGGCTGGTCCTGAACTGGGGCGCACTGTTCCCAAACTGGGGGGGCTGGTCCCGAACTGGGGCGCATTGTTCCCAAACTGGGGGCCTGGTCCTGAACTGGGACGCACTGTTCCCAAACTGGGGGGGACTGGTCCTGAACTGGGGCGCATTGTTCCCAAACTGGGGGGGACTGGTCCCGAACTGGGGCGCACTATTCCCAAACTGGGGGACTGGTCCCAAACTGGGATGCACTGGTCCCAAACTGGGGGGCTGGCCCAGCGCAGCCAATGGGAGCGCTGCTGCCTGAGCCCCACTGGCCAATCAGAGCGTGGCTCTGGCCCTCCTGCTCTGTCAGCGCCGGGAGGGAGGGAGGGAGGGGGGAGGGAGACCAAACGGCAGCAGGGGCACATTGGAGACTCCCAGCGCCCCCAGAGCAGCTCCCAGCGCCTCCAGGTAATATTCCCAGTCCCATCAACCCCCCTCCCAGTCCCTCCCAGTTCCCTTCCAGACCTCTCCAAATCCTTCCCAGTCCCTCCCAATTCCTCTGCAGTGCCTCCCAGTTCCCTCCCAGACCTCTCCCAGCCCCTCCCTAATCCCATCCCTGTCCCTGCCCAATCCTGCTCCAGTCTCTCCCAGACCCCCTCTCAATCCCTCCCAATCCATCCCAGTTCCTACTGGGATCGCTTTCAGTTCCCATCCAGGCCCTTCCCATGCCCTCCCCTTCCAGTCCTTTCCCAGTACAACTCACAGTCCTCACCCAGTCCCAATCCAGTCCTTACCAGGTCCATCCCAGTCCTCTCCCATTTCCACCCAATCCCCTATCAGTCCCATCCAGCCCCCTCCAAATCCTTCCCAGTCCATCCCACTAGCTCCCAGTACATCCCAGTCCCCTCCCAGTTCATTCCAGGCCCTTCCAACTACCTTTCAGACCCTCCCAGTCCCTTTTCATTCCCTTCCCAGTCCCTACTAAGTCTCCTCCCTCTCCCGCCCAGTCCCCTCCCACTCACTCACAATCCATTCCAGATCCCTTTCCATTCCCCTCCCTGTCCCCTCCCACTCCCTGTCAGTCAATCCCATTCCCCTCCCTGTCCCCTCCCACTCCCTGTCAGTCAATCCCATTCCCCTCCCTGTCCCCTCCCACTCCCTGTCAGTCAATCCCATTCCCCTCCCTGTCCCCTCCCACTCCCTGTCAGTCAATCCCATTCCCCTCCCTGTCCCCTCCCACTCCCTGTCAGTCAATCCCATTCCCCTCCCTGTCCCCTCCCACTCCCTGTCAGTCAATCCCATTCCCCTCCCTGTCCCCTCCCACTCCCTGTCAGTCAATCCCTTTCCCCTCCCTGTCCCCACCCACTCCCTGTCAGTCAATCCCATTCCCGCCCAGTCCTGTCCCAGTTCCCTCCATTCTTCCCAGCATATGCCAGTCCCCTTCCAGTCCCTTCCATTCCCTTCCCAGTCCTTCCAAATCCTCTCACAGACTCTTCCAGGCCCCTCCGAGTACCTTTCAGACGTTTCCACTCCCCTCCCCCTACCTCCCAGTCCATCCCAGTCACTTCCAATCCCTCCACTCCATCCCTGATCCCTTCCCACTCCATCCAATTCCACTCCTTTCCCAGTACATCCCACCCCCCCTCCTAGTCCTTCTCTGTCCCTTCCAGTCCTCTCCCATTGCCCTCCCAGTCCTAATCCAGTACTTTCCAGGTCCATCCCAGTCCCAGTCCTCTCCCATTTCCTCTCAATCCACTCCCAGTCCCACCCAGCCTCACCCAATCCTTCCTAGTCCATCCCACTAGCTCCCAGTATGTCCCGCTCCCCTTCCACTCACCTCCCAAGTCCCTCCCAGTCCCCTCCCACTCCCTCCTAATCCCCTCCCAGTCCCCAGGCCCCTCCCAGTCACTCACAATCCATTCCAGATCCCTTCCCATTCCCTCCCAATCCCCTCCCACTCACTCCCATTCCTCTCCCACTTCCCACCAGTCCTTCCCATTCCCCTCCCTGTCCCATCCCAGCACCTCTCAGTCCCATTCCCAATCCTCTCCCACTTTTGCTCAGTCCTTACCAGATCCCTTCCCAGTCCATCCTACTCCCTCCCACTCCATCCCTCCTCATTCCTCTGAATTCCACCCACTCCCTCCAAATCCCCTCCCAGTCTCTCACAATCTCATTCCTCTCCTTTCCCAGTACATACCACTCCCCACCCAGTCCTCTCTCAGTCCCTTCCAATCCTCTCCCATTTCCCTCCCAGTCCCAATCCAGTCCTTTCCAGGCCCATCCCACTCCTCTCCCAGTCTCTCCCAGTCCCCAGTGCCATTCCAGTCCTCTCCCAGTCACTCACAATCCATTCCAAATCCCTCTCCATTCCCTCCCAATCCATTCCCAATCTATTCCACTATCTCCCAGCATATCCCAGTCCCCTCCACTAACTCCCATGCCCCTCTCCCTCTCTCCCAGGCCCTCCAAATCCCCTCCCAGGCCATCCCAGTCCCTCACAATCCCTCCACTCCATCCCTCATCCTTTCCCACTTCCCTCTCAGTCTCCTCCCACTCCTCCCCAGTCCCTCCCAATCCCATCCCACTTCCCAGCTCTCCCTCCCATTCCCCTCCCTGCCTCTCCCACTCACTCACAATCACCCTAGTCTGGAAGGGGACTGGGGCATACTGGGAGACACTGGGATGGACTGGGAAGGACTGGATTGGGACTGGGACGGTCTGGGAGAGGACTGGGAAGGAATGGGACAGGACTGCGAGGGACTGAGGACTGGGAGGGGACTGGGATGAGTCCTTTCCCAGTCCAACTCCAGTCCCTCACAGTCCTCTCCCATTTCCTCCCAGTCCTCTATCAGTCCCACCCAGCCCCCTCCCAATCCTTCCCAGACCATCCCACTGGCTCCCAGTATATCCCAGGCCCCTCCCACGCCACTCCAACTACCTTTCACACACTCCCCCTACCTGCCCAGTCCCCTCCCAGTCACTCACAATCCTTTCCAAATCCCCTCCCTGTCCCATCCCAGTACCTCCCAGTCCAATTCCCCTCCCTGACACCTCTCAGGCTCCCTCCCATTCCTCTCCCAGTTCACCTCAGTCCTTCCCAGATCCCTTCCCAGCCCATCCTACTCCCTCCCACTCTATCCCACTCCCTTCCCGTTCCTCTGAATCCCACCCACTCACTCCCAACCCCTTCCCAGTCCCTCACTATCCCATTACACTCCTTTCCCACTACATCCCACTGCCCTCCCAGTCCTTTCCAGTCTTCTCCCAGTCCCAATCCAGTCCTTTCCAGCTCCATCCCAGTCCCCTCCCGCTCTGTCAGTCCCTCCTAGTCCCTTTCTATTGCCATTCCACTCACTCACAATCCATTCCAGATCCATTCCCAATCTCTCCCACTCCATCCCCCTATCTCCCAGTATATCCCAGTCCCCTCCACTAACTCCCGAGCCCCTATCACTCTCTCCCAGGCCCTCCACATCCCCTCCCAGTCCCTCCACTCCATCCCTCATCCTTTCCCACTTCCCTCCCACTACCTCTCAGTCCCTCCAAGTCTCCTCCCACGCCTCACCAGTCCCTCCCAATCCCATCCCACTTCCATCAGTCCCTCCCATTCCCCTCCCTGTCCCATCCCAAGACCTCCCAGGCCCATTCCTCTCCTTCACACCTCTCAGGCCCCTTCCCAGTCTCACCCAATCCCTCCCAGACCCACTCACTCCTTCCCAGATCCCTTCCCAGTCCATCCCACCCCCTCCCAATCCCCTCCCAGTCTCTCACAATCCCATTCCAGTCCTACCCAATCCCTCCTGGTCTCCTTCCAGTCCTCCTCAGTCCTTTCCAGGCCTCTCCCAATCCAAATCCAGTCCTTACCAGCCCCTTCCCACTCCCCTTCCCATCCCTCCCAATCCCCTCCCAGTCTCACCCAGCCCCCTTCCAATCCTTCCCAGTCCATCCCACTAGCTCCCAGTACATCCCAGTCCCCTCCCAGGCCACCCCAAAGACCTTTCACACCCTCCCACTACCTTCCCAGTCCCCTCCCAGTCACTCACAATTCATTCCAGATCCCTTCCCATTCCCTCTCAATGCCCTCCCAGGCCACTCTCCTCCCTGACACCGCTCAGGCCCCTTCCCACTCCATCCCAACGCCCTACCAGTCTCCTCCAAGTCCTTCCCAGTTCCTCTCAATCCCTCCCAGTCCCTTCCTGGCCTCTCCCAGTTCCCTCACAGTCCTCTCCCAGTCCAGTACTTACCAGGTCCATCTCAGTCCCCTCCCAGTCTCTCTCAGTCCCGCCCAGTCCCTTCCCAGTCCAACTCCAGTCCCGTCCCAGTCCTCTATCACTCCCACCCAGCCCCATCCCAATCCTTCCCAGTCCATCCCACTAGCTCCCACAATATCCCAGTCCCCTTCCAGTCACCTCCCACTCCCTCCTAATCCCCTCCCTGTCCCCAGTCCCCTCCCAGTCACTCACAATTCATTCCAGATCCCTTTCCCTTCCCTCCCAATCCCCTTCCACTCCCTCCCATTCCATTTCATTCCTCTCCCACTTCCCAGCAGTCCCTCCCATTCCCCTCCCTGTCCCATCCCAGCAACTCCCAGTCCCATTCCCCTCCCTGACACCTCTCAGGCTCCTTCCCAGTCCTCTCCCAGTTCAGCTCAGTCCTTCCCAGATCCCTTCCCAGTCCATCTCACTCCCTCCCACTCATCCCACTCCTTCCCCGTGCCTCTGAATCCCACCCACTCCCTCCCAAACCCCTCCCAGTCCCATCCCACTCTCTCACAATCCCATTCCACTCCTTTCCCAGTACATCCCACTCCGCACCCAGTTCTTTTCAGTCCCTTCCAATCCTCTCCCATTTCCCTCCCAGTCCTCTCCCAGTCCCAATCCAATCTTTCCAGGTCCATCCCAGTCCCCTACCAGTCACCTCCCACTCCCTCCTAATCCCCTCCCTGTCCCCAGTCCTCTCCCAGTCACACACAATCCATTCCAGATCCCTCTCCATTCCCTCCCAATCCACTCCCAATCTATTCCACTATCTCCCAGTATATCCCAGTCCCCTCCACTAACTCCTGAGCCTTTGTCACTCTCTCTCAGGCCCTCCACATCCCCTCCCAGGCCATCCCAGTCCCTCACAATCCCTCCACTCCATCCCTCATCCTTTCCCACTTCCCTCTCAGTCTCCTCCCACTCCTCCCCAGTCCCTCCCAATCCCATCCCACTTCCCAGCTCTCCCTCCCATTCCCCTCCCTGCCTCTCCCACTCACTCACAATCACCCTAGTCTGGAAGGGGACTGGGGCATACTGGGAGACACTGGGAAGGACTGGATTGGGACTGGGACGGTCTGGGAGAGGACTGGGAAGGAATGGGACAGGACTGGCAGGGACTGAGGACTGGGAGGGGACTGGGATGAGTCCTTTCCCAGTCCAACTCCAGTCCCTCACAGTCCTCTCCCATTTCCTCCCAGTCCTCTATCAGTCCCACCCAGCCCCCTCCCAATCCTTCCCAGACCATCCCACTGGCTCCCAGTATATCCCAGGCCCCTCCCACGCCACTCCAACTACCTTTCACACACTCCCCCTACCTGCCCAGTCCCCTCCCAGTCACTCACAATCCTTTCCAAATCCCCTCCCTGTCCCATCCCAGCACCTCCCAGTCCAATTCCCCTCCCTGACACCTCTCAGGCCCCTTCCCAGTCCTCTCCCAGTTCAGCTCAGTCCTTCCCAGATCCCTTCCCACTCCCTCCCCGTTCCTCTGAATCCCACCCACTCACTCCCAATCCCTTCCCAGTCTCTCACAATCCCATTCCAGTCCTACCCAATCCCTCCTGGTCTCCTTCCAGTCCTCCTCAGTCCTTTCCAGGCCTCTCCCAATCCAAATCCAGTCCTTACCAGCCCCTTCCCACTCCCCTTCCCATCCCTTCCCCTTCCCTCCCAATCCCCTCCCAGTCTCTCTCTGTCCCTCCCAGTCTGATCCCATTTCCTCCCAATCCCCTCCCAGTCTCACCCAGCCCCCTTCCAATCCTTCCCAGTCCATCCCACTCGCTCCCAGTACATCCCAGTCCCCTCCCAATGCCTTCCAGGCCACCCCAAAGACCTTTCACACCCTCCCACTACCTTCCCAGTCCCCTCCCAGTCACTCACAATCCATTCCAGATCCCTTCCCATTCCCTCCCAATGCCCTCCCAGGTCACTCCTCCCTGACACCTCTCAGGCCCCTTCCCACTCCATCCCACTCCCACTCCATCCCAATGCCCTCCCAGTCTCCTCCAAGTCCTTCCCAGTTCCTCTCAATCCCTCCCACTCCCCCTCCCAGTCCCTTCCTGGCCTCTCCCAGTTCCCTCACAGTCCTCTCCCAGTCCCAATCCAGTCCTTATCAGATCCATCTCAGTCCCCTCCCAGTCTCTCTCAGTCCCTCCCGGTCCCGTCCCAGTCCAACTCCAGTCCCGTCCCAGTCCTCTATCACTCCCACCCAGCCCCATCCCAATCCTTCCCAGTCCATCCCACTAGCTCCCACAATATCCCAGTCCCCTTCCAGTCACCTCCCACTCCCTCCTAATCCCCTCCCAGTCCCCAGTCCCCTCCCAGTCACTCACAATTCATTCCAGATCCCTTTCCCTTCCCTCCCAATCCCCTTCCACTCCCTCCCATTCCATCTCATTCCTCTCCCACTTCCCAGCAGTCCCTCCCATTCCCCTCCCTGTCCCATCCCAGCAACTCCCAGTCCCATTCCCCTCCCTGACACCTCTCAGGCCCCTTCCCAGTCCTCTCCCAGTTCAGCTCACTCCTTCCCAGATCCCTTCCCAGTCCATCTCACTCATCCCACTCCTTCCCCGTGCCTCTGAATCCCACCCACTCCCTCCCAGTCCCATCCCACTCTCTCACAATCCCATTCCACTCCTTTCCCAGTACATCCCACTCCACACCCAGTCCTTTTCAGTCCCTTCCAATCCACTCCCATTTCCCTCCCAGTCCCAATCCAGTCCTTTCCAGGTCCATCCAAGTCCCCTCTCAGTCTCTCCCAGTCCCTAGTGCTACCAGTCACCTCCCACTCCCTACTAATCCCCTCCCTGTCCCCAGTCCTCTCCCAGTCACTCACAATCCATTCCAGATCCCTCTCCATTCCCTCCCAATCCTCACCCACTCCATTCCACTATCTCCCAGTATATCCCAGTCCCCTCCACTAACTCCCAAGCCCCTATCCCTCTCTCCCTCCACATCCCCTCCCAGGCCATCCCAGTCCCTCCCAATCCCTCCACTCCATCCCTGATCCCTTCCCGCTCCATCCCATTCCCTCCCAGTCCGTCCCAATGCCCTCCCAGCCTCCTCCCAATCCCTCCCAGTCTCTCCCAATCCCCACACAGTCACAACCAGTTCCCTCCCAGTCCCTGACAATCCCTCACAGTCTGCACCCTGTGCCCCATCCCTGCCTGTCACACCCAGTTCCATCCCAGTCCCTCCCAGTTCCTCCCAGTCAGGCTCCCTGGGAGGGGCTGGGAGGGAAATGAGAAGGATTGGGATAGAATTTGGAGGGCCTGGGAAGTTGTGGGATGGAAATGGGAGGGGACTGGGCGGGGGACTGGGAAGGAAGTGGGAGGCATTGGGAGGGAGTAGGAGAGAACTGTTAGGGACTGGGAGTGAGTTGGGAGGGAACTGGGAGGTACTGGAAAGGGATTTGGAGGGACTGGGAGGGGAGGGCTGGGGACTGGAACAGAAGTGGTAGGGACTGGGACAGACTGGGAGGGGACATGAAGGTGTGTTGGAGGTACTGGATGGAATTGGGAAGCACTGGGATGGGACTGGGCAGGAACTGCGAGGAAACTGGGAGGGTGTGGGAGGGAACCGGCAAAGACTGGGAGGGACTGGAGGGGACTGGGAAGAACTGGATGGGGAGTGGGAGGGACTGGAACAGAAGTGGGAGGGGAATGGAAGGGACTGGGAGGGAACTGGACCCCAACTGGGGCAAACTGGGCCCAAACGGGGACACACTCAACCCAAACCGCAGGGGAGTGGTCGCAGACTGGGGGGGTCTGGTCCCAAACTGGGGCACACTGGAACAAAACTGGGGGGAATGGTCCCGAACTGGGACGCACTGTTCCCAAACTGGGGGGGGCTGGTCCCGAACTGGGACGCACTGTTCCCAAACTGGGGGGGGCTGGTCCCGAACTGGGACACACTGGAACAAAACTGGGGGGGACTGGTCCCGAACAGGGATGCACTGTTCCCAAGCTGGGGGGGGCTGGTCCCAAACTGGGACACACTGGAACAAAACTGGGGGGGGGGGGCTGGTCCCGAACTGGGACACACTGTTCCCAAACTGGGGGGGGTGGGCCCGAACTGGGACGCACTGTTCCCAAACTGGGGGGGCTGGTCCCGAACTGGGACGCACTGTTCCCAAACTGGGGGGACTGGTCCCGAAGTGAGATGCACTGTTCCCAAACTGGGGGGACTGGTCCCGAACTGGGATGCACTGTTCCCAAACTGGGGGGGACTGGTCCCGAACTGGGGCGCATTGTTCCCAAACTGGGGGGGACTGGTCCCGAACTGGGATGCACTGTTCCCAAACTGGGGGGACTGGTCCCGAACTGGGATGCACTGTTCCCAAACCGGGGGGGGGGGGGGGGGACTGGTCCCGAACAGGGACACACTGTTCCCAAACTGGGAGGGACTGGTCCCAAACTGGGGGGACTGGTCCCAAACTGGGACGCACTGGAACAAAACTGGGGGGGCTGGTCCCGAACTGGGGCACACTGTTCCCAAACTGGGGGGCAGGTCCTGAACTGGGACGCACTGTTCCCAAACTGGGGGGCTGGTCCCGAACTGGGACGCACTGTTCCCAAACTGGGGGGGGGGCTGGTCCCAAACTGGGATGCACTGTTCCCAAACTGGGGGGGCTGGTCCCGAACTGGGGCACACTGTTCCCAAACTGGGGGGGACTGGTCCCGAACTGGGACGCACTGTTCCCAAACTGGGGGGGCTGGTCCTGAACTGGGACGCACTGTTCCCAAACTGGGGGGCTGGTCCCGAACTGGGGCGCACTGTTCCCAAACTGGGGGGGCTGGTCCCGAACTGGGACGCACTGTTCCCAAACTGGGGGGGACTGGTCCCGAACTGGGACGCACTGGTCCCAAACTGGGGGGGACTGGTTCCAAACTGGGATGCACTGGTCCCGAACTGGGATGCACTGGTCCCGAACTGGGATGCACTGGTCCCGAACTGGGGCGCACTGTTCCCAAACTGGGGGGGCTGGTCCCGAACTGGGGCGCACTGTTCCCACACTGGGGGGCTGGCCCAGCGCAGCCAATGGGAGCGCTGCTGCCCGAGCCCCGCTGGCCAATCAGAGCGTGGCCTGGCCCTCCTGCTCTGTCAGCGCCGGGAGGGAGGGAGGGGGGAGGGAGACCAAACGGCGGCAGGGGCACAGAGGAGGCTCCCAGCGCCCCCAGAGCAGCTCCCAGCGCCTCCAGGTAAGATTCCCAGTCCCATCAAGCCCCCTCCCAGTCCCTCCCAATTCCTCTGCAGTGCCTTCCAGTTCCCTCCCAGACCTCTCCCAGCCCCTCTCTAATCCCATCCCAGTCCCTGCCCAATCCTGCTCCAGTCTCTCCCAGACCACCTCCCAGTCCCTCCCAGTCTGTCCCAGTTCTTCCTAGGAGCACTTTCAGTTCCCATCCAGGCCCCTTCCAAGTCCTCCCATTCCAGTCCTTTCCCAGTACAACCCAGTCCTCACCCAGTCCCAATCCAGTCCTTACCAGGTCCATCCCAGTCTCCTTTCAGTCTCTCTCTGTCCCTTCCAGTCCCTTCCAACTACCTTTCAGACCCTCCCAGTTCCTTTTCATTCCCTTCCCAGTCCCTTCTAAGTCCCCTCCCAGTCACTCACAATCCATTCCAGATCCCTTCCCATTCCCTCCAAGTCCCCTCCCACTCCATCTCAGTCAATCCCATTCCCCTCCCTGTCCCATCCCAGCACCTCCCAGGCCCATTCCCCTCCCTGACACCTCTCAGGCCCCTGCCCAGTCCCACCCAATCCCTCCCAGTCCCCTCCCCAGTTCCGCTTAATCCTTCCCAGTCCATCCCACTCCCTGCCACTCCATCCCAATGCCCTCCCAGTCCTTCCCAGTCTCCCACAGTTCCTCTGAATCCCACCCACTCCCTCCCAAATCCCTCCCAGTCCCATCCCTGTCTCTCACAACCTCATTCCACTCCTTTCCCACTACATCTCACTCCCACTCCTCTCCGATTGCCTCCCAGTCCCCTCCCACTCACAAACCATTCCAGATCCCTTCCCATTCTCTCCCAATCCCATCCCACTTCCATCAATCCCTCCCATTCTCTTCCCAGTCCCATTCTAGGACCTCCCAGTCCCATTCCCCTCCCTGCCACCTCTCAGGCACCTTCCCAGCCTCACCCAATCCTTCCCAGTCACTTCAGTCATTCATAGATCCCTCCCCAGTCCATCCCACTCCTTCCCACTCCCAGTCCTCCCCAGCCCCTTCCAGGCCTCTCCCAGTTCCCTCGCACTCCTCTCCCAGTCCCAATCCAGTCCTTACAGGTCCATCCCAGTCCCCTCCCAGTCTCTCTCAGTCCCTCCCGGTCCCTTCCCAGTCCAACTCCAGTCCCCTCCCATTTCCTCCCAGTCCTCTATCACTCCCACCCAGCTCCCTCCCAATCCTTCCCAGTCCATCCCACTAGCTCCCAGAATATCCCAGTCTCCTTCCAGTCACCTCCTACTCCCTCTCAGTCCCCTCCAAGTCCCTTCCAGGTCCCTCCAACTACCTTCCCATTCCCCTCCCAGTCTGCTCCCACTCTGGCCCAGTCCCCTCCAGTCACTCACAATCCATTCCAGATCCCTTCCCATTTCCTCCCAATGCCCTCCTACTCCAGCCCAGTGCATCCCATTCCTCTCCCAGTTCCCAACAGTCCCTCCCATTACCCTCCCTGTCCCATTCCCCTGTCACCTCTCAGTCTCCTTCCCAGTCCCAACCACTCTCTCTCACTCCCCTCCCAGTCCCATCCCAGTCTCTCATAATCCAATTCCACTCCTTTCCCAGTACATCCCACTCCCCTCCCAGTCCTTCTCTGTCCCTTCCAGTCCTCTCCCACTGCGCCCCGAGTCCTAATCCAGTATTTACCAGGTCCATCCCAGTCCCATTCCAGTCCCAGTCCTCTCCCATTTCCTCTCAATCCACTCCCAGTCCCACCCGGCCTCACCCAATCCTTCCCAGTCCATCCCACTAGCTCCCAGTACATCCCAGTCCCCTTACAGTCACCTCCCAAGTCCCTCCCAGTCCCCTGTCCCCTCCCAGTCACTCACAATCCCATTCCTCTCCTTTCCCAGTACATCCCACTCCCCTCCCTGTCCCTTCCAATCCTCTCCCATTTCCCTCCCAGTCCCAATCCAGTCCTTTCCAGCTCCATCCCAGTCCCCTACCAGTCTCTCCCAGTCCCTAGTGCCATTCCAGTCCTCTCCCAGTCACTCACAATCCATTCCAGATCCCTCTCCATTCCCTCCCAATCCTCTCCCACTCAATTCCACCATCTTCCAGTATATCCCAGTCCCCTCCACTAACTCCCAAGCCCCTATCCCTCTCTCCCTCCACATCCCCTCCCAGTCCCTCCACTCCATCCCTGATCCCTTCCCACTCCATCCCATTCCCTCCCAGTCTGTCCCAATGCCCTCCCAGTCTCCTCCCAATCCCTCCCAGTCTATCCCAGTCTCTCCCAATCCCCACACAGTCACATTCAATTCCCCTCCCTGACACCTCTCAGGCCCCTTCCCAGTCCTCTTCCAATTCAGCTCAATCCTTCCCAGATCCCTTCCCAGCCCATCCTACTCCATCCCACTCCATCCCCATTCCTCTGAATCCCACCCACTCACTCCCAATCCCTTCCCAGTCCCTCACTATCCCATTACACTCCTTTCCCACTACATCCCACTGCCCTCCTAGTCCTTTTCAGTCCTCTCCCAGTCCCAATCCAGTCATTTCCAGCTCCATCCCAGTTCCCTACCACTCCCTACTAGTCCCTTTCCATTGCCATTCCACTCACTCACAATCCATTCCAGATCCATTCCAAATCTCTCCCACTCCATCCCACTATCTCCCACTATATTCCAGTCCCCTCCACTAACTCCCGAGCCCCTATCCCTCTCTCCCAGGCCCTCCACATCCCCTCCCAGGCCATCCCAGTCCCTCCACTCCATCCCTCATCCTTTCCCACTTCCCTCCCACTACCTCTCAGTCCCTCCAAGTCTCCTCCCACGCCTCGCCAGTCCCTCCCAATCCCATCCCACTTCCATCAGTCCCTCCCATTCCCCTCCCTGTCCCATCCCAGGGCCTCCCAGGCCCATTCCTCTCCCTCACACCTCTCAGGCCCCTTCCCAGTCTCACCCAATCCCTCCCAGACCCACTCACTCCTTCCCAGATCCCTTCCCAGCCCATCCCACTCCCTCCCAGTCTCTCACAATCCCATTCCAGTCCTACCCAATCTCTCCTGATCTCCTTCCAGTCCTCCTCAGTCCTTTCCAGGCCTCTCCCAATCCAAATCCAGTCCTTACCAGCCCCTTCCCACTCCCCTTCCCATCCCTTCCCCTTCCCTCCCAATCCCCTCCCAGTCTCTCTCTGTCCCTCCCAGTCTAATCCCATTTCCTCCCAATCCCCTCCCAGTCTCACCCAGCCCCCTTCCAATCCTTCCCAGTCCATCCCACTCGCTCCCAGTACATCCCAGTCCCCTTCCAGTCACCTCCCACTCCCTCCTAATCCCCTCCCAGTCCCCAGTCCCCTTCCAGTCACTCACAATTCATTCCAGATCCCTTTCCCTTCCCTCCCAATCTCCTTCCACTCCCTCCGACTCCATCTCATTCCTCTCCCACTTCCCATCAGCCTCTCCCATTCCCCTCCCTGTCCCATCCCAGCACCTCCCAGTCCCACCCAATCCCCCCCCAGCCCCCTCACAGTTCCACTCACTTTTTCCCAGATCCCTTCCCAGTCCATCCCAATGCCCTCCTGGTCTCCTCTCAGTCTTTCCTAGTCTCTCCCAGTTCCTCTGAATCCTACCCACTCCCTCCCAATGCCTTCCCAGTCCCTTCCAGGCCACCCCAACTACCTTTCACCTCCTCACACTACCTTTCCACTCCCCTGCCAGTCTCTTCCCAGTCCCCTCCCAGGCACTCACAATCCATTCCAGATCCCTTCCCATTCCTTTCCAATCCCCTCCCACTCTACCTCCTTCTTCTTCTTCTTCCCATCAGTCCCTCCCATTCCCTTCCCTGCCACCTCTCAGGCCCCTTCCCAGTCCCACCCAATCCCCCACAGTCCCCTCCCACTTCTGCTCCTTCCCAGATCCCTTCAGATCCCTTCCCACACCATCCCACTCCCTCCCAGTCCATTCCAATGCCCTCTCAGGCTCCTCCTGGTCCTTCCCCGTTCCTCTCAATTCCACCCACTCTCTCCAATCCTCTCCCAGTCCCATCCCAGTCTCTCACAATCCCACTCCAGTCCTACCCAATCCCTCCTGGTCCCCTCCCAGTCTCTCACAATCCCATTCCAGTCCTTTCCCAACACATCCCACTCCCCTCCCAGCCCTTTCCAATCTCCTCCCAATCCCCTATCAGTCCCACACAGCCCCACCCAATCCTTCCCAGTCCATCCAACTAGCTCCCAGTATATCCCAGTCTCCTTCCAGTCCCCTCACACTCCCTCTCAATACTCTCCCAGGGCCTTCCAGGCCACCCCAACTACCTTTCACACCCTCACACTGCCTTCCCATTCCCCTCCCAGTATCTTCCCTGTCCACTCCCACTCTGGCTCAGTCCCCCCCAGTCACTCACAATCCATTCCAGATCCCTTCCCATTCCCTCCCAATGCCCTCCTACTCCAGCCCAGTGCATCCCATTCCTCCACCAGTTCCCACCAGTTCCTCCCATTACCATCCCTGTCCCTCCCAGACCCATTCTCCTCACTGCCACCTCTCAGTCTCCTTCCCAGTCCCATCCCAGTCTCTCATAATCCCACTCCAGTCATTTCCCAGTACATCCCACTCCCCTCCCAGACCTTCTCTGTCCCTTCCACTCCTCTGTCATTTTTCTCCCAGTCCTAATCCAGTCCTTAGCAGGTCCACCTCAGTCCCCTCCCAGTCTCAGTCCAACTCCAGTCCCTCCCAACCTCTCCCAGTTCCTCTCAATCCACTCCCAGTCCCACCCAGCCTCACCCAATCCTTCCCAGTCCATCCCACTAGCTCCCAGTACATCCCAATCCCTTCCAATCCCCTCCCACTCTGGCTCAGTGCCCTCCCAGTCACTCATAATCCATTCCAGACCCCATCACATTCCCTCCCAATCCCCTCCCACTCCCTCCAAGTCCAGCCCATTCCTTTCTAACTTCCCATCAGTCTCTCCCATTCCCCTCCCTGCCCCATCCCACTACCTCCCAGTCCCATTCCCCTCCCTGGCACCTCTCAGGCCCCTTCCCAGTCCCCTCCCAGTTCAGCTCAGTTGTTCCCAGTCCCACCCACTCTCTCTCAGTCCCCTCCCAGTCCCAGCCCAGTCTCTCACAATCCAATTCCACTCCTTTCCCAGGACATCCCACTCCCCTCCCTGTCCTTTTCAGTCCCTTCCAGATCTTTCCCAGTTCCCTCACAGTCATCTCCTAGTCCCTCCCAGTCTCAGTCCAGTCGTCATCAGGTCCATCCCAGTCTCTCCCAGTCCCTCCCAAGCCCCTATCAGTCCCACCCAGCCCTCCCCCAATCCTTCCCAGTCCATCCCACAGTCTCCCAGTATATCCCAGTCCCCTTCCAGTCCTTTCCCATTCCCTCCCATTTCTCCACAAGTTCCCATGAGTCCCTCACAATCTCCTCCCTATCCCATCCCAGTACCTCCCAGTCCCACTTCCCTCCCTGCCACCTCTCAGGCCCCTTCCCAGTCCCATCCAATCCCTCACAGTCCCCTCCCAGTTCCACTATTCCCAGTCCACCCCACTCCCAGTCTCCTCCCGGTCCTTCCCAGTTCCTTTGAATCCCACCCACTCCCTACAACCCCCTCCCAGTCCCACCCCAGTCTCTTTCAATCCCATCCCACTCCTTTCCCAGTACATCCCAGTCCCCTCCCAGTTCTTCTCAGTACCCTCCAGGCCTCTCCCAATCCAATCCTCACCAGTCCCTTCCCAGTCCATCCCAATCCCCTCCTAGTCCCTTCCAGTGCCCTCCAACTACCTTTCACACCCTCCCACTACCTTTCCACTCCCCTCCCACTCTGGCCCAGTCCCCTCCCAGTCCCAATCCATTCCAAACCCCTTCCCATTCCCCCCAATCCTCTCCCTGGCCCAGTCCCCTCCCTGCCACCTCTCAGTCCTCCTCAGTCCCTTCCAGGCCTATCCCAGTTCCCTCACAGTCCTCTCCCAGTACCTCCCAGTCCAAATCCAGTCCTTACCAGGTCCATCCCGGTCCCTTCCCAGTCCCATTCCAGTCCTCTCCCATTTCCTTCCAATCCTCTATCACTCCCACCCAGCCCCCTCCCAATCCTTCCCAGTCCATCCCCCTAGCTCCCAGGCTATCCCAATCCCTTCCCAGTCCCCTCCCACTCTCTCACAATCCATTCCAGATCCCCTCCCAGGCCATCTCATTCCTCTCCCACTTCCCATCAGTCCCTCCCATTCCCCTCCCTGTCCCATCCCAGTACCTCCCAGTCCCATTCCCCTCCCTGACAGCTCTCTGTCCCCTTCCCAATCCCTCCCAGTCCCCTCACTCCTTCCCAGATCCCTTCCCAGCCCAGCCCACTCTCAGTCCATCCCAGACCTTCCAGTTCCTCTGAATCCCACTCACTCCCTCCCAATCCCCTCCCAGTTCCATCCCAGTCTCACAATCCCATTCCAGGCCTTTCCCAGTACATCCCAGTCCTTCTCAGACCCTTCCAGGCCTCTCCTAATACCCTCCCAGTCCTCTCCCAGTCCCAATCCAGTCTTTAACCAGGTCCAACCCATTCCCCTCCCATTCTCTCTCTGGCCTTCCCCCCCCTTCCCAGTTCCACCTCAGTTCCTCCCAGTCCATCCCATTGCCCTCTCAGTCCCTTCGCAGTACCTCCCAGTCCCATACCCCTCCATGCCACCTCAGTCCCCTTCCCAGTCCATCCCAGTCCCCTCGAGTCTCTCCCAGATCCCTTCCCAGTCCATCCAACTCTCTCCCAGTTCCTCTGAATCCCACCCACTCCCTCCCAGTCCCTCACAATCCCATTCCACTCCTTTACCAGTACTTTCACATTCCCAGTCCTTCCCAGTCCCTTCCAGGCCCATCCCAGTTCTCTCCCAGTCCTAATCCAGTTCTTGCCAGGTCCATCCCAGTCCCCTCCCAGTCTCTCCCAGTCCTTTCCCAGTTCTCTATCACTCCCACCCAGTCCTCTCCCAATCCTTCCCAGTCTATCCTACTGGCTCCCAGTATACCCCAGTCCCCTTCCAGTCCCCTTCATCAGCTCCCAATCCCCATCACTCTCTCCCAGTCCCTCCAAATCCCCTCCCAGTGCCTTCCCACTGCCTCCCAGTCCCTCCCAGTCCCTCATCCTTTCCCACTTCCCTCCCACTACCTCGCAGTCTCCTCCCACTCCTCGCCAGTCCCTCCCAATCCCATCCCACTCCCCATCTGCCCCTCCTGTTCCCCTCCATGGCTCTCCCAGTCACTCACAATCACTCCCAGTCCCTCATCAATCCCTTCCCACTCCATCCCACTCCCTCCCAGTCTCCTCCCAATCCCTCCCAGTTCCTCTGAATCCCCCCCCAGTCTAGCCTGGTCCCCTCCTAGTCCTTCTCAGTGTCTCCCAAACCCCTCCCAGTCTGGCTTAGTCTCTCCAAGTCCCTCCCAGACCATCCCATTCCTCTTCCAGTTCCAAGTAGTCCCTCGCAATCCCCTCCCAGTCTCTCCCAATCCCTCCCAGTCACTCATTTATTCCTTCCCACTCCACCCCAGTCCCTCCCAGTCTCTCTGAATTCCTCCCACTCTCTCCCAATCCCTTCCAGTCCCTCCCAGTCTCTCCAAACTCATTCCACATCCCCTCCCACTCTCTCCCAATCCCTTCCAGTCCCTCCCAGTCTCTCCAAACTCATTCCACATCCCCTCTCACTCTCTCCCAATCCCTTCCAGTCCCTCCCAGTCTCTCCAAACTCATTCCACATCCCCTCTCACTCTCTCCCAATCCCTTCCAGTCCCTCCCAGTCTCTCCAAACTCATTCCACATCCCCTCTCACTCTCTCCCAATCCCTTCCAGTCCCTCCCAGTCTCTCCAAACTCATTCCACACCCCCTCTCACTCTCTCCCAATCCCTTCCAGTCCATCCCAGTCCCCTCCCATTTCCTCCCAGTCCCCATCAGTCCCACCCAGCTCCCTCCCAGTCCATTCCTCTACCTCCCAGTATATCCCATTCCCCTTCCAGTCCCCTCCAGGAACTCCCAATCCCCTATCACTCTCTCCCAGTCCCTCTGCAGGCTTCCCACTCCCTCCCAGTTCTTCTCAGTGCCTCCCAAACCCCTCCCAGCCTGGCTCAGTCTCAGCCTCTCCAAGTCCTTTCCCAGTCCCTCCAAGTCCATCCCATTCCTCTCCCTGTTCCCATCAGTCCCTCCCATTCCCCTTCCTGTCCCATCCCAGGACCTCCCAGTCCCATTCCCCTCCCTCACACCTCTCACTCCCATTCCAGTCCATCCCACTCTGTCCCAGTCCATCCCAGTCTCTTGCAATCCCCCCAGAGCCTTTCCCAATACCCTCCCATGCCAAATTCCCTCTCAGTCTCTTCCAATTCCTTCTGATCCCTTCCAGATGCCTTCCCACTCCCTCCCATTGCCAGTCCAGTCCCCTCTCAGTCCAGCCCAGTCTCTCTCAGTCCTTCCCAGTCCCCTTCCAGTCCCACCCAGCCCCTCACAATCCCTCCCTGTCCATTCCACTATCTCCCAGTATATCCCAGTCTCCTTCCAGTCCCCTCAGTAACTCCCAATCCCCTATCACTCTCTCCCAGTCCCTCCAATTCCCCTCCCAGCCCCTTCCCAGTCCCCTCCCACTACCTCCCAGGCCTTCCCCATCCCAATCCCTTCAGGCCATCCCTGATGCCTTCCCAGACCCCTCCCTCTCCTCCCAATCCCTCCCAGTCACTCTCAGTTCCACTGAATCCCTCTCACTGCCTCCCAAACACCTCCCAGTCTGGCTCAGTCTCTCTCAGCCTCTCCAAGTCCCTTCCCAGTCCCTCCCATTCCACTCCCAGTTCCCATCAGTCCCTCCAAATCCCCTCACAGGCCCTTCCCAGTCCATCCCACTCCTCCCACTCAATCCCAATGCCCTCCCAGTCTCCTCCCAATCCCAGTCTCTCCCACTTCCACTGAATCCATCCCAATCCCTCCCAGTCTGGCCCTGTCCTCTCCCAGTTCCCTCCCAATTGCCTTCATTCCCATTCCTGTCCTTTCCTCCTCCATCCCATTCCCCTCCCAGCCCCTCCCCAGTCCATCCCAGTCTCTCTCAGTCCCAGTCCCTTCCAGTCCTCTCCCATTTCCTCCCAACCCCCTTCAGCCCTACCCATTCCCCTCCCAGTCACTCACATTCCCTCCCAGTCCCTCATGCATCCCTTCCCACTCCATCCCAATGCCCTCCCAGTCTCCTCCCAACCCCTCCTGGTGTCTCCCAGTCCCTCTGGACCCCTCCCAGCCGGGCAGCAGAAAGGCAGCAGCAGGAGCACATCCCAGCAGTAAAAGGATGTTAAATCCACCCCGACACAGGCACACAAAAGCCTCTGCAGGCAGCACAGCCTCGGCCCCTAGCCCAGCCCCTGCTCAGCTGCCCTGGCACCGCTGCCTCTGGGGCTCCACTGCCATCAGCCCAGAGCCAAGCAGCAAAGGCTCCACTGCACCAGCACCAACTGCACTGCGGCACAGGCTGCTGGCACAGCTGCCTCTCTGCCCAAGCACAGCCCTGAGCAGCAAGTGGCACAGCTGCACAAGTGACCTGCTTTGGCCAGCACAGCAACGAGGCCCAGGCAGCTCTGCCTTCTGGCTGCCACCTCCTGCACAGTGCCCTCAGAGTGCCCCTGAGGGGAACAGCTCCCCGAGGGAGACCTTAGCTGCAGCAGCACTGCCCAGCAGCCTCTCCAGGGCAGAGGCCTCTCCCCACACCTGAACACCCCCTTCAGTTTTCACTCCCTCACACCCTGAGCTTCTCCTCTGCAACCATCAGCACACTGAAAGGCCTAAGAGAAGGCTTTAAGCAAGGCTGGCACTTGGCACCAACTCACCACAGAGACATTTCTGCCCCCACAGCCACAGGAAATCCATTTCTGAACCAGCTGCAAGCAGCAATTGCATTTCAAACAGCTCCACGGCCTGGTACCAAAGCATCCCACCCTGCCAGGGCTTGGGGCTGAGGCTGAGTGCAGATCTGCAGCTGGGCTGGGGCAAAGCAGTTCAGCTCCCTGCAAAAAGAGAGAACAAACACAGCAGAGAACTCTCACCCAGGCACAAACAACAGAGACAGAAAGAGGGAGGCAACCTCCAGAGGACCCCAGGCCAACTTAGATGCCCACAATGCCCCTTCTGATGCCCCTGAACCCTGCTGCATGACCCCAGGCCCATTTTACCTGTCCCCAGACCCTTTTGAGGGCCCCCAGGCTCACTGCAGATGAGCCCAGAAGCCTCTAGCACAGCCCCAGACCTTTTTAGAGACCCCAGAACCCCTCTACACACTCACAGATCTCCCTTAGATGCCTCCAGACCCACTTTAGATCCAGCCCCACCGCTTTAGATGCCCCCAGGCCACTTCACATGTCCCCAAAAGACCTCTTGATACTCACAGACCCATTTTAGATACCCCCAGATCCCCTTTGGCCCCCTCAGAATCCCCTTAGGAGCCCCCAGATGGCCTTTAGCTGCCTCCAAAGCCCCTTCAGACGCCACTCAAGCCCCTCAGCAGCACCTGGCAGCAAGCAGCACCTTGCCAGGTCCCTCTCAACTCCTTCAGGACCCTGCAGAGGTACCCTTGGAGCACCAAAGGGCTTCCCCCAGAGACCCCCAGACACCTCTGTATGACCCCAGAACCCTCCAGATGCCCCCAGATCCCACTTTGATACCCCCACACTCACCTCACATGTACACAGACCCCTGCACAGGCTTACAGACCCTTTTTGGGGAGCCCAGAACCCCTCCAGATGCTCCCAGACTCCCTACACAAGCAGCGAGGGGCGGGACTGCGGCACGGCGCATGCGCGAAACTCCCTAGCAACGGGGGCGGGGCCGCGGACCTCCCTAGCAACGGGGGCGGGGCCGCAGCACGGCACATTCGCAAAGGTCCCTATCAATAATACGCCCCCGGAGCACCGCCCCGCCCCCGGTGCCTGCCGCTTTTAACTCCTCACTCCAATACTTACAAATCCAAACCAGTTCTCAGCTCTCCCTCCCACCTCTCACCTTCCCCTCCTCTCCTCCCCTCCCCTCAGCTTTCAGCCACTTCAATCGTGCACGGCCTTTAGAGACGAGGCAGGAAAACGGGCGACCGCCGCGGCTGAGGAAATGCAGTGTGGACAAGCAAACACACGGTGGCAGCACTCAGCACCGGCGCCACACCGCAGCCGCTACACAACTGCAGTACCCACGAGCAAACACCGGAGGGCAGCACACACAACCGAGAGCGCCTCTGCGCCCGGCCGGGGGCAGCGCCTTCAGCCCAGCGCCGCTCTGCCTATTGCCTTTGCCAACAGCACACCGCACGCAAGGCACAGCCCACGCTCTGCCACTCCTACACACTCACTTTATAGGGACAGCTCTCAACTCCAGCTGGGGCTACTCAGCACTTCCTTCATCTACTCTGGAGGGATTTACAGACAGCAGAGGAGACACAGGGGGAGCTGCTGACACCAGAATTAAGGCCGTTCTGCAGGAGCTAGAGGAAAAACACAGCTCTTCTGCCAGATGAGGGCCACAAAGATGAGCAGAGGACTGCAGCACCTCTCCTGGGAAGCAGGACTGAAAGAACTGGGGCTGTGGAGGCTGCAGAAGAGAAGGCAGAGCTTCGAGCTACGCTGCAGTATCTGAAAGGGACCTGCAGCAAAGCTGGAGGACTGTCTAAAAGGGCCTGTGCTGATACTCTGTGCATTTAAAAGGATTGCAGTGAAGCTGCTCCAAGAAAAACTTTAGAGACTGAAGAAATCAAAAACCAAACTGCCAGATTCCCTCACACAACTTCCTACATGACCTCAGCAAACCCCTTTCACTTCACATCGCTTCTGACACCCACTCTGGGAGCTGGACACTCCTTCTCTCCCTGAAGCCGGGAGAAAGATCTGGTGAACGTGGCAGCACGTGGCAGAGGGTCAAGACTTAAGCAGACACCTGATTGCTATCACAGCTCAGAAACGACTGAGACACATGCCCTCCTCCCAAACCTAGCAGTTAGGAAGTGCTACAGCTGCACCAGATCACACTGGGATCTGCTTCTTGCACAGGATGCAGCAGATTCTGGTCCATAGCTCAGAGAGGATTGCTTAGCTACTGCTGTTTATAAACACGAACCAAAAACAACCACAACAACAAAGGCTCAGAGCTGGAAACAGTTCTCAGCAGTGCAGCAAAATCCCTTTCTTTTATTCCATAGAGAGGTGCTGCAGTGACCTCAGGGGTTTTTAAGTCAAAAGCTGCTTGCTGGAATCACAGAATCAGTCAGGGTCAGAAGGGACCACAAGGACCTCGTTCCAGAGACACTTCACACTAGCCCGAGCCAAAACTAGAACGGTAGGAAAAAAGGCAAATCACAAAACACAGGACTGCCTTAACTGTCCTACATTGTAACTAGCAGCACCAAGTCCCAATCAATTCAGAGCCTTGGCACTGTTTCTCCTTGAAGATTTTAACCCTGGACACAAAGGAGTCCTGCTCTCAGCCATGGGATTACAATAAAAGTGACTCAAATGACTCAAAAGGGTAACACAAATGCCTTTTCCTGACCAATCTCTCTACATGTTCCTATGATGCTCCACTAACTCCCTCCTTCAGAGTGGCTAACAGTCTCCAACAGACACTGCACCAGCAGCTACCTTGAAGATCTGTAACCAGCTGAGAAGGCTGTAAACAAATTCACCTCCTTCAGAAAGCTTCTCATCAGTTACACAGAGCAGTCAGAGCCTGCTTCCATTCACATCTTTCTTTATCAGGTTCCACTGTGGAGTCAGAACACTTAAAGTTCACTTAGTCACAGGTTAAGTCGACTCTGCTGTTGGTATCCAACCCCATGCTGCTGGCTGAAGCAAAGTATTCCAGGGCTTGAAGTTGAGACTGCAACACGAGAGACCTCCTGTGCCAAGTGCTGCTTTGGGTTTCTGGGGTTGGGGTCAGGAGGGGATGGGTGGCAGGTGGCTGACTCCTGCTTTCTGCAAACAGAAACAGGCTAAGGTAATTGTGCACTGCAGGATCTCATTTTGTATTTACCTCTTGATCTCAACCCAGAGGGTTTTTCCTTGGCTGTGTTACTTTTGCCTCACTTCTGTGTTGGAGGGAAACAGGAGGCTAAGCCATTACAGCACTGTAAGTTGTTCAGGCACTGGGAAAACAATTCAACAGGGCCCTGCGTTCCAGGAGGTTTATCAAGTAGCCTGCCAACATTTTCAGGTGCTAAAGAACTAATGAACATTCCATTTAGGAAACAGCTCCCTCAGCTCATAGCAAGCAAACATTCCCCACTGTCACTAATCCTAGGAGCTGATAAAAGACTTCATTGAATGGTTTAGGTTGGAAGGGACCTCTCGTGATGACAATGACCAACAAATGACTCCCTTCAATAAATAAGCGATTTGGGAAATTCCAGAGAGTACTTTTGCTAAACAAGTTAGTCTCTTTTCTTTTCCATCAGGTCTTTCTGTTGAAGCTCAGCATCTGAAAGCTCTGTACCTCCTCCCTGCCCTCCTGCTGCTGCCCTCCACCTTTCCCCGGGCAGCCCCTGCCGTCCTGCCCCCACTCTCTGCCTTCCCCCGGGCAGTCTCTGCTGCTTTCCTCCTCCTCCTCTCCACTCTACGTTACCAGCTCCTGCTCCATTACCAGTTCCATTACCAGCTGCTGCTGCTGGTCCGTTACCAGCTCCAGTTAGTGCTCCTGCTCCATCTTTGCCTCCATCGCAGAACCCAGAGCAAAACCTTCGAGGATCCAACCTCCTAGAGAAACCTCAGCCTCAGTAGCAACACAGACTTAGCACCCGTGAGCTAAGGTGGATGTTGCAGTGGGTCAGTAGCCCAGCCCTAAGGTGGCCCTAGCTAGCCAGGGGGCCAGCCAGGCCCCCCAGCCTTTGAAACCCTCCACCACGCACCCGGTGCTCACCCGTGCGCACTCACCTGGGATGCCAGGCGGAGGATCCCTTGGCCCACAATGGGCCCAGCTTGGGGCTGGGCTCCTCCTGCTCTGCTTCTAAAGGGCACTGAGCAGGGAGGGCAAAGTGGCCACAGCTGGGGTGGGAGGAGACTTCAATTGACCTCCCCTTTTTAAGCTGCCCCAGGAGAGGCAGAAGCCTTTGGCTGATCCCCTTTGCGGGGGTAGGTTGGCTGTGTCCTTTGTGGGGTGGTGTTTTGGCTGTGTCCTTTGTGGGGTGCTTTTGCTTTTCTCTAAGCCACTCCTCCCCTTTGCTCTGCTTGGGATTTCTGTTCCTCCTTGGTATGCTGTGCTTAAAGCTGTGCTTGCAGTTGTGCTGTTTCCTTCATGAGAGAGGTTTGCTTTTGTGCTTCCTGCCTTGCTGCTCTCTTGTTTTCACCTGTTGGAACATCCACAAGTCATAAGCCAGGGAACACCCACAAGTCATGAGCCAGGGAACACCCACAAGTCATAAGCCAGGGAACATCCACAAGTCATAAGCCAGGGAACATCCACAAGTCATAAGCCAGGGAACATCCACAAGTTCACTCACTCACCCTGGCATCTCTTCAGATCTAACAAACTTCCCCAAGTTCTCTACATCATATCAGCAAACTTCTCCCACACTGTCACCAACACTCAGTTCTGTTCCTGGTATGTTCCACTGAAGAGTTTTTATCATCAATGACTGCAATAGCCACAAGTTTTCCTAAAATAAGGAATAAAATACTTGAAACCATTTAAAAAGGAAACATGCATTCCCAGCTGGAAAGTATTCCGACTTAGAAGATGAGCCTGCAGTGTGAGTGCAGCCCAGACAGCAGCCCTGTGCTGGGCTCCAGCAAGCGCAGTGTGGGCAGCAGGGCAAGGGAGGGGATTCTGCCCCTTGCCTCTGCTCTCCTCACACCCCACCTGCAGTCCTGGGGGCAGTTCTGGAGCCCCCAGCACAAGAAGGACATGGAAGTGTTGGAGCCAGTGCAGAGGAGGCCACCAAGATGCTGAGAGGGCTGCAGCAGCTCTGCTCTGAGGACAGGCTGAGAGAGCAGGAGCTCTGCAGCCTGGAGAAGGAAACCTTGGTGTGGCCTTCCAGTATCTGAAGGGGACCTACAGGAAGACTGGGGAAGGACTATTGACAGGGTCTTGTAATGACAGGGTAAGGGAGAATGGGTTTAAACTGGCAGAGGGGAGATTCAAACTAGATGTTAGGAAAGGGTTCTTTCCAGCGAGGGGGGTCAAACACTGGTGCAGGTTGCCCAGGGAGCTTGTGGATGCTCCATCCATGGAGGTGTTCAAGGCCAGGTTGGACGAGGCCTTGAGCAGCCTGTCCTAGTGGGAGGTGTCCCTGCCTATGGCTGGGGCTTGGAACTGGATGAGCTTTGAGGTCCCTTCCAACCTAAACCAGTCTGTGATTCCATGATAAAAACTACAGAGCAGATCTACTTCAAAGTTACCTGAACCCATCAGATACAAGACATAAACCCATCCAGACTTAAGACTTCTCAGTTCCCTGTAGGCACTGCAAGAGTTGATAGGTAGTTTATGCAAATCCTAAACTGCTCTCAAATTAAAAGGCCTACTCATTTTTTTGTGTGTGACTACTACAGGGTTAGACATACTCATTTTTTCTGTTGAGGAAAGGACTGGTGCAGGCTTTGGATGAGGCTTCTGTCAGTAGAGCAGGTCTCACCAACACCAAACACAGACTGGCACTGTCCATCTTAACTGTAAATAATTTCAGGGGCTTGAAAAGTTACTTCTTAGTGCTCCTCAGTTGTTACTCCTGTTCCGTAGAAGAGATGGCAAAGACTTTAGTGGCAGCAGCAGCTCACCTCTGTCTCCAAGTTCATGAAGTGTAAAGCCATCCACATGAAGATACCCTTGAAATCTTGCTCTGTTTATCCAGGATGACAAATCACCATCTTCACACTCTGACAACAAAAGAGAAAGCAAGCAAGCAAGCAGAATGTGTTCTTCTGTTGCTGCTGTGAGGTGGGCAATAACATTTATTTCAGCCTAGAGAAGCCTATTTTTAACCCTCTACTGTTTCCAGACAAGGTCTCTCACCTTTCCAGAAATGTCACTCCTAAGCTGCTAAAGCAATTTGCAGCTGTTGAACAAAAAGTGTATTAGAGCACAGCATGCAGTGCTGATTGGCTGATTAGTTTCACCCAAACCAAGGACAAACAATCCTCTCCCAGCAGGGAATGTGACATGGGAAGGGAGCTGTGACTGACAGCACTTTCCTGCCCAATGGTAAGCTGCACATAAAACAATATCCAGTCTCTTGCAGGGCCTCTGCACTGACTGGTTTACAAAAACCCTTCTAATACATTTTAAGAGAGTAAGATTTGTGCAAAGTGAATTAGGAGCCTGGATTGAAACAAGGCTTGTGTGTTTTGACAGGGGTGGCAAAAGCAGACAGGTCACACCACAAAAAAGCAGTTTAAAATTGTTTCTCTTTGACAAAATTTCCTTCTCCAGGCCACTTCAAAAGTAAAACTAAATCAAATGCAGATCAAGGAGGTCACTGAGTGAACTTTTCTTTGGTGGGTGACTGGTTGCAAGGCAATAGAGCGAAGAGGAAGGCAAGCACAGCCCTTCCATGACAGCTCAAAGAATACCCTTGAGGGCCCACCTGGAGTATTTTGCTGTGGCACCACAGAGTCACCGTGTCTGGAAGCGCTCAGGAACAGCCTGGGTGAGGCACTTAGTGCCATGGTCTAGTTGAGTGGACAGGGCTGGGGGCTAGATTGGACTGGATGAGCTTGGAGCTCTCTTCCAACCTGCTTGACTCTGAGTCTATGAGTCTGCCCTGCTCTGGTGAGACCTACCTGGAGTACTGCACACAGCTACAGAACCTCCAACAGAAGAGACAAGGACCTGCTGGAGCAGGTCCAGAGGAGGGCCGCAGTGCACAGGAGCAGTGCAGTAGCCAGCTAGGGTTGGGCTCTGCTGCCAGGCAACCAGCAACAGAACAAGGGGACACAGTCTCAAGTTGTGCCAAGAGAGGTACAGGCTGGTTGTTAGGCACTTAGTGCCAGGGTCCAGTTGATTGGTTAGGGCTGGGTGCTAGGTTGGACTGGGTGATCTTGGAGGTCTCTTCCAGCCTGGCTGATTCCATGATATGGCCAATATCCACTTTTACTTACCATCAGAAACAAAGGAAGCTCCATCTTTGAAGACCACAACAGCAGGCAACTCAGGCAAGGTCACATACTGAAAGAGGGGTTTTCAGTTAGTCCAGGGAAGATGAAAAGACTCTGAAAGACACCAGCAATATTCCCATGTGGAAATGTCATTCATTCCAGTACAGTTCTCCTGGTTATTTTCTGTTATTCTTATTGTGACCTTCCAGTAGCTGAAGGGGGCCTGCAAAAGAGCTGGGCAGAGACTTTTCAGGCTACCAGGTAGGGACAGGACTAGGGGGAATGGAGCAAAGCTGGAAGCGGGGAAGATTCAGACTGGACGTGAGGAAGAAGTTGCTCAGCAGGAGAGTGGTGAGAGCCTGGAATGGGTTGCCCAGGGAGGTGGTTGAGGCCTCATCCCTGGAGGTGTTTAAGGCCAGGCTGGATGAGGCTCTGGACAGCCTGCTCTAGGGCAGGGTGTCTCTGCCCATCGCAGAGGGGTTGGAACTAGATGATCCCTGTGGTCCCTTCCAACCCTGACTGATTCTAGCATTCTAGAGGTGGTTAGTGGGAAGCTCTAGTTGGCATGAAAACCAGCTTGCTGCTTACATGACTGTGATCAAAGACTCTTAAAGGGGTCCAGCCTCCTTCCACTGCACCACTGAACAGTACTTTTGCTCAGCTGGGGCTCAAGTGCAAAAGGCAATACTCAAATTGATACAAGGCTTCTGGAAATCCAACAGTGCACTACTTGTGATGGAGCAAATTGAGATGGGAAAATGCAGGTGCCTAAAAAATAACTGATGCTAGTTCTCAAAGTCATGCATTGTCAGGCATGGAGGAGACTTTTATCTGTCCCACTTGGAGACAACAATACATGGAGAGACCTGCAGAATTCAACAGCAGCACAGATTTACATGGAGTGGCTCTGGAAGCACCAGCTGCACGTTCCATGGAGTGGCCGTGCCTGGAGGTGTTGAAGCCAAGCCTGGCTGGGGCACTTAGTGCCATGGGCTGGGTGATTGGCCAGGGCTGGGCGCTAGGCTGGGCTGGCTGAGCCTGGAAGTCTCCTCCAGCCTGTTGGATTCTAAGTTATGCATGCTTATTGTAATAAACATACAACTCCTAATGAGATACATGAGCACTCTGTGCACTCACTGCCTGACAAAGCTGATCCCCTGCTGTGCACTCATCCTTTATATACCCACTTCAAACAAAGGTAAGAAGTTAGCTGCAGACAACAGCAGCAAGGCTGTGTGCAGAACTTGCCTTGATCAGTGCAAAGGGAAGAAAAGCTGAATTAGCTTATCCACCCCCTGCCAGCAGAGTCAAACTTCTCCTTGGAACAGCTTTCTTAGCCCACAGGCAGCAGCAGCAGTGGTTTCCCTCTCCAGGTTTACTCCAGGTAGCTGAGGGCTTTCTTTCAGGAAGCTACTCTAAGCGATGCTAAGCAGCAAGCTGGAGTTGCAGAGCAAGCAGCTTGTTTGCTTGGGGGGGAAATGACAAACTGGCTGTGCTCAGAAGAGTCACATCTCACTTGAGCAACATTTATTGCAGCTCCACACTGAGATCAGTTCCTTGGTACAAAGAAGGGAAGGGAGAAACCATAGAATCACAGAATCAAGCAGGTTGGATTGGTTGATTCCATGATCCTCACCTGGTTAATTCTGTGATTCTATGATTCCAACCTGCTTGATTCTATGATTCCAACCTGCTTGATTCTATGATTCCAACCTGCTTGATTCTATGATTCCAACCTGCTTGATTCTATGATTCCAACCTGCTTGATTCTGTGATTCTGTTATTCCAACCTGGTTGATTCTGTGATTCTGTTATTCCAACCTGGTTAATTCTGTGATTCTATGATTCCAACCTGGTTGATTCTATGATTCCAACCTCTTTGATTCTACACACAACTACCCAAAGGGAGGCTGTAGCCAGGTGGGGTTGGGCTCTGCTGCCAGGCAGCCAGCACCAGAAGAAGGGGACACAGCCTCAAGCTGTGCCAGGACAGGTTTGGGCTGGATATTAGGAGGAAGTTGTTGGCAGAGAGAGTGATCAGCATTGGAATGGGCTGCCCAGGGAGGTGGTGGAGGGCTGGGTGCTAGGCTGGGCTAGATGAGCTTGGAGCTCTCTGCCAACCTGCTTGATTCTGTGCTTCTCTGATAACAGCCCCACATCTCTCACAACCATCTCCAGCACCTAAGTGATGCTAGCTGAGGAAGCTGGAGAGTTCTGATGAGAAGCTAACAGGATCCTGCTGGCCTTTATCTGAAGGAAGCAAAGTGCTGAGGCCAGCAGGCTCGAGGAGATAAATTGCCAGGGTTTTTTTTTCATTCCCATTTCTTTGCTGCAGGGCTGCAGAGGTGACTTTGAGCAGGAACTTCTCTGCATGCACTTGGTTATAATAAAGGGGAAACAGTGTAAAAGGTCATATCCAAGCCTGACAAAAGATTGAGGTGCACTGGGAGTAAGGTTAACAAACTATTTTCATTCAATTCTGGTTTGGATGTCCTAGCAATTCTAAGGGACACTTCAGGTCATGAGTGGCAGCAGGTGAGAGAGCACTGAATTAAGGCTCAGAAACATTGAAGTCTCACTCCAGTTGTGGCACTGAGGCATCTTAACGGCAAGAGAGGTCTCTGAATGAACTGGGAATGGTTGAAGCATAGAAGCATAGAATCAACCAGGTTGGAAGAGACCTCCAAGATCAGCCCAATCCAATCACAGAATCATAGGACCATAGAACCCACCAGGTTGGAAGAAACCTCCAAGAGCAGCCCTATCAAAGTCAGCAAAGAAAACAGTCACTAAGGGATCTTGAATTGAAGACTGAAACGTAGTTTCTTAAGTACTGGAATGCTGGTCCAGTTTTGCACTTCCAGCAACATCCAGCACAAGTTACTTTCCACTCTGAGCAGAACAAGGCAAGGAGAAAGGTAAGAGGGTTTTACTGGTTTCTGGTTTTACAAACTGCTGGCACATTGCACATGGAAATCATTCTTGAGAGCTACAATGAGTTCATTCCAGAAAATGAAGATGCAGTTGTTGGCTTTAATAAATTGTGAATAACTATGGCTTCACTGGTAGGCTAGCTCATTAAAATAATCATTAGAAATGCAATCAAGTTGCCAAGTTTGTCCAACTCTGTTTAATCTATTTCATCACAAAGGCTGTCTACAGAAAGAGGGCAGCTATTCTTAAGGGACAAAACACCTATCAGTCATTACAAGGAACTAAAAAACAGCACTGCAGTCAAACTCATTTCACAAAGGTTAGTACAGCCTGAAAAGCTTTTCTCCCCAATTTCTTCATTTCCAGGGCATGCTGAAGCCCCAGAGAGTCCAAAAAGAATGTTTTTAAAGCTAGGTATTATTCCTGTGACACATTCAGAGGAATGGCTACTGAATAAGGCCAGCATTCTCAATACCAACTGAAGAAGTTACACCCCAAATAGAACTGGCATTAGTGAAGTAAACTTTAAGGTAATGCCTCTTAATTTTAAAAGCTAGATTGTAAAAAACATCTTTAGCTAACAAAAGCCACTGTGTATTCCAACTAGTGGTCATGAGATCCCATACTGGAAATGTGTTTCTGTTCTTTTAGCAACCATTCAGTGATAATACAGCTCAACTTGAAGCTATACTCCCCACAAATTTCCTCTTGAAATCTCCAAGCCCTTACTGCTTTGAGAGGAATGCTGAGGAATCAGTGTTCTACTCAATTATGGAATTATGGTGTGACTCAAGAACTGCCTAGAGAACAAACTGTGACTTTTATTCTGAGCATGTTAAACGTTGCCAGTTAATACAGTCACTTGGTCTTCCCATCCAACCTTCATCAATTCATAGAGCACTTTAGGTTGAAACAGACCTTGAAGATCACCTAGTCCCAACCCCCTCTGCCATGGCAGGGACACCTTCCACTAGACCAAGCTGCTCAAGGCCTCATCCAATCTGACCTTTAACATCTCCAGGGAGGGGGAAGCCACAATCTCCCTGGGCAACCTGTTCCACTGTCTCACCACCCTCGCTGTAAAGCATTTCTTCCTAATATCCACTCTAAATCTCCCCTCTTCCAGGTCTAAAACATTACTCATAAAACTGCTTACTAATTCTTATTACTACCTCCTGGATGAGTGGAGGTCACCAAAAAGTTTCTTCTTGAAGCTTTGCTTCTGAAAGCAAAACTCTACCATTCAAGCACTTCCTGAAGAGGATCATTACAGGTGAAAATTAAGTATGCAGGTCTACTGTCAGTCATCACAACAGTAAAAGCATCTTGAGAAAGCTAATTAAAGCTAGGAACAAACACTCTCACCCCCTCTCCAGCTTATTTTTCCCCAAAAGAAGGATCACAGTATGCTCTGTTATGGCAAACAGAAAGCAACACTTACTAATCTATGCAATCTTCTCCCACACCCAGACTGGGCATGTGCTGGTTGGCAAGCCAACGCTGCAGCATTGTCGGGCAGTCTGCAGCACGGATCACCAGCTCTGCCCAGACACTCCAGTATTTGCTGTGCCTCTACCATGGAAGCAGTTATGCAAAAGCTGCTCATGAAGAATTTAACTGCTAACTGCAGCCCATGACAAAACACATCATAAGCTGTCATTGTCCACTGAAAGTTGAGTCACTCTAACATCGTTTCAGTTGCTAAGCAGAGGCACATCGTGGTGGAATCCCAGCTCTGCTGCAGTCCACATAAGGAAAGACTGGACAACAACTCAAGTGGCACACAGTACACCCAAACAAGGCTGTAACCTCCACGTTTTTCCTGCCTAGACTCAACTTCCCAGGCAGAAGTTAATTATGAGAGAAGAAAAATTAAAAGTTATGGATGTGGAGAAGGTATGGTCCCTTCTGTCCCTGACAAATCATCAACCTGTGGCTAACGCTTAAAACAGCTACCATCACCAAGAGTTCCCTCTTACTGTGTCTGTTGCTTTCTAAATCAACTTCACACCAATACTTCTTCATTTCTGCCACCAGCATAACATTTCCTGCAACTTGTCCAACTCAATTCTCACAACTACGACACAAGCTAGGGCAGCTAGGTTAGGGGGTTTGCACAGAACAGTATGGCATGGTGAGAGCTTTGGGTTTCATTCTTCAAATGCACCTATGACAAAATAATCAACCTTTTCTGTAATAAGGACATGAGAAGAAACAGCTTAAAGTGAGTTGCAATTTGAAACAACATGTGCCTACAACTGTCTAAATTCTTCTCTCCAGTGGACCCTTGTAAAGAGGCTTTGTCTGTGCACTTCCACAGACTGACTTTCCTTTGCAGTTTCTCCTGTGCTGAATTGTTCAGGGTTGCCTAACACGATTAGAGGGTGTTTTTAAGGATCCTGCAATGTATTTCATTGTAAATTATTAGTGCATATTCACAGTCACCCTTACTCACACTCTAAAACCTATTTCTCAGTAGGATTTCACATCAGCAAGGAACGCCTTCTTTGACACGAAGAAGGGAATTGTGTACAAATCTGTTCAAGCAGCAGGCTGAGAGGCACTGAAGCAGGTTGTATCTGTTATGTGAGGGAAACTGTCCTGTTGCCCAACCAGTGCATTTGTGAAACCTGAGATAAAACACCATTTAACACTGGTTACCAGCCTCATTCCAGTACAGCAGCTCCAGAACATGCAACAGAAATATGAAGTGATCACACCACCAGTGAAACAGAGCTCTGTAAGACTTCCAGCACACACACACACCTGAACACCCAAACCTAGACACACAAAAACCAAAACAGATGCAGGAGACATTACCAGTAGCATTGGGCATTACATTCCAGCAGTTTCTCCACCATGTGTTCCACTCTTACAAACCAGCTTGGCACAGCTTTGTCTATCAGCAGAGTATCAGACCTGCAGAGGGAAGATGATGGGGAGGGGAGCAAAAGAAACAAAACAAACATTTTCAGTGCTACCTTATTTCTATAGTACTCTTTAAAATGTACTTTTTGCACACAGCTTCCTTTCTACAGACTGAACTTATTGTTCCTGAATTATTATCACAGTCACAAAGGTTGTTTTTTTTATACATTACACCAACAGTTAGACTTAGGTGAGCTACTGTTTTGAAACCAAACCCTAAAACTACTTTTATTAAAGCCTTCAAACCCAGCAATTTGAGGAATTTGTACAGCAAGGACAAGCATGAGAACATTCAAATGGTACTTCAATTGGAAATTTATGTTCCTACATAGTACAATGATGTGAACTTCAGTAACCATTAAAAGGAGTCACATTTAAGCCTTCTCTGTAAGTTCATTCTGTTCTCTTTTTAAAGGTCTCTATCAATATGAGAAACCAGACAAAAAACCATTATGGTATGGTTTGGTTTTACTATTTCCATTCAGAACAATAGTGACAGATCACAGAAAAGTAATACTGCCCAGGGCTACTACTTGAAAAAATGTCCTATTCCAGGCAGAGAAGGAAAAGAGGAGATCCAGATAAGCTGATCAAGCAAGTTTATTGACACATCTTAATCTATTCCTTACTTGGACACTCAGTGAAACAAAACTCACATGGGATAGGTTCCACCCCCTAGGGCTCAGTCTCTTTTCAGGTTGGAATAATGGGCTGGATGTGAAGGTTTCAAAAGGTCTCAACTTTCCAGCAATGACTTTTACCCATCATTTCATCACTAGATACTTTGGAAGAATGTGTATTACTTGAACAAACTACTGAGACCTTAATCAGTTGCATTACAGAATGTGTGGAGATCAGAATTTTCCTAGGTAACTTGGAGAATTTATTAGTCTGTACACTTACTGCTACCAATTCCAAGCAAACCTAAGTTCTGCAACTGCTCCCATCCCATGTGAGTTTTGTTTCACTGAATGTTGAAGTAAGGAATACTGACAAGCAAAGATCCTCTGAAACTATTCTTTCCTACACATAGTTATTACTGTGAACAATCCATCCTATAAGGTTAACTCATTTTACTTGCTCTCACTTGAAATGGACTCATTTCAAGTGCACAAACTACTGGAGGTTATAATGTACATTAAAATTGCTGGTGGAAGCACTTCCTAAGGGTACATCTGCCTGACCAAAGAAGAGAAAATCCATGACAAAGGTTGCTCATGCCTTAAAAACTGAACTCACCTCCCATAAAACCCAATAATGAACAACAGCTTGCATCTCCTAATGCTACATGTCAGAAGATGTTTCCTCGTGGCTATAAGCTATACATATCTACCTGTATCTTTTAATAGCCAAAGTATCTATAGCCTTACAGGAAATGTTCCACAGGATAATAATGGAGCAGAGGCCTAGCTACTTAGTCCAAGTCCACTAAGTTGGGACATTCTGCATCGCAAATGAACTTGTAATGCTACAAAAGGGCTCAGCTCATTTGTCATCCAGTGGCAAGATGACAGTGAAGAAGAAAATATTCTGCCAGCTATAAGGTACTGAAGAAATGTTTCAGTTTCACTGAGCATCGTTTCACATGCTGAAGAATGATGAATTGCATTAAATAGAAGATCTTGAGTTATTGGAAGCAAGAACAAAACAGTGTCTCACATAGTCTTAACAGACTGCAAAAAATGCTGGAACAGTAAACCAGTGCCCAGCCTCTAGCAGCTGACATATGGGGCTGACTGAAGACAAGGTTCAGTGCAAAAGTAGCTTCAGATAAAGAACCTACACAAACGACAAGCAGATGAAGCTGCAGTGATTTCCCAGCCTTCTGACCTAACACAGTATGTTTGTCATGATTGATAACCGTTCCAAAGCACCCACAGAGCACTACTGCCACCTACATGAAGGTGGTAAGAAAGGGGAAATGGCACAGTTGTCCTGAATGTCTTCTTCTTTTCTAGCTCTACCGTGAAACAGTTCCTCAACAAGAGACAGAAAGAGAATAACAGACTGAAAGCCTGCCCAAGCAGTGAGATCTGACCTATTTCTGCTTCACTTGAGTGGTGAGAAGACTGAGGAAACCAGACTCAATTCTTTGCTGAGAAATACCCATTACAAGATAGTGTTTTCCATCAGTACATAGATATGGGAGAAGTCACCCACACAGATTTTAGATCAGGCTGAAGCTTAAAAAAATCCTACCTAAATATTCCTGCCTGTGTCAACTGAATGTTTCCTCCTTACTATAAATATGTCCTTTAGAAATACATCAGAGGAATAAAAACACCTGAGCTCTGCCTGCTGCCTAGCAGTGCCACAAAATCAGCATTCTCTGAAATGCAATCTTCAAGCTTGAAAAGGTAAAGACTGTGAGACCATTCTCTGCAGGCACTACAGACTCCCAATAGCTGCTTTGGTCTGCATGGCTGTTCAATGCAAGTCACTGTGACCTCATTCCCTTCCCATTGGCAGGTAACTTAGAAAGCATTTTATAAAGAACTGGTCACAAGCTACACAAGATGCTTCTTGGCTTTGCTTTCACTGGCCTGAACATGACAAAGCTCTCTATGTGCCAGTGCATATGGAGATTATTCTGACCAATCATCTCCCTATTCAGCAACTTCAATGAAGGGGAACTCTCCCTGAAAACTGTCTACTATGTACTTACCAACTTGTTACTGGCTGCTTCTCTCCAGTTTTCAAGTTTTACTAACAGAAAACTACTACATAAGCACAACAAGGAAAAGCAGAGAACTCTGGTTAGATAAGAGATAAGAAAAGGGAAAATGTCTCCACATGCTGAGGATTCAACGACTGCCTGGTTTCAGGCAAAAGCATGAACAACAGTGCATTAAGTGGAAGAGCCTGATTTCAAAGTTTCCTTACATTCATCAAAATAACTTGTGACTATGTTCAAAGTTAAGAACTACTCTTCTACTTTTAGCATATTCCAATTATGATTTGATTTGTGGTGGCAGTGAAATGAGCTTGTCAAGTAGAACCCATTATTCTGCTCTTCCCACCAGATAATTTGCTGCTAGGTGCTGCCTGCAACTTAGCATCAATCAACAAAAATGTCAACAGAGTGGCAGGATTAAGTATGTTCCACAGAATCAGCATTTCTCCACGACTGGTGTGTCTCAGAACACCATGGCTGTACATCTGCACTGCTACCTAAGAAAAACGCCAAAGTGTTGCTTGGTTCTGGACTGCCACTTTTCAAACCCTGTCCCAGATCACCAAGGACATAACTTGAAAAGCAATTCCCATTCTTTCTGCAGGTAGCTGTTGGGAAACAAACCAATCACGCTGTTCAGGAGCAAGTGAAGGTTATTCTTGCTATAGACTACAGGTACATGTACACTGCTAAAACACTTCATTTGGTAGCATTAAAGCCACAGGAGAGCAAAGCTTTTATCACAGTTACTTCAGTACAGATGTTATAAGCATCAGGGCTCAGAAAGTTCAAGTCATTTCAGAGACTACAGAAGACTTTCTTTTCAAGTGTCTTTACTTGTAACAGTTTAATACAATATCCCTACTGAAAAATAACTCAGCTTTCTTTTTCAAACTTGATCTTTTTTCAACTCATCTTTGCAATACCAGTTGTACATGTTTAAAACCAGAGAGGACACTAATGAAAAGAAGCTTCATGTCTAGATCAAATGTGTCTAGCCTGTGTTTGTCATATCCAAAGGCCCATGGAGACTTGTACATGGAGGAGCTCTTCAGCCTCTGTAGAATTCCCAGTCTGACAAAGAAGATTGGAAGATTCCTGGCAAGCCACTGTGCCCAATCACCTATCTGCTTTTCCAGGGCTCATTCTGCATTTCTAGTTGACAAAGCCAAGTATTTCTAAGAAGCTCCCACAGATACAGTAAACATGCCAACTGCTATTTCTGGTCAGAGACATCACTGTTGTTTGCAAGCTCCACTCAGTAATGACTGTGCAGAAGAACATTCAGGGCTTACACGTACTACCCACTGCAGCAGGTAAATGCTAACTGCTTCTAATCAACAATGCAGACATGAGAAGCTACTGGGCTCTACCAGACTCCAAAGAAAGAACTGACCTGACAAGGTTAAAAAGAGATAGCTATGATAACAGCTATAACTTACCTACTTTATCCAAAACATGGCAAATTTGAATACAAACATTGCAACACATTCTGTTCCATACTTGTCTCATTCAAAGGCTATCCAAATACCCTTTTCTAACACTCAGTACTTATCTGCACAGAAAATAGGCTGCTCTTTTTTTTAGACTTAGTACAGCCATCTTCAAGTGGTAGACAGTAAATAATATATGTAACCCTAAAGGACAAGAAATTCAAACTACAGAAATACATCTGTAACCATCACAGAGAAAAAAATCAGCATTACATTTATATGAACCAGATCTATGGCAGAAGAAACAAATCTGAAGAACTACTCAGAATCTTCAGTCTTAGAGCATGTCTCCTTACCTCCAGCAGAAAGGAGAGCTGTGCTTAAAACTACTGCTGTGAACCAGGCTGCCTTTCTCTTTCAGTACTTTAGTGATGTTCTTATCTGCATCCTAAAAAGACAGAACAAACATTTTTTTCCTCAAAATACAAATTCCATTATTTTAGTAAAGAAGTACAGGAATCATCTCCAATACTCAAATCAAGACAACCTCTATCATAAACCAGTATTTACACATCAAACAATCCAAAAAACTACTATACAATGGATGCACTTACTGCAGAGGCACTCTAACACTTCACTAATAAAGCTACTTGCTCTCAAACCTTGGCATTCATCAACAGTCCTTCCTTGCCCCCAGCTCACACACAGCTGTGTACCAAACACAGACTTTCTGTAGCACTAACACAAGACACAATTTATTATTAAATGAGAACTTCAAACTTTGATTGAGTCTTCTGATTCTGTGGCAGCAAGTCACATGGTGCTTCTTAGCCTAATACTTAGGTCTCACTACAGCACGTTCCTCTGCTGTGAATACAGCTACTGAAGTGGAAGCCTATTTGACAACACTTCACTAACTGACCAGCAGTGAGATTCTAAACTGGAAGGGAATGTTAAATCAAAAGCTGAATGTTCAATCCAAAGCTGAATGTTAAATCAAAGGCCATCTATTGAACGAGTGTCAACGTGACATTGAGGGATAAAAAGAAAACCACAAATGACTGTTGGAAGAATTCAGCATTAGAATATTTTCCAAGAGTCTTAAGTTCAGATTCCCACGAGCAAAAGCTAAACACGTAGCCTCCAGTGCTCTCTTATTTGCCTTAGCAATGACAGCTCTTTGAGTTGAAATGCAACACAAGATTTTAAAGCCTTATTCAAGCAAATTGTGTTTACAGGAACATGCTCTGCTGTCAAACTGCAGCAGCAGGAAACCAACCAAACAACTATTTGTTGTCTTTGCACACAGCGCCAAACAGGAACTCCTTTCTGCCCGTGTCTGCAGTAGTCTGGAGTTCCTGTTGGTTTCTTTTACAGGGATTCTCCTGCCTCTATTGGCAAGTATACTTCACATTGCAACACATCCCACAAGTAGGGAAAATGAGTGGACTTCTCTCCTCTGACAAGTCGTGTTACACTACCTGGCTGGCACAAGCTTGATGACCACATCTGGAAAAGCAGAAGTCATCCAGAGGTGAAGAGAGGCCTCTGCATACTTGCCTGGAGGCTTCATGCATTACATTTCCATAAGGAACAAGCAAAGGGAAACTCATTCTGCAGTAGATACAGAATGGAGATGCTGCTCTTCCCTTTCACTACCAGATACACAGTACTAATCCCATGTCAAAGCCTCTCTTTTTCAGATACTGTAATAAACCCACTGAAACCCTGCTGCAAAGGTTAAAATACATTAGGCTTCTTCCAGAGCTCAAAGACACCTTGAAGACCAAGCTATTAGGGGAAAGAAGACTTATGCCATTGAAAATGTTGCCCTGAATAAAAGCAGTGTTTTACTTTCTCCAAGACCACTAACCTTCACATACTGTCCAGCCAAGTCAGCCACCTCTGCTGTGAAGCAGCCAGATGCATCGACGGCACAAACAGCCACAGCACCCTTCTGAATTCTATTCAAGTCCATGCAGACTCTGTCATCATCCTACAAAAGATCAAGTGACAGGGTAAAGAAATACAAAATATTGGTTAAAATATCCCCCCCACGGAAGAAGAAATGAAACATTCAATACAAAAAGTGATGGCTGGACAAGAATGGCAGAACACTCAGCCTTTGGCAAACCCAAACACGCCCAGGAAAAGATGGATTCTACAGGACTGTCATTTTAGGCATCAGAGCAAAGATCATTTCTCCAGAATCTCTCACCTGACAGAAGGGCTATGTGCCTCTGGGCATGTATATATGCACGGACAAGTAAACACACGTTTTACCTGCACACATGCACACACAGAGCCAACGGCTTCAAGATGCTACTGCATAGTAAAGAAACTGACCACCACTGTGTCATCTTCTTGGACCAGCCAAGACTTCTGTCTGTTTAGCACAGAAGCATGCAGAGTCTTTTTCAGAAAGCAAATGGTTGTAATCAGTCTACTACTCCTGGAACTCCACATAATAAACCCCATTGTCTTAGTGTTTTAATGATCCAAAGCCTTTCAGTCTGCATTGCTCAATCTTTGTTGGCCCACTGGCAATGCTACTGGTCAAGAACCACACGTGGACAACATCACAGCTTATTTTCCTGGCTAGCCTTCAGTTTCTTATTTCCTCTAGCAGAAGCACAGAATGAGTTAGAGTCGGAACACACCACAAGGATCAGCTAGTTCCAACCCCCCTGCCATGGGCAGGGACACCTCACACTAGATCAGGCTACCTAAAGCCTCATCCAGCCTGGCCTCAAACACCTCTTGGGACAGGGCTTTGAGCACCTCCCTCAGCAATCCAGCCCACAGACTCATCACCCTTATGGGGAAGAACTCCTTCCTAACAAAAAAGCTGGGCAGGGACTTGTTAAGCTATCGCAGAGTGACAGGACTAGGGAGAACGGAGCAAAGCTGGAGATGGGCAGGTTCAGGCTGGAAGTGAGGAAGAAGTTGCTCAGCAGGAGAGTGGTGAGAGCCTGGAACGGGTTGCCCAGGGAGGTGGTTGAGGCCCCATCCCTGGAGGTGTTTAAGGCCAGGCTGGATGGGGCTCTGGCCAGCCTGTTCTAGGGTAGGACATTCCTGCCCATGGCAGAAGGGGTTGGAACTAGATGATCCTTGGGGTCCCTTCCAACTCTGACTGATTCTATCATTCTATTCAGCCTGAATCTACCCATTTCTAGCTTTGTTCCATTCCCCTTAGCCCTAGTTGCTCTAGGAAATGTCAATGTCTTCCACAGATTTTTGCAAGCTATACACTCAGGCAGGGAAATTAATCTTTGGGTTATGGCAAAACACAACTTCTTAAAACATCTAACTTCTGACCTATAAAAGTACTGAAGCTTAACAAGTGTGTAATCATTTCTGTACTTGCCTGTCAAGTATTTCCTATTCACTTTCAGGTTTGTGCAGTGCTACCAGCCTGGATTCCATCCAAATGGAAATCTGTCCTGTGGCACTCTCTAGAACAGAAAAGAAAACAAACAGTTACACAAATCTCAGCTGAATACCCTCATTATTATCATTACAAATCCTTTGCATTTAGACAAGATGGTATCATATTAGATCTAAAACTGCTCAGAATAATCCTGCTGATCCACAGTTAGGTCCCAGCTCCTTCTTCCTCACACAGCCACATAGTGAACACCGTTCAAAAGTTTAGACAGAAAGCACAGGGTGAAATCCAGTTGACTGATTTTCACTGTGGTTTCCAGTTTGAGGCAGAAATACTCCACCTCATCTATTACCATCATGACAAAGAAAAGCAGTAACTAAAACAGAGGGAAGCAACTGGAAGAAGGAAAATTGCTCCCTAAAATCCATGCTGTTAAGCTGACATTAGGGGTAACCATTCTACTTTATGCTGCCTTTGAGACTTCCAATCAATTTGATGCCTAGATTTCATTTTAAGAGACACCCAATGGCAAAGTTCATTCTGACTACCACTCTACCAGCTTCATTAGGGTGACTATCCCACCAGTGGACAGCAGGCCAGACGCTCAGACCCGACAACTCAGCCTCTCAGACAGATGTAGGCTATTTCTGCAAGTACACAATAAGCTTTTTGAGATGACTACATTTATGTTAAAACCTGGGATACCCAAAACATGTTTAGCCCTCTCCTCAAATAAAGAAAACCCAAACACATGGAGTCCACTGTAAAGGCATCTGCAACTTGATTTATTCAGCATCACCTTAGGCACACATTCCATTCATGTGGTCATGCTGGAACTGGAAATGCCATCATTACCTTGACTATCTTCTCCCTCTTTTGTTTTTGTTTTGTCAGGTTTTTGGGGGTGTTTCCCCCTACTGAATGTACACTGAAAAGTCAGAAAATGTGAGCAGCTGAAAGGTGAGTCAGGCTGAGACTAGCATATGACATCCTGAGTCTGTTATGAGCTAAGAGTACAGTTCAGTTACTCCAACTTAGCTGTCATATCTGCTTAGGAGCCTGAGCCCCAGGAAAGGAGGGAATTAAAAAAGCTGGCAACACCTAATCACACTTCCTCAGCTCCCAAATCCAGTGTGACTTACAGACGACAGGTCAAAGGTGTGCTACTTTTAGGGAACAGTCCTCACAATGCATGTAAAAGAAGAGCTCAGCAACTGGAAATCATCATCCTTCAAAATACTAATTCAATGCCAGCAAACTGCTATGCATCCAGCTGAAAACAGCCTATCAAGAAAAACAGAAGTACATATTCACAGGGTTCAAAGAAGAAAATGTTCATTACATGTCCCCTTCAGTTAACACTTGCCTCTCCATTCTACATATTGCAACTCTGCATTAACACAAGGGACAGATTACTGGGCAAGGTCCAAGGAGTCGTGGTCCCAGCAACAAGAGAAACACTTGCCTCTTCATCCAGTGGAAAGCTCACTGTCACTGATGGATCTTGAACATCCTTAAAAACAAGACAAACACCAGAGAGGGCAAAACATTACACTGCATGTATTAGTGAGAAGGTAACAATCCCAGAACTAGCAACTACTACTGTCATCCAACAAAACCTCTCTTGCAGCCTGCTTAGATCATCCCCACAGTGGCAGAATTTGAACAGGTAGCATAAAAGAGTTTGAAGAATATACCAGTGACAACATTCCTCCACCATACCAGTGCAAACTGTTAGTCCAACAAAGCCATAGGGTTACAAATTTGGATCAGCAGTGATATTTTAGCCATGAGCTGCCAAAACAAAAAGTTAAATGCAGGTTTCCTCAGGTACCCCTTAGAATCTCCTTTTAAAAGTTTATAATCCATCTCAGCCATCAAGAAAACCTGCAGTCTCTCAGACACACAAAGTCTTTTCCCACTGTTTCCTCCAGAGTCAGGGAATAGGAAGAACAGCCATTACTGGAGATGTATTATTTTAAGAAACTGCTGTTAACAAGGGCCAAAAAACCCCAAAACAGCCAGCTGTGGAGGCCTTTAAAAATAAAAGCATGTCCATACTTCAGAAAAATGTCACTGAAGGATACCTCTTCAGCTCTCCTATAAAACTCACCTTGAAAAGTCACAAGCAAGCCCTGTTTTTTCAGGCAAGTACAAGCCAATTCAGTCCCTCCACACTGCATCTATTATGAAATGCAGATAGGAAATGCAAGTCTAACCTTGCAAATGTGACATTTTCACTCTTAACTTTAAATGCCAAAAGAAAATGGGTGCCAGCAGACAGCCCCCGAGAAGATAAACAGGATCTCTCCCTTCACCATGCCTAGTGCTAGGCTCTCTGCTTTCCATTCAGCACTGGGGAACAGTTCATAGCATCACGGGACAGGCAGCTACTTATGTCTGAGCCAAGGGCTGCTCCAGAGGGAATTTTCTGTGAGCATCTGGTGCAGCCAACTGTAAAACATAAATACTGCATAACTCTGGAACCACACTCAATAGCAAGCAAAGCTGCAGCTACCCCTACAGCTCTGTCTCTGCCAGTTGTTAAACACCACCACAGGCTACTCACTTTGTTTTCTGAAGCACCAAGTTGACCAGGTAGATAAAAATAACTGGCAAGCCACTGGAAGAAAACACATCCAGACTGCTAAGTAATGGCACTTAAACTGCTTCATCTCTTCACAAATTATGCCTGCTTTCACCTGAAGACAACGCTTCTTCTCAGCTCAAAGCAATACAAGTGGCTGACACCAGGTACTCAAGTGCACATTAGGCACCTAACTCAGTTCCTAACATGCTTCTTGTGCCCTGTTTCTCATGATTTGTGTCCCAATGCTCACAGGATCAAAGAACAGAAGCCACAGCCTGCTCTCTGTAGCCAGAAAGAGAACAGCTGCCTTCCACCCAGGAACAGCTGCTCTTGCCAAGCAGAAATCTTGTCAGCTTATAGATCCTCAACGTCTCAGCTTCCAAAACACCACCTCTAGCAGGCAAAACAATACATTTTTTGCATGAAGTGGCAAAGCAGAACACCCACCACACACACAATTTACTGATTCTAGAGTAAGAAACAGCATTTCAATATTTCATTGAGACTCAAGAGAAAAGAGCTTTGCTCTAGAGGAAAGGGGTGCACACCCCCCCCCATAAAAAAAGCCTCCCCAGAGCAGTCTTTGTTTTGAAGAAAACTCATTCATCTGAGCCTGTACCAAATGCCAGTTAAAAAGTGTGAGTAAAGTTATTATTTCAGTTCTCAGTCACAAAGATTGGGATATCTTTGCAGGTTTCACTTGCTCTAAATCACAAAACCTCTTTTCTTCAGTATGCTGAAATACCCCTCCACAACAGTAACAGCTCTGGGCTCTAGGGACTGTATTGCACTCCAAACCTGTTTAAACATTTGTTTTCAAATCCACTATTTTTGGCCAGCACATTGGACTTTTTAAGGCAAGCTGTTAAAAAAGACCAGATGTACAATTTGTGCTAGCTCTCTGCTGGAACAGTATCTGAGAAAGATTTGTGATGTAAGGGTCTGACAGCCTGGAAGGGGATTGGAAAGACACAAAACCTCTCACAAGCTAACATCAAACTTGGCAAACTGGGACATAATCTTGCCTTCACATACACCAACAGAAAGCTGAGGCAAACAAGAAGCTGCACTTACTGTATCTAGTGATTTGTTTTCAAAGGAACACCTTACCAAACAGAGCACACCATGCATTAGCTTAGGTAAAACATTGAATGGGATTCACCAATCTAACTTGATGAGTCTTAGAGGAGCTGCTCTGCTACTGCTTTACCATTCAACACAGTCTTTGACAATGCTTATTATTCCCCTCACAGAAGATTTCCACTCTACCAAGGACTTTCCTCCTATTCAGATCTGCAGAGACAGGAGTGCTCCTCTAATTACTTACCATTAAGAATCCAACACAGTGCAACATTCATCTTGATAGCTCATACTGGAAGTGAGAGTAGTTTACCAGAATAAAACAATGTACTTAATATATCTCTAAGTAAAAAGTAACCAAGTAGAGCTGGCAAGGAGGCTGAGATCAAGTGATCAACATAAACTACTGATATGGCAAAATATCCTGAAATCTAACTCCTTTACCTAGATTTGTTTACTTTAGAGTGCAATAACATGCTGATGAGCCATCAAGATGAAACTACTAAAGCTTTTCCAATCAAAACTCAAGCCAACAGGCCCAGGCCAACCTCATGAAATTCAACAAGGCCAAGTGTAAGGTCCTGCACCTGCATCAGTGCAATCCCAAGCACAAATCCAGGCTGGGTGGTGAATGGCTGAGAGCAGCCCTGAGGAAAAGGACCTAAGAGTCTGGGTTGGTGAAAAGCTCTCAACACGAGCTGGCAGTGTGCATATGCAGCCCAGACAGCAACTGTGTGCTGGGTTGCAGCAAGAGCAGTGGGGCCAGTAAAGCAAGGGAGGGGATTCTGCCCCTTGCCTCTGCTCTCCTCACACCCCATCTGCAGTCCTGGGGGCAGTTCTGGAGCCCCCAGCACAAGAAGGACATGAAGTGTTGGAGCCAGTGCAGAGGAGGCTACCAAGATGCTGAGAGGGCTGCAGCAGCTCTGCTCTGAGCACAGAGTCTGATCAGTGACCTCACTGCTGGCTGCAGCTACCTGGAGGGAGGAAAAGTCCTACAGCTGTGCTGCTCAGGGACATGCTTTAGGGGTGACCTGGCAGTGCTGCCTTAAGGGCTGCCCTGGATGATTTGGAAGCTCTTCTCCAACAGCAACCACTCCATGCTTCTACTCCTCAGAACCGGTGCACCTGACTGCCAGAAGGAGCACAAACTCCACACAAAGCCTTACCTGACCCAGCCTCTTTGGCCACCTGCGTCTCGTGGGGGATGTTCCTCAGCATCTGCTCCTCCCGCATGAGCTGGTGCTGGGCTGAACCCTCCTGCTGCCTGGGGAACGGCCATGCTGCTCCTGCTGCTCCTTCAGCTCATGCCATGCTTGCTGGAGAGAGCTGCAGAACCCAACGGCAGCACAGATTGACACGGAGGGGCTCTGGCAGCAGCAGCTTGAGTGCAGGCAAATCCATCCCTGCAGCTGAGCACAGTCATTGCTTTGGCCCGGAGCCGCTCGCAGTGGCGCCTGGAGGACCTCGGAGGCCTAGAGCGGCTTTGACCAGCGAGAGGAGAGCCCAGAGCGTCGCCTGCCAGCCGGAAGTGACGGCACGGAGGCAAGATGGCGGCGCGGAGCGAGCTGCTGCGGCTGTACCCAGCCCCGGGGGGGTCTTAGGCGGAGTTGGGGGGTCCCGGGAGGGGTCCGAGAGGGCTCGGGGGGAGCGGGGGAAGGGGCTGGGGATTTTGGAGAGTCCCAGAGGGGCTTCGGGGGGGCCCCAGGGGGGTTTGAGGAGTCCCGGGGGGGGGGGATGAGGTGGCTGGGGGAGGGCGAGCAGTGGGGGGAGGGTCTGGGGATGAGTCAGTGGTTGCCAGGGGCGCTTGGGGGGGGTCGCAGGGGGATTTGGGGGGGGTCCGAAGTGGCTGAAGGGGGTAGGGGGAGGGTCTGAGGGTGTTGTAGGCGGCCCCGGGGTTGGGGGGATTTGGGGGCGCCTTGGGAAGGGTCCGAGGTGGCTGGGGGGAGGGGGCAGTGGAGCAGAGGAAGGGTCTGGGGGTGTCATGGGGGTCCCCGGGTGAGGTTTTGACGGGAGTCAGAGGTGGCTGGGGGGGAGGGGAAGGGTCTGTGGGTGCCGTAGAGAGTCCCAGGGGTGCCTGGGGGGGACTGGGAGCAGTGGGAGGGGACTGGGGGGACGCTGGGGGGTGCTGGGGTCCCTCCCCCGAGGCTCCTTGACCTGCCCTGCCAGGGAGGTGCTGCTGCCGCTGCCTGCTGGCCTGGCACAGGTGGCACTGAGGGCGCTGGGCCCAGGCCTGCAGCCCCCAGCCCGGCCCTGGGGGAGGCCTCAGCAGCGCCCCCAGGCCAGGCTGCAGTGCTGCGGGGACAAGCTGAGGGCCTGAGTGGGCACTGGGGGGCGCTGGGCGGGGACGGGGAGGGGCTGGGGGATTAGTGGGGGCATACAAGGAGGTGAGTGGGGGTCTCTGGGAGGCCAGTGGGCGGGTCTGGGGGTCCCTGGGTGAGTCTGGGGGTCCCTGGGTGGGTTTGAGGGTCGGGGCCAGCCACAGCATGGGGGAGAGGACGTGGCTATGGAGGGGCGGGGACTAGACACAGCATGGGGAGAGGGCGTGGCTATGGAGGGGGCGGGGACTAGACACAGCATGGGGAGAGGGCGTGGCTATGGAGGCGGCGGGGAATAGGCATTGCACTGAGGGGGCGTGGCTAAGGAAAAGGGGCGGGGACCAGACACAGAACAGGGAAGGGGGCGTGGCTCAGAAAGAAAGGGGCGGGGACTAGACAGCAAGGGGACAGGGGGTGTGGCTATGCAAATAGGCAGCAACCAGAGCCGGGCAAGAAAGGCCAGGGAGGGGGCGTGGCTCCGCCAGCCCACTCCTCCCGCAGCAGCAGACCCCTGCAGAGCCCTGCAGTGCCCTAGAGACATCTCCAGACTCCTACAGACAACTTCAGACCTTTCCAAGGGCTCTGCAGACCCTTACAGACCCCTGCAAACTCTTCACACCCCTAAGACCTCTACACACAGCCACAGCCTCCTCTGCAGAGCCCTGCAGCCCCCTCCACACCTTCAATGGATTCCTGCAGACACTTAACAGATGCCTGACAGAGCTCCACAGACCCCTGCAGACCTTTACAAGATGCCTGCAGACACCTGCGGGCCCAGAACAGAAACCTCCACACACCTGCTGAATGCTACAGACACCTGCACACCCCTCCAGCCTCCTAGAGACCTCTAGGGACCCCTCCCGACCTTTCCATAGAGCCCTGCAGACCCCTGCATGTCTTTAAGAGGCCCCTAGAGACCCCCACAGACCTCTACAGACTGCCAGAGAACCCTGCAGACCCCTACAGACACCTCGAGACCTTTGCAAGGCACCTCAAGACCTTCACAGCCTTTTGAGACACCTACAGCACCACACACACCTCTACCGACCCCTAACCACCTCCACAGACACCCAGAGAGCTCCACAGACTTCCAGAGAGCCCTCCAGGCCCCTAAGGGTACCTACAGATGCCTCCAGACCCCCGCACACGTGCAGACAGCGCCGCAAAGGCTACTTACGGCAGCTGCGCTAAAACGCGTCTCAGATGCGGCGCCGCTGCCGAGCAGCTCCCCTGCCCAAACTCCTCTGCTGCGAGAGACAAAGAACGCAGCTCTGCCGGGGAACGCGGAAGGCTTCCCTCTGGCCCGAAACGCCCTGCCCGCCCGCCTGCCTGCCGCTCGGTGCTCGCCGCCATTCCGCTGCAGCCTGCTCAGCGCCACTGCCGCTCCCTGCGGCTCCGCCCGCGATGCTCCGCCCCGCTCCCACTGCCGCATGCGTCCGACTGCGGAGCCCCCCGAGCGCCGGCCCGCCCCCCCTGCCTGCCGCTTTTAACTCCTCACTCCAATACTTACAAATCCAAACCAGTTCTCAGCTCTCCCTCCCGCCTCTCACCTTCCCCTCCTCTCCTCCCCTCCCCTCAGCTTTCAGCCACTTCAATCGTGCACGGCCTTTAGAGACGAGGCAGGGAAACGGGGGACCAACGCGGCTGAGGAACTGCAGTGTGGACAAGGAAACACACGGTGGCAGCACTGAGCACCGGCGCCACACCGCAGCCGCTACACAACTGCAGTACCCACGGGCAGTGCCCACGTGGGAGCCCTGGGAAAGGCTTTGGGAATTACGGGGAGCACCGGCAGGGACTGGGGTCACCGGGAGCACTGGGAGGCATTGGCTGTTACTGGCAGCAGTGACAGAGACTAGGCAGCACTTGCTGCTACTGCCGGCACTGCAAGAGAGTTTGGGATACTGGGAGAAACAGGGAGGTCACTGGGGCCACATGGGGGGCACTGGCAAGGAGATCTAGAGGTTACTCGGGACACTAGGAAAACGGGGAGAGCACTGGCAAGGTGATTTGGAGGGGCTGGAAGCACTGAGAGGGACTGAGATGACACAGGGATAACTAAGAGGCTTGGGAAGTTGGGGGTCGCTTGGGGCACTGAGTGGACACTGGAGCCACGCTGGGAGCACGAGGAGGGGCTGGCAGTGCACAGTGTTAGTGGGAGCACTTGGATGAGATTCTGCAGTTCCTGGGAGCCCTTCTAATCCATTCCAGGATGGCACTGGCCTTCTTGGCCACAAAGGGCACATTGTTGGCTCATGGGCATCCTTCTGTTCACCAGGGCCCCCAGCCCCCAGCCTATCCTGCTCCCTGGGCTGCTTCTTTCCCAGCTGCAAGACTCTACAGCTGTCCTCCTCGCATTTTATTCCATTTCTCCCCACCCAACTCTCCACCCTGGCCAGGCCTGCCTGAATGGCAGCACTGCCTGAGGGGCTGGCAGGCACTCCTCCCGCTTTCCAGTTTCTCTTCTGCCTCCTTCTGCTCACCCTTTGAAAGAAGTCAGACACCAAAGTTTCATGCTCAGAGCTAAGTGTTCCCTTTCTCCAGCCCTGATTGGTTTGTGCTGCCACAAGGCAATGAAGAGAACTCTAAAACAGCAAAGAAACAACAAGAAAAAAGTCTCGTCTTGCTTGACCATCTGCCAGCTGGAATTCCAAATCCAGGCTCCTGCCCAGTTCCTTCACCACTGTGTTTAGAGGCTCCTTGCTACGAGCAGCGGCGGCAGAAGCGCAGCCTGGAGCCTGTCCGGCCCCGTGCCCAGCAGCATCTCTTGGGCTGCTCAGCACTGGCTGGGCTCTAGCAAGGAGGAGAACCAAGTCAAATGAATGCCAGCTGCTGCAGGGCACTGCTCTCCTCAGCATAAGCACCAGCTGTGTGACGACTCACAGCCACAGGACAGGAGTCACACAGCAGCAGAGCTCAAAGAGCAGCCTGCCCTTGTGAAGCCACTGACAAATTAGAGCCATACAATTGTTCTGATTGGAAGAGACCTCCAAGATCACCGAGTCCAACTCACCAACCCAACCCCGCCACGGCCACCCGACCGTGTCCCCAGCTGCCACGGCCACAGGTTTCCTGAACGCCTCCAGGGATGGGGACTCCATCGCCTCCCTGGGCAGCCTGTGCCAATCCCTGGCCACTCTTGCGGCAAACAAGTTCTTCCTCATCTCCAGCCTGACCCTCCCCTGGCACCATTTCAGGCCTTTTCCTCTCCTTCTGTCTCAGAGTAATAGAGAGAAGAGCCCAACCCCCACCTCACTCCAACCTCCTTTCAGGGAGCTGAAGAGGGCAATGAGGTCTGCCCTCAGCCCCCTCTTTCCCACACTAAACACCTCCAGTTCCCTCACCACACCTGTGCTCCAGACCCTTTGCCAACTTTCTTGCCCTTCTCTGGACCCATGCCAGCCTCTCAACATCCTGCTAGGAGCCAGGGCCCAAAACTCAACAACTATTTGAGGCATAGCTTCACCAGACCTCAGTACAGGGGGACAACCCCTGCCCTGCTCCTGCTGGCTACACCGCTGCTGATCCAGGCCAGGATGCTGCTGGCCTTCTTGGCCACCTGAGCACACTCCTGGCTCATCTTCAGCTGCCTGCTGATCAACACCCCCAGGCCCTTTTCTGATGGCCACTTCCCAGCCACTCTGCCCCAAGCCTGCAGCGTCCACAGGGTTGTTGTGACCCAAGTGCAGGACCTGACACTTGGCTCTTTTAAACCTCATTAACTGACCTTGGTCCATCCATGCAGCCTGTCCAGATTTCCTTTGCACAGCCTTCCTGCCCTCCAGCTTGCTCTTTCCTTTTCCTTTTCCCATCCATTCCCTTTCCCTTCTCTTTTCTTCACTTCCCATTTCCTTTCCATTTCCCTTCTCTTTCCTTCCTTTCCCCCTCTTACCAGGGCAGTGTCTGTGTCCTGCCTAAAAAAAGACAATGCAAAGAAGCAACTCCACAATAACAAACACTAGAAGAGGGTCAGAGCCTGTGAAAGAATCATGAGTAAGGAGACATTCATTCAGCAGCAGCTCCACAGCCAGATGAAAGCAGGTTGGAGCAAGGCTGGCGCTGGCCTCTTTCAAGTAACTCCTGAAAGGACAAGAGGAAACAGCCTCAGGACACACCGGGGAGGCTGAGCTTGGACATCAGGAACAGTTCCTTTGCTGCAAGGGTGCCTTGGGATTGGCACAGGCTGCCGGGGAGGTGGCAGAGTCCCCATCCCCAGAGGTGTTGTGCAAACCTGTGGCCATGGCACTGTGCTTTGCTGGCCACACTGGGCATGGGGAGAAGCTTGGACTGGATGATCCTAGAGGGCTTCTCCAGCCTTAGTGATTCTCTGGTCAGACACATAGGAAATAGGTAAGGTGGCAGAAAACTGCCCAAGCTAAACTGCTCCATAACAGGCTTACACAGAAAGACCAAGCACAAGGAGCATGGATTGCCCCTTGGGATACAGTCTGGGCAACTCAACCCTCTTTGCTAATTAGGCCAAGTAGGAAAGCAGTCTGAAAAGAAACCTTTAGGAGCAACCCTCACCTTGAGGAGAAAGGAAGGGCACGTGTGGCACATTCTGCTACTTGGTGTGGCTCCTTCTTTGTTCTGCAGCAGAAAGAGCACCCAGGGAGAAGAGCTCTGCAGGGGAGAGACACCACAGGCTGAGCTTAAGGACCCAGGCTGAAAGCTTCGTCAGGGCTCTAATGACTACGGGAGGGGAAGTCGAGCAGGCAACCTGCTCTAAGTGTGATCACAGAGCCCAGGAGGGTAGTGCTTGGAAGGGACCTGTGCAAAGCTACCAGTGCAACCCCCCTGCCACAGCAGCACCAGAGAGCCCAGCACAGGTGGCACAGGAACACATCCAGACAGGGCTGCAAAGGCTCTAGAGAAGGAGACTCCACAAGCTCTCTGGGCAGCCTGTGCCAGTGCTCTGTCACCCTCACAGCAAGGAAGTTCTTCCTCACGCTGAGGTGGAACTTCCTGAGCTGCAGTTCCCTTCCCTTGCCCCCTCTTCCTCTGGGAAGCTGTCCTTTGGCCATGGGAATGCTCAAGAAGAAGGAACCAGCACAGAAGGGCACTAAAGGAGCAGAACCTCTGCCCTGCAGACAGGTGCAGACTCCAAGTGAAATGGGATGCAGTGGCAGCACTGCTGGCCTCAGCAGCTCAGCTGGAGCTCAGTTTGCTGCCAGGGGTTCCAGGAAGGCACTGAACAAAACCAAGGCACATTTCCTACTGCTGCTTGCTCTGTTCAGCATGCTTGTGTTTTACAGCCCATCCTGCCTCGACAGAGCAATGAACAGGGCTTGCCAGACCACTGGGAACACTGGGAGGGACTGGGATGACACAGGGATAACTATGAGGAATGGGATGGGAATTTGGGGGTGGCTTGGAGCACTGGGAGGACACTGGAGCCATACAGGGAGCACTGGAAGGGACTAGGAGTGCAGGCAGTGTTAGTGGGAGCACCTGCCTGAGATTTTTGGAGTTACTTGGTGCACTGGTGGGTCTGGGAAGGCACTGGGAGTACTGGAAGGAGATTTTGGGGTCACTGGGAGCACAAGAAGAACTGGGAGGACATTGGGAACATCAGGAATAGAATGTGGAGTTACTGGGAGGTCACTGGGGGCACACTGGCAGCACTGGGTGGGACTGGGATGACACAGGGATAAGTAGAAGCACTAGGAAGGGAATTTGGGGGAGGCTTGGAGCACTGGGATGGACTGAGAGGACACTAGGGACATCCTGGGAGCACTAGGAGGGACTGGAGTGCACATACTGTTATTGAGAGAAACTGGATGAGATTTTGAGTTCCTGGGAGCAGAGGTGGGACTGACTGGGAGGTCTGTGAGTACTGGGAGGGGTTTTTGGAGTTACTGGCAGGGACTGGGGGGCACCGGGTATTACTGGGAGCACTGGCAGAGGCTGGGCAGTACTTGCTGTTACTGGTAGCACTGGGAAGAGAGTTTGGGATACTGCGAGGTCACTGGGGCCACACTGGGAGCACTGGGAATGAGAGCTGGGGATTACTGGGAGCACCAGGATAACTGGGAGGGCACTGGGAGCACTAGGAAGGGGATTTACTGAGAGCACTGGGAGGGACTGGGAGCAGCCTTTTAGGGAGGCTGCCCCCACCCCTCACTCACCTGCTCCTCTGCAGCATCTCTCACCCTGCCCTCCCCACCACGTGGCATGATGGAAGGAAAGGCAGAGACTGGGACGGCTGACAGGCTCTGCTCCTATCCCTCCACCCAAGGCAGGGACATCCTTCTGGGTAAGATCTGCACCTCCAGCACATGGCTGAGCTTTTGCTGCTCTCCTCTTCTCGAGCAGAGCTGCTGACCGTGTCAATGTTCCCCAGACTGACTACCCTCAGACCACCTCACAGGCAGTGCATTTATCCCTGGCAGTCATGAACCTCTTGTGCCTGCTGCTCTGATAGATTAAACCATTGGATGGTTTCAGCTCTCTGAACCTGTGTCAGTCCAAGCCCTTCTCGAGGTGCTGGAAGCAAGGAAGGGCAAGCATGAATTCTGCCCAGCAGTTCCAGTAAGAGCCCTGGCACTCTCAGGCAGCCACAGGGGAACGTTGGCCACGCACTGGAGCTGGGTGTGCGGAGTACCTGAGGAGCCCTGTGCAACATCTGCCAGAAAAACCTTCACTCCTCCGTGGGGCAGCCCTGGCCCCAGAAACAAAGCACTGCTTTATGCCAGCACTGCTGCAGCTATCAGTATCACCAAGCTGCAGGGCAACGGCCTGGGCCTGTGTCCTGCTCCAAACGGAGAGAGAGCTGCGCCGAACACAGCCTTCTCTAGCCCAGCTGTGCCGTGCCGAGGGGCTGGGCACAGCCTCACCCTCCTGTGCCTGTGCACAAGGAACACAGCACCTGCCAGCACCTCCCAGCAGCAGGGAACAGAGAGAAGCACTCCACAACCATTTGCACGAGAGGCTTTCTGCTCATCCAGCTGCTCTGTCAGCATCTGCATTGGACAGAATCTTCAGCTACTAGGTCAGAGCTCTGACTGAGCAATCTCCTTTTCAACCCTTCCCTCCTGGCAGACACAGACAAACCCTACCTGGAGCCCACAGGAGCTGAGCCAAAGGAGATCACCCTGCCAGGCTGCAGGGCCAGGCTGCAGCGGCACCAGCGTCCGTGCTGACGGATTCACCGCAGCAGCTGGGGCCCTCGTGCCCATCCTGCTGCTGCTGCACATCTGGCTGGCTTGGCCAGTGGAGTGGAAAGCAAAGTGCAAACCTGCCAAGAGTAAAGTGACAATCAAGGAACATATCTCACTCTGAACTGCCACACGGATGAAGCCCACAGGAGGCTCCCTGCTGCTCTCTCCGTGTATCCCAGACGCATTCAGCATTTGATCCTCCTACAATAACTGCAGCATGCTGTAGTGCTGCAGCGCTCTGAAATCGGCTCTCTAGGATTTTAACGAGCAGAAAGACAGCTCAGTTTTCCATGTCCAGGCAGACGATACTCCCAGTTCCCTTCACGCCTCCCACAAATGGCGTTTACAAACCAACATATTCTCGGAAAGATTTCAGGATGCAGCTGGATGGAAGATGCAGCACAAACCATCCAGTGCTCCTTTCTCTGCTTTCACTAGCACCAACGCTTCAGGAATACTCCAGATACTTACGCGAGTCGCTCTAAAGCAGATCCATCTTATCAGCTGATTCCCTGAATCCTCTCAGGCACCCGCGGCAGCTCCAAAGTCCATTACTTAAGTGGCTGCTAAGAACCCTGCCAGACGCCGAGGCTCGTGCTCCCCGCGACCCCTCTGCTCCCAGAGCAGTCATCCCGCGGGCCTCAGCAGCGTGTACCCCCCGGGCTGGGACGCGGAGGCCTCCCGTGATAGCGGCAGAACCCAAAGGCCCTGCAGTGCTCCATGCGGCCTCACTCGCCTGGCTTCGGCCCCGTCCAGCTCGGCTGAGTTAGACTCCGCTCGGCTCGACTCGCGTGGGTCCGGCTCCGTAACTCGCGCGTACCAACGCGCCGCCGTACAACGCATGCGCGAACAGCGCAGCACCGCAGCGCTGCGCTCCGCTCCCACGGAAACGAGTGGCACCATCGTGAAGGCGCCGGCCCGCTGCGGCACGGGCTTCAGTCTTCCAAAGTCATTTTTAGAACAGAGTAGATACGGACTTGTTATTATGAAATCCTTTTCAAACCATAAATGAAAACATGTTTTTAATATCTATATTAAAAAATTGTCTCTTTAACTCCTCGCACTAATAGTTAAAAGTTTAAATAATTTTTAAGCTCTCCTTCCCTCCTCCTGAGCCGCCCCCGCAAGTATTTTCAGGCATTTCGAGCATTCAGGGCATTTAGAGATGAGGCAGCAGCACCGCGGAGTGACCGGGCTGTACACGCCGCTCCAGAACTGCGGCGCCGACAATTAAACACAAGGTGGCAGCACTGGACACTGGCGGGGCTGCACAGCTCGCTGAGGGCGTGCAGTGCCGACAATTGAACACCGGGTGGCAGCACCGAGCTACTCACTGCGCTGCTCGCAGCGCCGCGCTCCTTCACTGCCTGGCAGCGCCCGGGCTCGTTTCAGCAAACTGAGCAGAACACTTGACCAGGGATTTGCATAGCCCCAGGCCATACAAAGGAGTTCATCAGCGCAGGGACCAAGGATCCATGATTTCAGTAGACAGTAGGAAAGATTCTGCCAGAGCAGGGCTTGATCTGACTTCAGAAGCCTTTAATAACATCACCTAAATGTAAGGCAAAGATAAGTGTATCCACTTAAGATGTACTTGTGACCCAGAGAGTGAAGTGCAGGCTGTACACAGTTACATTACTCATTCATACTGAATGTTTTAACTTCTGTCCTTTTCTCTGAGGACTGTACAGAAAACTGGTGTCATATTTCACTTCCACTACAGTGATGGGGTATCTCAGTGATAGGATCCCCATTATCCTATACTTCATTGGTCCCACAGCTCCTTGCTCCCTTCCCATGGGGAGCAGCCAGCCCTCTACAGGCCCTGACACCTTAATCTAGAGAATGGGGGGGATGGGGATGCAGTTTACTGGCTCGTGTGGAGCTTCACATCAGTCAATACCCCAAGTCCTTCTCAAGAGGGCTGCCCTAAATCCACCCTCCACTCAGCCTGTATTTGTGTTTGGGAGATGATGACAGTGGATGAGATTTTGATCAACACTCTTGCTTGCCTGGTATGTGCATGTCAGTGGTGACCATGACCTGACCTGTTGACAAGATGCTGCCAGGGGTACACCCGTGTGTGTGACTGTTGGCACCCCAAAGGATGTTGTTACTGGTGAACATGGGGGCTCAAAAATGGTGAGAAGAGGAATCTGCAGAAACAAAGAGGTAGTTGCATATACCTTTCTAAGACTCCTTTCCCACCCAGCTAGCAGCAAGGATGTTAATGTGCTATGGAGTAAGAATGTGTAGCCATCAGAATACCAGATACTGAGACAAAGCAGATCTGAGAGCCATGAGCAAAACAGGAAAGGGAAGACGTTTAGTCCTTTGCCTTTTTTTTTTTAATCAAAAAGAAAGGTGGTTGTTCTTCTCTTTTTTCCCTTCTCTCTGCTTCCTGACTGTTTGTCAACAGATGTATGCTCGAGAGGAAGCTGGTCTGCAGAGGCCGTGTTCTCAACGGATATGACTGCAACAAGGGGGACCTGTCCAAGCACACTGGCAAGGCTTGCCTTGACTGTAAGATGGGTCACTTCCTGATGGATAGTTTCAAAGTTAGGTAAAGCAGGAAATGGGGGAGGAAAGCACATGTCACATTGAGATCTGTTTGCAACAGGTTCTAGGCTAAGTGAAAGGAATTAGGGGTGGGTGGAGATGGACATGGCCAGGATAAGGCAAAGAGCTGCACTGGCAAGGTCACAACCCACTTCTTCAATTTATTAACTGTGTAAGTGGAAAACTACAGGAAATTAAATACATGCAAAAATTAGGTCTGGTGAAATGTTTTCTTCTTTCTGAAGTATTTCAGATTCTTCGGAGATCCTTAAATCAAAGGGCCACACTTAGGAAGAAGGAAGAGCAAGCCGTAAGGATAGTATGGGCATGTCCACGGTGCCAGCATACCTTATCTAGCAAGTGCTGCTTAGGAACCTCCAGGACTTGTGGGATACTTGAAGGGGAGCCAAGACATTTCTATTTAGTCATGAAAACTGATTGGCTGGAGTGTACTTGGGGTTGAAGTTTGCAACCACATACTCAAGAAAACTGATTGGCTGGAGTGTACTCGGGATTGAGGTTTGCAACCACATCTTACAGATTCAGACACACCATTGGAAATCATCACCTTGAAGCATACACTACATGGAAAACAAATCATTTAATATCTTTGGTGTCAATGGAGAACAGAAGTTCTTTACCACAGTAAGGTCCTTCCCTTGTTGATCTGGGGGATCTACAAGAAAAACTGCTTCCAAGGTTGATCTGAGGTCAAGACCACAACTTGGAGTTGATGAGCTATTAAATACTAGCTGCTCATCTCAATGCACCATGGAAAGCTTTTTCCTTCTCTAGGCCTGTCTGACTGGCAAGTACCATTCTGCTTTTCCGCATCTCAGATTAGCATAAAGATATGGTTGAGTTTTGTTGACATTTTGCAGTGACTTACAAGAGAGGGCATTCCCTTATTCCCCAAGAGTCAGATGCACTAAAGCAAGCTGTTAGATCTACCAACATACAACTTTATTTGCTGTTGCTCATGGTTCAGGTGGCAGCAAGCACCTATAAGGTTAATCAGGGCTGGTATTTAGTAGCAATGAAAAAGCACCCCACATCGAAGCACATATTAATGGTTTGTGATGGCATGTGCATTCTCCATTTTTATAGGGAACTTGCTCCACTGAGTCTGGCAAAGTCCCTTAGGATCACCAAGTCCAACCCAGAACCCTAATCAACTAGAGTCACCTTAAACCATATCCCTAATTACCACATGCAAACGACCCTTAAACACATCCAGGGTTGGTGACTCCACCACCTACCTGGGCAGCTCATTCCAGCCCCTTACCACTCTCTCCATCAAAAAACTTTTTCCTAACATCCAACCTAAACCTCCCCAGCCTCAGCTTGAGGCCATTCCCCATTGCTCTGTCTCAAACTACCTCTGAGAAGAGACCAGCAGCAGCCTCTCCACGATGTCCCTTCAGGTAGCTGTAGACAGGAACGAGGTCTGCCCTCAGCCTCCTCTTAATCACACTAACCACACCCAGCTCCCTCAGTTGCTCCTCATAAGATTTATTCTCCAGGCCCTTTCCCAGCTTCATTGTCCTCCTTTGGACCTGCTCCAGCACCTCCACATCTCTCTCTTGTAATGAGGTGCCCAACACAACTGAACACAGCATTTGAGGTGCAGCCTCACCAGAGCAGAGTCCAAGGGGGCAATCACCCCCCTGCTCCTGCTGGAGACAGTATTTTTAATCCAAGCCAGGACGCCATTTGCCTTCTTGGCCTCCTGGGCACACTGCTGGCTCATATTCAGCTCCTGTCTATTACAGCCCCCAGGTCCCTTTCTGCCAGCAGCTCTCCAGCCACACTGCCTCAAGCCTGTAGCGTTGCTTAGGGTTGTTGTGACCCAAGTGCAGGACCTGGCATTTGGACTCATTGAAACTCATCCCATTCATGTTGGCACATTGATCCAGGCTATCCAAGTCTCTCTGCAGAGCCTCTCTACCCTCATTCAAATCAACACTGCCACCTAACTTGGTGCCATCTGCAAACTCACTGCTGACACTCTCTGTGCCTGAATCAAGGTCACCAGCAAAGATGTTAAACAGAAGTGGTCCCAACACAGATCCCTGAGGAACACCACTAGTATCTGGCCACAGCTGGATTGAACTCCATTGACCACCACTCTCTGGGCTCTCCTGTCCAGCAGTGCTTTATCCAGCAGACCACGAGTAGCCAATTTGTCTGCAAGAATTGTGTGGGGAACAGTATCAAAGGCTTTTCCAAAGTCCAGGAATACCACACCCACAGCCTTTCCCTCACTCAGTAGCCAGACGATCGGGGCATAGGAGATCAGGTTGGTCAGGCAGGACCTGTCCCTCATAAATCCATGCTGACTTGGCCTGATCCCCTGGTTGTTGTCTGTATGACCTATGATGGCATGTGAGATGGCCTCCTCCATGACCTTCCCTGGTACCGAGGTCAGACTGAAACTTTAGGCTTGCTTCTTTCTAACTGAATGTGAAGACTTCATTGTGTCCTGAAGCTTGTGGCCTCACACTGGTTTGATAGTAAGGCAAGCTAAAGTTCACATTGTTTGTCTGAAGGGGCACTTAGGCTTCTGTAGAAGTAGAGTATTTGTTACTGTCCCCAGCAAGAGGGAACCTACATTAAGAAATTGCAGTGCTTGGCTCATATGTGCATATTTCTCTCATCATCAGACATTTCTGCATGCACAGTGCTCTGGCCCAGACATTTTACTTATTCCCTACTTCTAACAGTCCCTGGGTTTGATTTCGGCAGGTATTTTACTGAGGAGAGGCAGCAGAGGGATACTTTTTTTCTGCAAGATGAGTTACACCAGGACTGTTGTGCCCTGGATTCTTTTTCTCCTACTTCCAAGACACTCAGTAATTGGAAGTATTACAAAAGAGATGACCTAGGAGGTTCAAGTGTGCCAGTTCTTGCATTTGAGTGAGTTCCACATTGGAGAGTTACCAGTGTCCTTCTGGCCAGACTGGTAAATTAAGAGCCTTTTTTTAAAGTCCTGCAGGACTGACTGCTTAAAAGAATCTTCCCTTAGGATGGGTCAACTTCTACAATTCTAACACAGGATTTGGGCTGCTATGGCTGGCTCCAAACAAAGCTTTTCTCCTTGTGGAGTGATGGGCACGAGAAGCCAGTAGATTTGGTAAACAAATAAGGGAGATGGATGCGATTGGAACAGATGCGAATCCAGCTTTTGTTGAAGATGTGATGAACCCAAGTTTTGTGATGGAGAAAGGTGAAAGATTGAAGATGACCTACCTAAGCTTTGACAAAGCTGTATTAAAACTGATACTTTTCAGTTGTAGCTGAGGTGGCCAAAGCAAAGATGGATGACACAGGTCAGCCCCCAGATGGGTGAGACCAGAATCATTACAGTGATGTTGTAAATACAGGAAACTATCTTGATATAAACAAGATCAAAGCAGCACTCGGTGCCTTCCCATCTGATATAACCTAGTGTGGCCTATATCAGAAACAAAAAACACCAACCACATTGTCAGGGGCAGGCAGTGAGGCAGACATGTGAAAGCCCAGTGGACATTTTCTCTTCTGTTTCCACCACTGTAAGCAGCACCGTGTGGCAGCCAAAAAGTTGTCTAAGAGGATGGATTTGATGTAGACAATTAATCATGAAAAGCTGAAAAGAAGTAGTAAAATTTCCAAAAGGCAAAGAACAGTGGGATTAGCTTTGACAAGGCTCTGGACAACCCTATCTAGCAGAGGACATCCCTGCTCACTGCAGGAGGATTGGATTAGATGATCTTTGGACATCCCTTCCAACCCAAACTATTCCATGATTCTATGATTCAAGCCAGTACTGAGTGCCCAGGAATGCCTGAATGTGGCCAAACGCTTTTGACGCATTAAATTATTCATTCTAGTTGTTAATGTCAAAGCTCTTCCAGTAAATTCAGTATTCTTGTTGGGGCGTCCTGGATTTGGCTAGGAACAAAGTTAATTTTCTTCCTAGTAGCTGCTTTAATGCTGTGCTTTGGAATTAGTGTGAGAATAATGTTGATAACACACTGATGTTTTGTTAGGATTTATGTTGTTGCTAAGTAGCACTTAGCCTAAGTTAAGGATTTTTCCATTTCCCATGCTCTGTGAGCAAGCAGAAGGACAAGAAGCTGGGAGGCAGCATGGCCAGGACAGCTGACCTGAACCAGCCACAAGGCTGTTCCATGCTGTAGAGCCTCATGATCAACATAGATGCTGGCGCTGGCCAGCACAGGGCAGATCACTGCTTGGGCAGCAGTCAGCAGGTGGTGAGCAACTGCACTGTGCATAGCTTGGCTTTTCATGGGCTTTATCTTTTTAGTATATTCCTTTTCATTCTATTACTGTTTACTGTTGTCGTTATATTTGAGTTACTAAAACTAAATCTATGAGTTTTGCTTTCCACCCCTGCCAACTCTCCTCCCCTGGGAGGGTAGAAGTGACCAAGCAGTAACATGGTGCTTAGTTGCTGGCTGGGGTTAAAACACAACATGAGGGAAGATTCAGTATGTAGCATTATACCTTGTAGGGACAGTTTTCCAAGAGCCTTAGGTTGAAGATATTCCCTAGTTTTGCATAAGCACTTGTGGTTTCATTTTAGGTTTAACTGGACTTGCCAGACTGGATGGGCAAGGAGCTTTAAAGGAATTAAAGAAAAAAAAAATAGAGTGTATCACCTTTGAAAACAAGAGGAGGTATCCCAGGAAGAGTTTAAGGATGTTGCTAAGTCTTGTAGGAAAAAAAGCAGAGAGGCAAAAGCCCTTTTAGAGCTTAGGCTGCCACTGCTGGTAAGGAGAATAAAAATGGTTTATAAAGATATTAATGGTAAAAGAAGGGGCAAGGACATCCTCCAGTCCTTATTAGATGGAGATGGGAATATAGTAACAAAAGATAAGGAAAAGGCAGAAGTGCTTAACATCTTCTTTGCCTCAGTCTTCAACAGTGGGACAGGTTGTCTCCAGGACAGCTGGACTCCTGAGCTTGCAGATGGAGTCAGGGGCCAGTAGAGTCCCCCTGTAACCCAGAAGGATGCAGTAAGGGACCTGCTGAGCCACCTGGATCCTCACAAGTCCATGGTACCAGATGGCATCCATCCTAGGGTGCTGAGAGAGCTGGCAGCTGAGCTGGCCAAGCCACTCTCCATCATTTACCAACAGTCCTGGCTCACTGGAGAGGTCCCCGGAGACTGGAAGCTGCCAATGTGATCCCATTCACAAGAAGGGCCCAAGGGAGGAACTGTGAAATTCCAGACCTGTCAGCCTGACCTCAGTGCCAGGCAAGGTGATGGAACAGGTCATCTTGAGTGCCATCACAAAGCACCTGCAGGATGGCCAAGGAATCAGGCCCAGCCAGCAGGGGTTTAGGAAGGGCAGGTCCTGCCTGACCAACCTGATCTCCTTTTATGAACAGGTTACCTGTCTGGTGCATGTGGATGTAGTCTGCCTGGTCTGCAGCAAAGCCTTTAACAACATCTGCCACAAGAAGCTCCTGGCACAGCTGGCAGCTCATGGCTTGGACAGATTCACTCTGATATGGGACAAGAATTGGCTGGAAGGCCAGGCCCAGAGAGTGGTGGTGAATGGTGCCACATCCAGTTGGCAGCTGTCACTAGTAGTGTTCCCCCTCGGATCAGTCCTGTTCAACATCTTTATGGATGATCTGGACAAGGGGATTGAGTCAGTAAGTTTGCAGATGACACCAAGCTAGGAGCAGGTGTTGATCTGTTGGAGAGTAGGAGAGCCCTGCAGAGGGACCTGGACAGGCTGGATGGGTGGGCAGAGGCCAATGGAATAAGACTGAACATGGCCAAGTGCAGGGCCCTGCACTCTGATCACAACAACCCCAAGCAGCACTACGGGCTGGGGACAGAGTGGCTAAGAGCAGCCAGGCAGAGAGGGACCTGGGGGTGCTGGGAGAGAGGAGCTGAAGAGGAGGCAGCAGTGTGCCCAGGTGGGCAGCAGAGCCAATGGCATCCTGGCCTGGCTCAGGAGCAGTGTGGGCAGCAGGACAAGGGAGGTTCTTCTGCCCCTGTGCTCAGCAATGCTCAGGCCACAACTTGAGTGCTGTGTCCAGTTCTGGGCTCCTCAATTCAGGAGAGATGTTGAGGTGCTGGAAGGTGTTGAGAGAAGGGCAGCAAGGCTGGGGAGGGGCCTGGAGCACAGCCCTGTGAGGAGAGGCTGAGGGAGCTGGGGGTGTGCAGCCTGCAGAAGAGGAGGCTCAGGGCAGACCTCACTGCTATCTGTAGCTACCTGAAGGGAGGCTGTAGCCAGCTGGGGCTGGGCTCTGCTGCCAGGCAACCAGCAACAGAACAAGAGGACACAGCCTCAAGCTGTGCCAGGGCAGGTTCGGGCTGGATGTTAATAGGAAGTTCTTGGCAGAGAGAGTAATTGGCATTGGAATGGGATGCCCAGGGAGGTGGTGGAGTCATCGTGCCTGAAGGTGTTCAAGCAAAGACTGGATGAGGCACTTAGTGCCATGGTCTGGCTGACTGACTAGGGCTGGGTGCTAGGTTGGGCTGGATGAGCCTGGAGGTCTCTTCCAACCTAGTTGATTCTATGATTCTAATGCAACAGTACTGCAGTGAATGCATCACAACCCCAGAAGCTACCGAAAATGGCAATACCTCATGTGTTTCATGCAGTGAAGAACTGGAACTAAGGAACTGTCACCCAGTTTATGTTCTATGGAGTGACAGATCATGCATTGCACATTTTTTGCAAGTAAAGCCCATAAGCTTCTGCTAGTCTGCATAATGGGCTGCAGATGTCTCCCATCTCCTCTAGGCATCAAGCAGACCCCCCTGTGAAGCTCTGCCTCTTGTTAGTCAAGAGCAGGTTGCAGCTGGACACGCGAGTTGTATAGCAACATGAGCCAGCATGTTGAGAAGGTGACGTGAACGAGATCACAAATCACAGCTCCTACAAAGTGCAGCAATGGCATTCCCAAACACACTGGTCTGCAGCAATGTTTCAGTCTTGTATTTCCCTTTTTGCAGAGATTATATTTTTCCACCCAGTCTGTTCTACTGATTTTCCCAAGGCTAGGTGGCAAGCTAGTGGCAACACTGAGAAGATTCCCTATCTATCTGTCCCTTGCAATCTCCAGCCTCCAACATGTAAAAAAAAGCAGCCACTGCTTGGATAGAACAGAAAAACAAAGCAGGCAAAGACCTTTCCATGTTCCTGTGGAAAAAAACTGTCTTAAATGCATCTCTCTGCTCCTATTTGGTAGCTCCTGTCCCATACTAAGGAGCAGCGACATAACTAACTTTCTGTTGTATACACAAATTTATAACTGATAAATTGACTGCTTTGCTTACCAGTACAATCCTATTGAGTCACTCCAGTAAAAGTGTAATTACATTTTGCTCTTAGCAAGAAACACTCTTAGCATCAATAAAACTTCTGTAACAAACACTAATACAACCACCAGTTGGTTATATTGCTTCTGGGAAATTAAAGTTTTGCCTCGTGATGGCAATGTGGAATACACCCCCAATTACGCCCATGCTTTACAGGAAGACAGCAAAGCCTCACAGATCCTGAAGATGCAGCTTTGAAATTTCATTTCCAGCTGCTAACCTAAGGATAAGCTCAGTTGTGGTGACACGATTTGCTATAGCTAAGCATCTCGTTACATTACATCCAAGATAAAATCAGTATCCAAAGGGATAGCTGGATTGCTTGAAATTAAAGCCATTAGCTCTCAGATGGAAAAAGCAGTAGCTGCATTGCACAGCATCACCAGTTGGATGCCCATATCTCCCCTGATAGCAAGATCTTTGTTGCTAAATCTACAACTCCCTTTCTGGCTCACTGCAGGAGAAATTTCATTTTGTTTTATCAGAACAATCATAAGTAAAACAAAGGAAGAAACAACAGATAAAACCTAAGGCCTTTCTGCCTCTGAAATCAGATACTTTGCAGCCAGCCTAGAAGCTCCACAAACTGACCTACAAAGCAGAGCAACAAAAATACAGAGCAATAGGCACCACATCCTCTGGTGCCACAGGACCCAGGTGATAGCGTTCGCTCGCTGGGTCAAGATGCAGCATAGCCCCAGCATCACCTAGCTTGCAGAGGCTTCACTGCACACTGAAACCAAAGGTAGTTGCAATCAGCAAACACTTAGAGAAATCAGACCAGATTGAATGTCTTTCAAGAATGTCTTAACATTAGCATAGCGAGTATCTGCCAGTGCCCAGCAAGATTTTAGGAAGGAATGAAAGCTGAAAAAGACTCCAGAGAAGAAAAAAAATCTGAATCCATCCCTAGAAAATGTACAGCTATGTGTTCTTTGTCTTCTACCAGCAACGCGAGACCAGCAGCACCTCTGTAAAGACTCTACTGCTTCATTACACAATGTCCTCACCCCACGTTAGTTTTATGAGGTTTCACTCCTAACTTTGATCTTTAGGAGATTTTTACAAATCATGTGGATTGTAGAATTGTGTCTTGGGGTAAATAAGGATGTAAAGAACTATTCAGGAAGAATAATCAGTTCTTTCTCCCCTCCCACTCCCTGTATTGTTCTCATTAGTTCTCATCTGTTGTCCTCCACATCTTAGAATCACAGAATCACTGATATTTTTCAGCTGGAAATGACTTTGAAGATCATCCAATCCAAGCATTCCCTAACTCTACCAAATTTGGTGCTAAACCATGTCCCTTAGGACCACATCTCTACATCTTTTAAACACCTCCAGGCATGGTGATTCAGCCACATCCCTGGACAGCCTGTTGCAGTGTTTGAGAACCTTTTCAGTGAAGATTTTTTTTCTGATATCCAAAACCTCCTCTGGTGCACCTTAGGGACATTTCCTCTCTTCCTTTTGCCTTTTAGTAGAGGGAAGGCTACAGCCTATTTTCAGATAGTCTTGCTTTCTTCTCCATAGCACTGCTCAGACAGAGCCCCAAAACTATGAGCTGCCAGTAGCCTGTCACACTGAAGTCCTAGCCACTGCTTAGTTGTCCTACAATAATAAACTACAAGTTCCTTTTAATTCTCTATCAACACAGATCTCATAGAACATGACAGGAATTGATAAACACCATTTTGTCCATTTTACAAGAAGGGATCACATAAGATACCATGATGAGTCACTGGCATAGCTTAAATAGCATTCCTGTTGTGGTCTCAACACTGAACTCTGGCTCCATCATCAAGGCTCCTGAGAAATCCCAGCAGGATGTTGCCTCATCTGGGAAGAAAAGTGGGTTGCAGTTCCTCCTTAGAAGAGGAGCCAACAAAGGCTTGGCTTTGTTTAAAATATGCAAGTGTCCCCTTCAGAGTGCATAGCTGTTGCTCAGAAATGTGATATAGCTATAGACATGCAGAGCAAGTGCTGTTCAATTCCAGAGATGAAAGCAACGTGAATGGCAAACATGAGGTACATAATTTGAGTTGTTTTTTTTTAGTGCTAAGCCCTAAAGAATAGTGTGATTCTTTAACACCAGATGCAGAGAAGAGTGAGAGAAAACAGAGAATCACCTGGAGCATTTTGCCAAAGGCAGTGGCCAGTGTGTTCTTGGGCATACTTGAAGAAAAGCATGCAGCTATGAGAGGTGCTGGATACGGGCCCAGACTATGCAATAGACTCAACAAAATTGAAAGAAACAACAGAAAGCAAGGAAAAGGCCTGCGTGGGTAATCCAGTACCAAAGAGTACAAGAGCTGATTTAGTTCTGTATGAATAATTGGTGTCGAGACTGTAAAATGAGATGGATTGAAGCTGCGCTTTAAAATGGGATACAAGTGGAAACTCCTCAACAGACCTTCCCAGGAGCCTGTATATATCGGAGGACAATGCTTAGGAGGGTCCAAGCACAAGCTGATAGGCATTCCTCCTCCAAGCATTCACTCCTGGATTGCTACCACAAGGATCTCAGTGTAGAATTCAGGTATGTCCTCAGCTCAGGTGGCACCAGAATAGGTGTTGCCTCCCTGTTGCAAAGGGAGAGAAGAGTCAGGCTCATCATCTGCCTGAAAAGACATTACAGAAGCCCTGTCAGTGGCACAAAGGTGAGGCTTTTTTAATTCAGATACAGGAAAAGGCCACACTTGCCTTTAGCTTCAAAATTAGTTCCAGAAGTCGGCAATGAATGGCATTTTCCCCAAAGGAGACTGAAAACAGTGTATTTTGCCAGACTCCAAGTTCTGAGCACTGCTGACTGAATTTCAGCTTTACACACTTGTCAGAAACATCTGCACATACTGCCAGCAGTAACAAAATGCTAAAGTATCCACTGAGCAGCCTCTGCATACACAGTCTCCATCCTGAGCCTCCTGCAGATGGCTTGGCAACAGCTGTGCCCTTCTTCAGATAACAGATTAAGCCCACTCATTGGAATAGAAATCTCTTCCATCCCTAGGACTCACTCTATTTCTGGATCACCACCAGTTGTTGACACAAAGGTTTTCCCTTTCCAGATGAATGCCCCTTGCAGGATCCCATGCTCTACCTGTTCTTTTGGGGAATAGAGGACTGTTCCCTAGGGCAGGAAAAACATTCTGATGGAAGTTTCTTTCCCATGGCTTCTTCAGAAAGACCTGAAACTTTCCATTTCTCTTCCAGCAAAATTCTCATTTTGCCTCTTTCATGTCATACTTTCAGTTGCTACTTTTAAATGGAGTGTCTCAAGAAGTGATAAAGTGTAATTTATTCTCATGGTTGAAGGGTGGCAGAAGCCAGATAAACTGTCTTTATTCTTTTTTTAACGTGGAAGACTAGAAGTCAGCCATCACCAGCCCCAGAAAGGAACTCTTTGGTGGCTGTTTGAGAAAGGAGGAGAAGAGAAAATCCTCAGCCACCTTAGCTATTGAGCATCAGAACAATTTAAAACAAAGCAAACCAAGACAACCCCCAAACAAACAAACCCCCAACCAACAAAACAAAGGGAAAAGCTCTAAACAACCCCAACATCTGTACTCAGGTGCAGGGACTGCCCAGGCTCAGCAGCCTGCTTTACTGCAGAGCCAGTTAATCTCAAATGGGAAACTGAGGCTAAAATATGGACAGATGGCTCCACAAACACATCCCTGGAGTCTGAAACACAGAAGTCATCAAGAAGAGCCCACAAGGCTTTGACATCACTGACATCATTGAGACATGGTGGGATGGCTCTCAGGACTGGAACATAGGAATAGACAGATCCAAGCTCTTCAGGAAAGACAGGCAGGGGACAAGGGTAGAGGGTGTTGCCCTCTACATGAGTGACCAGTTGGGGCCCATGGAGCTTCACCTGGAGAAGGATGAAGAGCTGATAGGATTATAGGGAAGGCAAGGGAAGGAGACATCACAGCAGGGGTAGACTACAGGCCATTTGACCAGGAACACAGGGTGGATGAGGCCCTCTGTAAACAGATAGGAGCAACTTTAAGTTCACAAGCCCTGGTATTCCTGGGAGATTTTGACCACCCAGATATCTGTTGGATGGACAACACAACAGGGCACCGTTAATCTAAGAGGTTCCTGAAGAGCACTCATGATAACTTCCTCCTTCAAGTGGTAAAGGAACCCACAAGAAAAGGTGCTATGCTGGACCCTGTCCTCACCAACAAGGAGGGGCTGGTGAGTGACATGAAGCTCAAGGCTAGACTTGGTGCAACAACCATGCAATGGTAAAGTTTAAGATCCTTAGGACATCAAAGAGGATGAGAAGCAAGCTCAGTGCTCTGTATTTCAAGAGAGCAGCCTTCATCTTCTTCAAGGATCTGCTTGGCAGTGTCATGAGATAAAGCCCTGGACAGAAAAGGGGGCCAAGAAAGTTGGTTAATATTCAAGGACCACCTCCTTGATGCAGTGCATTCTAAGAAAGAAGGTGGCAGACAAGAGTGCTAGGAGGCCAGCACGGATGAACAAGTTCCTCCTGGACTTACTTGGGCACAAAGAAAGATTTTTTAGGGAGTGGAAGCAAGAATGGGCCACATTGGAGGCCTACAAAGTGAAGGACTTGGAATGCCAATTGATGAAAAATTCAGCATGAGGCAACAATGTGTGCTGGCAGCCCAGAAGGCAACGGTGTGACCAGCAGGACCAGTGAGCTGATTCTCCTACTCTGCTCTGGTGAGACCCCATCTGGAACACTGCATCCAGTTCTGAGGCCCCCAAAACAAAAAGGACATGGAACTGATGGAGAGGCTGAGAGGAGAGTCACAAAGATATCAGAGGGCTGGAGAACCTGAGAGAGCTGGAGCTGTTCAAGCTGGAGAAGAGAAGGCTCCAAAGAGACCTTATAGTAAACTTCCGGTACCTAAAGAGTGCTACAGGAAAGCTGAGGAGGAACTTTTGACAAAGGCTTGCAGTGACAGGACAAGAAGGAGTGGATTGAATTTTGAGAAGGGCAGATTTAGACTGGAGATAAGGAAGAAATTCTTGACAGTGAGGGTGATGAGACAGGAACAGGTTGCCCAGGGAGGCTGTGGATGCCCCCTGCCCGGAGGTGTTCAAAGCCAGGCTGGATGAGGCCTTGAGGAACCTGGGCTGGTGGGAGGTGTCCCTGCCCTGCCCATTGCAGGGGTTGGAACTGGATGAGCTTCTAGGTCCCTTCCAACCCAACCCATCCCATGAATCTATGGATCATTCTGTGATTCCTTCACCCCATCACATTGACAGTAGCCGGTCCCTAGCTTGCTTTTGAGCCAGACAGTACTTTTTCACATAATATATTTTTGGCTGATCTGGGCACAGATTTATCTGAAACTAAGGGAGATTTAATTTGGATGGGGTGGTGAGGTGCTGTTGCCAATTAAATTGCTTACTTCGGTGAATTTTCTGCTCCATTTCACCATATAGCTACATAAAGGACAGCACAGACTTGAGGGATGGTGCAAGTACAGGGTGAGGGAGAAAATTTACTGGTTTTAGCCAAAGAATCAGGCTAATACTGGTACAAACCATGTATGTAACTGTGGCGGTTTGGGTGTTACCTGCCCCCCTACTCTTATGAAATCACCCAGACTAGACTCAGCCGGCTGGAAATTAAGGAATGAAGCTTTATATTTATAGCTTAGCACAATATACAAGCAGCTATTTACAACATTTGGTCTCTTCTCAAAGGCATCCAGTGACAGAACAAGAGGACATAGTCTCAAATTGCTCCAGGGCAGGTTTAGGGTGGACATTAGGAAGAAATTCTTCATGGAAGGAGTGATTGCCCACTGGAATGGGCTGCCTGGGGAGGTGGTGGAGTCGCCATCCCTGGAGGCGTTTAAAAGGAGGCTGGATGAGGCACTTAGTGCCATGGGTTAGTTAATTAGAAGGGTTAGGTGACAGGTTGGACTTGATGATCCTAGAGGTCTTCTCCAACCTGGTGAATTCTGTGATTCTATGAAACATATACAGCTACATACAGCAATATACAAGTTAAAAAAGGTAATACAGAAACACACCAGCCCTCTCAGAAACCTGAGTCCCCAGGAGGGGCTCCCAACCACCCTTCCACCTTCTTCCCACCCCTCTACCTTATCCCAAACTTTGCCTTACGTGCAAGGAGAGCTTGGAGAATCGGCCAGGGGGGTTAGGAAGCAGAAGGATTAGTTACACAGAAAGCAAGCCAGGGAGAACAGTACAGGCACCCAGAAACACACAGCAACTGTTATCTATATTTATGTTCTTGGTTCTATACATCTCAGTGAGCCTACGAATGCAGCAGACATCACCAGTGTTTCCTTTTCACAACCTATCATCTAATTCTTCTCACCAAAATATTCCAGCTAGTCTCAAACTAGCACAGTGACGAAGACATTTCTTTGGGTGGAGGAGGAAATGGTTACGGCTGTCATTTAAGGGAGCACTTTTTTGAACACACATACACGTGATATATGTTTTAAACAGCCTTGGACACTGCACTGAAAGACATCCTTATAAAATGCTGTAAATATTAGATAATATGACCTAATTTAGTGCCAGTAATTGTCTGCTGAGGAAGAATATTCCTGTTTCATAGAATCATTCCCTAATAATGTTCTAAGTCAATGGAAAGCAACATTGTCTTAGGATGCCTGGGACTCAAGACAGTGAAACTAACTGTAAATGAGAAATTAAACTGATTTCTTCTGCTTCGTGTTCCAAACTACATGGAGAAGGAAGGAAAAGACCGTCATCAGAGGAAAGGCAACGAGTTTTTTGTGGTTCTGTGGGGTTTTGTGGTGCTCTCTTTACAGGATGTAAAATCTGTTTCCAGATTTTCTTTTCAATCTACACGTTTGGAATTTGTCCTCTATTACTCACCACCACATTGTTATTTCTGCACTGACAGTATCCTTCAAATTCATGCATTTTAAGGTCACCAAAACCCATCAATGATTGAAAAGGGGTGTAAGTGCAATTTTAAAGAGAAAATACAAGTTGTACACAGTAAATGGCTAACATGCACTCTCTCACAAGAGCCTCCTATTTGGGGGTACTCACCTCCTCTGCAAAGGTGCTGAACACCTGCGGTAGCCAAGGGAGACTGAATGCTCAGCCTGAGCCCTGTAGTAGTGCTCACAGAAACACTTCAGGCTTTAGCAGCTGAAGCAGGGCATAGGGCCGATGAGAATGAGGCTCCTGCTAGCAGCTTGTGCTGACTTTATTCTTGTCTTTATTTGATTATCTTCCCTGTCATGTTTTGTTAGTATCAGCAGGGAAGGAAATTGGTGCCATAAACTATCCATTAGATTGTAAGCTGCCTTCCAAGCTATAATTTTCAATTATTATCCAGCTGCTACCTATATCCTTTGGGGACTGACAATGCAGATGGTCAAGGGAGTGCAATGTAGTAAACAACTGTCTAAAATAGGCTGTGACTTCCATACCTTTTTTTTTTCCTGCCTTTCTCTTTCTTCTTTTTGGTACTCAAGAAGAAAACCAGGAATTTTAAAACAGAATGAAGGACAATAAATACTTGCCATGAGAAATGCTTCATTGAAGTGGCACAGTGCAGCACAAGACGCAGTGCCAGAAATTGTAAATTGCTGACCTTTCAGTTGATGGTTTGCCATCAGCACTGCACAAGTAGCAGTGCTGTCTGACCTGCCTGACTGAAAAGCCGTGTTTTTCCAGTTGATAATCTTTTGCAGTACTACAGTGCAATTCATAAAAATTACTAGCCCCATTTCACAGCTAGGGGAACTAAATAAAACATTGGTTAAGGCATCACCAAGGTCAAAGTGCACCACACCAAGGTTCCTGCTCAATGGTCATGCTTTGGGAAAGCGCAATGACCTGTGTGATGATTTCCTCTACCACTTATTCCTCTCCCTTTCATTGTTGGCACATGACAGGTCTCTGTGATCCAGCAGTGAAAGCTGGTGTGTTTTAACACAACTCCTCAGACAGGGCCCTGGACATAAGAATGAGAACTCTAGACAGGCAAGGCAGGTGAGACAGTGGGGTGGCCCTTGGTGTCAGGGAGGGATATGAATGTCTGACTAAGCTGAGCTTATGGCTTCATGGTATCTCCAGAGAGCAGTATCATTACTACAACCTTTTAAAGTATTGTAAGTTTTTTATAAAATCACTTTCTCCTGGTCCTACATGTCCCTGCCACTAGTTTGTATGGTCTAAAGCATCCACAGCTGCCAAGGCAAGACACAAGGAGCACGCTCACATCAAACACAACTGTTGTAACTTCTGTCTTGACTTGCACAGCTAGAAAAGAGTTCTCAAAAAACTTCTGCATGTATCTTATGTGCAAGAGTCCACTTTCTGGCAGCAGCAGCTAAGAGCAGCCACCATAGATGGGGACCTGCCCTACAGCCTTGCTCTGCAGTGTTTCTGCTGGGATAGGAACCTCCACTGTCCAAGGCCAAACACTTGTGTTCAGTATTCTTGCTACATGCAGAACTCAATCACTAATATTTCCTCTCCAACCCCCACCCCCCACTCCAAGTACTTGCTTTAATTCTAAATTTTCATTTCACATATTTGGCATCAAAATTTTTCCAAAGAAACTACTATCTCTGGATTTTGCTGCAGCACTATGAGTAAATGTCTTACCAGACACCCACACCCAACTACATCTGATAGAAGTTTTATGACTCTTGCAAACATATTGACTACCCAACAATGTGACTCCAATAGTCTTCCCTCTCAAATCTTAATTTTTATTAGAGACTTCACTTCATCTACAGTCTGCTGAAGGATAGGCAACATCTAAAGCCAAGAGCTGCAAATTTTTACTAGGGAGGAGTTCAATGTCAAGTGCAAATTACAGGCTACAGAAACAAGGAGAATGGAGTAATAGTTGCCATGTTAATTCCCACAAGACTCCCCACACAATAGTGGAAGTGGAGTCTTTATCCCATCAGGTATGGATTCTAAGCTGCTTCCATGATGATATGAGTATCTGCTTTGGTCCACTGATCACTGTGTTTCCTCCCAGAGAGATGACACATCATTTGACACTGAATATTTCCATTTCAAGTAACACAAAGAGATGGGAAGAAGGAGTTCCTGAAAGCTCAAGAGAGGCTGAATCCAACTGTCCTGACTCTTCACATTGATCATCCATATACTGACTACAGCTGTCAACTTCAACACCTTCCACCAGCACCATCTAAATGAATTAAAGACTGCTGTTCCTATTGCTTGTGTTTGCAGTAGGTGTGAGAAAAGTCTGTTACACTTCAGTTATTTTCAGATCTGTTCCCAGCTTTATCAGTATCCCAGACTTGAACAAGGAGTTGCTCTGGTTTTCTTCTTTAAAGTTTGCAGTTTAAAAGAAGTCAGGTAGAGATCTGGTTTTGTTAGAGAAATTGAGCAATGGAAGTGCTTCTATAAGCTTCACAACAGGCACTACATGCAATCTTCCTCTTTTAAACATGTTTGAAAAAGCATAATCAGAACAACATTTTGACATTGTCCTTATTCATTGCACAGCAGCATCAATGAATGAGCCAATTAATTGTTTCTTTTCATCACCCATAAACATCCTGACACAAGGCATGAGTTCCTTCCAAGCTCCATCCAGTCTTCAATCCCTGCAATATGTCTTACAACACATTTCAAAAACTCATACAGTGTGTATAAGAGGGGAAATTAATCAGTGCCACATCTCTGGTTTATGAGTCACTGTGGCTCCTCTGATCATATGGGAAATGTGGAAGAGAGGTGGAGTAACTCACATCTGACAAAAGCAATGGTTAATATTCACAGCCATCTGGGCAAAATGCATGTTATCTGATTGCTCTGCAGGAAATAATCTTCATGGTCTCGTTTTTTTTCATCTGCAGTTCAAGTCTTTCTTGCAGCCTTTCCTTTCCCTACTGAAAATACAGTATCTTATTGAATGAAACAGGCAGAAGGAAGGCTCCATCATTCATCACTCCTCCTCCTGCTCTCAGGGCAAGACTACAGAGCAGCTCTCGTATTAGTACTGACCAGGGCATGTTTCAGATGTAAAATGTTAGACATGGTTCTGGCAACTGTACAATTGAAAAAAAAAAAAACCAACCTGATCAGTGGCTGATTCTGAGCTGTAAGAGCAAAATCTCATGTTCTGTTGGGACTGTATGTACTATGTACTGTATGTATGGGACACCTTCAAAGCTTCTCCACGCACATGACTTTCCGACATGAAGCCTTGCAACCCCACTGCTTCTAGTGAGTGAGGCACTATTATTTCTACTTTTTATAGGCAGAAGCAAAAGCACAGAGCTGTCAGACAGAAAGACTAAGCAGCTAAGCAGCAGGCTTCATCATGTGAGTTATTGTACTAATTGCTCAGAGAGACTGACCTCCTTCAGTTAAAAGACACAGAATGGGTCTTCATACATCCAGCAGCTCAGGCAAGGTAACTGCAATCGTTCACTCACCTGTCCTGAGCAAGAAATAGCCTTTTGCTAGATGAACTGTCCCTCTCTCCCTCATGATCATCAACATGCAAGTGAGAGAAACATGGAGTGCTGCATGCTCTTCTGCTTCACAGAGACCAGGGACTGCAATGCCAACAAGGTGAAAGCACATCTGGGCAGTATGAAAAAGTCTTTGCAATGAAAAGACACTGGCTCTGGGAGACTGCAACATGCAAGTCTTACTGCCTCTCGCATTGAAAGACTTCAAAAGAGATATTAATTCTTAGGTGAAGGACCACCATCCTTCTGAAGGATACCTAATTCATATATATATATATATATATATATGAAATAGACAGGAAATACAGGGTTTTTTTGAGGGCACCAGTTTGATGACGGAAAAATTTAGCCCAGGCTTCATGTGACACTCAGTTCAGGGAAGAGATGATAGGTAAGCTCTTTCTTGCCACAGTGTTCACACACTGTAAAGCCAAGTGGTGGAAGAATACCCTCTCTTCATTTAAACCTGCTCCATCCAATGCAAGTCAATGCCCTCTAATTCCTCTAAATGTTCCAGCATCACTCAAGACAGAGGTCCTAGGTCTGAATATTAGTGTCCTTGGGTAAATCACATAGATCAAAACTATGATCAATGGACAGTGGTTTTGCACCTAGTCTTTGACACAATTAGCTGTTTTAAGCAGGGCATGATGATCCTAAATATCAAGTGTCCTATAGGGTAGATGCCATAGGAATCCTGACCTGTATCCCCAAATAAATAACCATCTTGAGTGACTTTGGAGTTAGCTTCTTTCCAGCAAACCTTTACCTGTAAAGGATATGTTGAGGCTTCACTAATATCTGTAAAGTGCTGCAGGAGTTGTAGCTGTATGCTACGGACATTGTTCATCTTGCCAGCTGTTAGCGATTTATGACGAAACCCCACTTAACACAGCACACATACGAACCACCTGTGCTTTGCAAAAACCCAGCACAGAAATGAGGACTGCACTGGATCTGCAGGTCAGCACCAGCACATCGAATGTCTGAGCACAACTCAGTGGTTATGAATATGGATGTCCAAATAAGGACAAGACCATCCTAGCAAGGTGAGAAGTCAAAAGAGCCCTAAGATGGCTCAGTGCAATTAGAGAAACCTCTTATGCCAATATTTTTTCTATATTCATCTTCACATCCAAGATCATCACCCTAAGGTGACAAGGCTATTGATTTGAGATCCATTTCTCTGGGGCAGGTATTTCTCACCACAACAAAGACTACAGACAATAAGCAAGGGTACCCTTGATGCATCATAGATCACCTTGGCAAGTATCAACCTCTCCCCAGATAAGTTATGTTGCAGATGACTTCTGATGCTAGTCCTCAAGCAGCAATTTCTTTAATTAAGCATCAGGGTAGTATGGAGGAAGGCCAGCCTTATGAACAGATCTATAGGAGGAAGAGAGCACTCTGGATGTTATTGGATTGCCAGGCTGGATAAAACTTCACCTCCTACCTTCCAGCTTCCAATGGCACTTCTTCCATTCTGTATTCCTCTTACTAGCATCAGAATGTAAGCTGGAAGGATGTGTTTCTGCATCAGACATGTCAGTGTCAGTCTTCCCTCCTGCTGGTACTGCCTCCTCAGAGTGTCAAGGAAGCTGCTGGCATCTTCCAGATTATTACCTCACACAGCCCTCTGCAAGTTTTGCTGTTGGATCTCAAGGTTACTCAACAGGGTTGATATACACCATGCTGAGCCTCTGGAAGTAGAATGGAGGCAGCTTTTAGTGTATTAAACAGACAGGTGGATCGTGTGGGAGGGGAAAAGTGAATGACCCATATACCGGTTGAAGAAGGGTCTTGAATTTCCTTCAGTGGAAAACCACTGTGTGTTTACTGCCTGTAAAACACAGCTCAGAGAGAAAGATCATTACCTGACTCAAGTTGCTGTAATTCCTCCAGCACACTACCAGCCCAAATCACCTTGTCTCTTCATTCTTTCATCAAGCAGAGTAGTGCTGTCTTTGTGCCTCTATGGGAAAATATCCTGTAGGGAAGAGAACAAAGAATTAACTTTGTTTGCTCTGGCAGCAGTTTTGAAAACCACTAGTGATTCTGGCCACCATGCCCACGAAACCATAATTCTAGTCCAGACCACAGACCTATTATTTATGCAGGGAAAATAACTTCATACATTCAGTAATAAGTTGTCAGCAATGCCTGGTGTGATGGTTTGGGTGTTACCCACCCTCCCCCCCACACACTTTGGAAATCACCCAGACTAGACTCAGCTGGCTCTGGGAATTGAATGAAGCTTATTATTTACAGCTTAGCAGAATATACAAGCAGCTATTTACAGTATATACAGTTATATACAGAAATAGACAAGGTAAAAGGTAATACAGAAACACAACTCCCCTCCCAGAAACCTGAGTCCCCAGGAGGGGCTCCCAACTGCCCCTTCACCTTCCCCCTGCCCCTCTCAACCTTACCCCAGTCCCAAGGAAGAATGGAGGCTTGGCCAGGGGGTTAAGAAGCAAAGTGGATCAGTTAAAAAAAAAAAAAACGGAGGGTGAGGTTAGAGAGGGAGATGCAGCTCGGATCTCTCCACCCAGCAGGAGTAGAGAGTGCCTTATCTATGTTTTGATTCTTATTCTTATACATCTCAGCAAGCCAATGAGTGAGGTAGACATCAGCCTTGTTTTCCTTCCACAGCCTATAATCTAGTTCTTCTCATCAAAACATTCTAGATAGGCTCAAACTAGCACACCTGGCTGGTGGGGTAGTGGGCACACTGCTGCAGCATGCTGTGCCCGAGGACTAAGGCATGGTTTTGGAGGCATGCCTTTTCTCTGATTTGTTGAGTTTTCCTTTGCAAATAGCCCTAGCTGATGATAAAGAAGTAAGTTTTGGAGATGGCAGAGGCTGGGAAGAGGCTGAAGGGGTTGTGTTCCCTCTTCAAGGAACTGCAAAGCAAAGAGGTTCTCATTGTGATACCACAACTCAGGAAGTGAGGGCCAGAGAATAAGGAGGGAGGTTACAGAGATGGGATGAATGACTCCATTAGGAGTCCCTTTAACTTTAAATGAGAACAAGAAAATGAATTTACAGAAGGTCTGTGCTTAATTTCCACCTGTCTTTCTACCACTTGCTCCCAGCATGTGCTTTGTCTGGAATACCAAAACTAGACAACCTGGTCCTGAGACAGACTTGGATTTCACAACACATGCTCATTCTGACTAACACCTTGCTGCCTGCAGGCCTTCTACCTTTTCCTTGCCAGATGGGGGAGAACATCGGATCTACATGGCACAGGTGTAGAAGAGGCTTGTGCTTAAGCTGAGCAGTAAATAAGTGGACTGGCAATCATGAGAACTGTCAACACTTCCATGGCCATTTCATAGTGCTCTGTGTTGAACCAAAGCATGAGATTTCCACTCTTTTATTAGTTTTCCTGAGAGTGATGGGGTTGTTAATATTCATCTTTCTCTGACACAATTTGGTTTCAGAACCTCCATGGGAACCAGTCAGATTAGAATAATAAAATAATAGTAAATTGCTTGTGGCAGAAATTGTATATAAAGACCCTCTAACACATTCAGTCTCTGGACAGCAACAAGAACATGATAACTGGATTAGGCTTCTAACAAGATTTTGATGATTGATGAAGCCAAATGCAACCTTTAAAACAAAAACTTCACTCCCCCCAGTCACATCTGAGCTGTCAATAGAGACACTTCTTCATGAATTAGTCTGTTTATGCATTGCCTTTCTCAGTTGCTCCCATTTGCCACAAAAATGGCCAACCCAGCTTATTCTGTTCGGGCATTATTGAATCACTATTACCATTGCAAATGCTTCCAAGGGAGATAATGTTAATAACAGTCTCTTCCATCAGATCCTGTCAGTTCCTGGGTTGATTAATATTCCCGTCTGCAAGGAGCATTTTGTCACTTAGAGAGAGCATATTGCTTGGCTCCTAAACTATTCTTCACGGTCTGGCACGCGCGCATTGTGATCTGCCATTATTGCATTACTGTTTACACAGCTTGAGAGGCTTCACACAGAGCAGTTAGGAATTCAGACAGATTCAGACCTGGAAAACAAGAAAATCTGAGTCAAAGATCTTCAGGCTGTCTGGATCCCTTCATGCCCCATGTCACATCACCACTGACCGCTGCTGTCATCCTTTCTCCACCTGGGGTGCAGGTGGCAGATGCATTTCTGTACGTATGGCCAGTGCACTGATGCTTGCAAGGATGATCACAGGCAAACTGCTGGCTCCAGCGTGCCACGAGCTCCTTACATACTGTTCCCCTGGGGAGCCGCTACTGTCTTTTGGAACAAGTTACCTCCATCTCTTGTCAAGAGCTGCCTAGGTGGATTCAAGATCGGGTTTTATTTTCATGGAAACAGCCATCACCTGGACATCCCCGGGAAGCCTCACTCGTGCAGCACACAGCTGAGCAGAGCAATCTTCATTTTCCACACGAGCCGATCACGGAGTCCACCACTGAACACTCCACAAAAGATCCACTTCTCATTTATGCAGACTACATGCAGCACATGAGTCCAACAGCAAGATTCCAAGACAAACCCAAGGGCAATTAAAGCCTGGTCTGTGCCATAAACGATGACTGGAAGTATCGATTTTCCAGTCTGGTCTAAAACAAATGTGCAGGAGGATTTGTTTTGTCGACATCAAAGCCAGCTGGCGGCTGCTGTGCCTTTAGTGCATAGGTTGCAGGTAATTTCGATCATTCCAACGCGAGATCAGCGGAGGGAGAGGCTCGGTAACGGCTAGCTGAGGCGTGCTTTCGCTTTGCTTTCTTCGGACCCCCCGGGCTCCCTCGGCGCTTCCAGGGGACGGCACAAGCCCAGGCCCAGGCCCGGAGCGGCGCGAGCGGCCCGCAGCGCGCCTGCTCCACGAGTGACGCCGCGGGGGTGCCGCCGGGGGCCGCGGAGGGCTGGAGCGGCGAGAGAGCGCCGGCCCCTCCCTGCAAGGCGAGAGAGCGCCCGGGAGCCCACAGCCTGCGCTGCTGCCGCCCGGGACTGCAACGGCCCAAGAGCGCCGGCCCCTCCCTGCAAGGCGAGAGAGCGCCCGGGAGCCCACAGCCTGCGCTGCTGCCGCCCGAGCCCCCACCTGCTGGCCTGCAGCCACAGCACCATAGTAGGGAAGCGTAATGGTCTCCACCCGGCAGAAGAAGGGCAGGCTCCTGGTGCCAGCTAAGATGGAAATGGGAACGCAGACGGAGGTTGAAATGAAACAGGCTAAGTCGCAGACCACAGGCTGCAGTGAATGTCTCAGTCTCTCCTCTGTACCAGGGAATTGCATATGCTGTGAATAGGTAGATTTCCCACTCAGAAGAGCAGTGCAGCTCGAGGATGAAGTTTATAGACTTAGAAAAATCAGAGAAGCAAAAGATGAGACAGGCAGGTGGTACCAGGCTTTGGCAGCCCTGATGGAGGGACAGGATTATCCATTATCAGACACTGAGGGTCAAGTCCCCCCTGCATCCACCCCCTGTCAGACTGAAGTCAGGAACTCAAAGGAAAAGAGGGAAGGGAGGCAAGTCCACGGTCAAGGCAGCTGTTTCTTACATGTATCCTTCATGCTAAAAACAGAAAGGCATGTTTACACATTGAAAGCCCTCCTGCTACAGCACATATTCAGGCATACATAACCATTTCTGTTACCCAGCAGATGTCAGAGTCTAGAATGCATTCCAGGTCACCTCCATTTCTCTCAACAGTTGTTATTGTCTCTGTTGGCTTCTACAGACTGTGAGAGGGAAAACAAACAGTTTAATTTAGCTGCTGATTTTTAGTAAATAAAGGACAATGCCAGAGAAGTTCTACAAAAGTTGGCTATGAGTGCAATTGCTCAGCCACCAATATCCCATCCTCAAAATGATCTTTGTTGCTGGATTTTGTATCCCTACCTGGCTGAACACTATTGTTTTCAAGCTGCCTCATCATCTACTCTAGGCAAAACAAGGGGCACAGAAAGGCTGTTGTTTCAACACCATGTCAGGCTTTTCCTTCACAGAGGTACACAGACACTTGGTTATCAAGTGATGCATCTCTGTCTGTGTCTCTGGCAGCACACTGCACAATGCTGTATGTCTGTCATAGCAGAGGCATGAAAGAGATCTGGAAATTCATCTGCCTGAAGACCACCACAAGCACAAGCAAAGCATGCTTGTGCATGCAGGCAGGACCAGTGGCCTTGCTGTGGAAGGAACAATATCTCACAGTGCATTATTATGTCAAGGTGACTCAAGCCCTCTAGTTGTCACCTTGTAGCACTCCCATCTCCAGACAGTGCAAAAAGTTCCCTTTTACCCCTAAAGAAGAGGTGAAATGGCAAATGCTTTCATTGTGCACTGGAGGCTCATACCCTTTCCTGAGGATAAGGCGAAGATTTGCTGGCCTAGTGAGTGCAGAAAGCACTTGCTGAACTTCATTCACAAGCCCCTGGATATCAGTAATACTTAAGACAAGTAGGACAGAAAGATTTTTATTTCACTATAAAAGGTATATTACATTTTCTGTCTTTGCTATGGGGCTTATAGTATCCCTGAATCTTGTTCTGGAGCTCCCCTCCACCACAAGACACCTCAGAGCATGATCAAGAAGCCAGTGCAGGGAGCCTTGTTGCTCAAGTGCACAGTGCCCAGAGCAGACTATCCGGTGCTGAATGGAGATCTGGTGCTGTTTGAAAGCACAGAGCATTTTCACCGACGTTTTAAAGTGAAAGTTTGACAGTTGTCATAGTAAGGAGGTACTTCACAGTAACACATCTTTTGCTGAAAGCTCGCATGTTTTTCCTGCAGAAAGCTTTTACAGTCAGTGGATTCTGAGCCAGATTCTATGTGGAGGTTTGAAGGAAACAGAGGCAGTGGTCTGTGGTCAGCTCTGTGGATGCATGTCACCTTCACCGCTTTTCCAGTTAGAGCTTTGGTAAAGCCATTTGCTTTACCAAAACGGGGAATCATGAGTCTGGATGAAGCATTTCTAAACTGCTAGGATGTAATGAACCAGTTACTGCAACACTCCACCAAATGGCAGTTCTACCACTTGGAAGAATTCCCTGTTCCACCTCTCTTTTTCATTAGGCTACTGTACACATAGACACCAGAAGTCACCGGAAGAGATTTAATTCCCTTTGTTTCAAGATATAACCTAGAGGTAGGTGCATGCTTTTCCAGAGCTGCGGGAGAAGAAAAACGCATACTGCAAAATCTCTGACAGAGAATACTAACAGGGAGGCTTAGCTGGAGAAGATGACCATTCAGAGGCAGAACCCCATCTGAAACTATTAGAAATCAGAAAGGTGCCTGCATCTTATCAAGACTGTTCTGAAAGGTCTTGAAGAGCTAGGAAAATATAAAAGCTTTCTTTTATCCTATATGACCTCATTATGGAAAACAAACCTTGTTCCAGCCAGCTGTTATCATTTCATCCCCAGCCCCCACCCCTTATTTCCTTTGAAGCTGAGCAGAATGTGGAGATTTCCAGAGAGAAATGCGAGCTCCCCATGCTCCCTTTAGTTAAACAGTGGAAAGGAAAAGCCTTCCTCCCATGCAGAACCCTAACCACAAGGCTCAGAGCTGCTCCAAAGCAAGACACAGGGTTGGCCAAGAAATGCTTGTCACAGAACAGTCAGGAAGGTACTGAGGGACTCAGATGCTGCTGCTGGGAAAAACACGTTTCAGTCCTCCAGGTCTGGAGCTCACAACGGGTAGGGTCACCTCATGTGTGGCCAGAAACACTGCCAACATACTTAGGAAGTTCACTGCTGTCTTTCCAAGGTCACATTGCACGCAGCACAGCAGAAACAAAACTGAAAATACAACTGGAGAGCAGACCTATGGGGAAGAGCAAATACACTTCTATATTTAGCAAGGCTTTTCAAGGTATTAGATTGGAAAGACAGTTTGGAAGCTCAGCTGCATAAATATATATCTCACTAGTGTGGCTTTTAAAAATTGTGTCTGGCAAAAACATGAGTCACATTCCTACACAGTGTGCCATAAAAAAACTCCAAAGAAACATTTGTTCCAGGAAAAAGGTTATTTTCATTTTCAGAGTTCCTCCAGGACAGCACATGCATGTTATTTTCTTTAATTCTTCTTGAAAAGCAGCTATCAGCATGTGCACATTTGTGCCGATGTGCAGGAAACACGTTTGTGTCTATGCATGCAATCATCCACGTGCTTTATATATAGGTGTGTGTATAGATAGAGGTGCAGATATGCCTGACAGAAAGCCCTGGTCTTCAAAACTAGGCTGTAAACTAACATAACTCAGGCATTGTGAGGCTGCTCAGTGGCCAAGTCATACTAATACAGGAGAGCGTAATAGGTATCAGCTACTATGATCAACCAATGAAGGTGACTGGGCCAATCAGTACTTTAACTGAGATCAACTGCATTAATGCATGAATTTGAAGAGGATAGGAGACCAGCAAGGAACACAGTTACCAGCTTTGTTTCATGCAGGTGGGGGTGGGAGAACAGTTACACCTGAAAATGAGGAGGCTGCTGCAACCAGGAGAGAGGGTGCTAGAGGTTTGGGTAAATTTTCTGTTTGAAAAGACAGTTGGAAAAATACTAGAAATAAAAACTGTTCTGCAAATCCAAGTTGCAGTTCCCTTGTAGCATTCATAAATAGTCTAAAATCTTGTTTACGGTTGTATTTTCTACTTGATGGAGTTACTGCCAAAGAGATTAGCAAATCCTTTCAGTTCAGAGACATTTAAATTTAGCAGCAGGAAAAAGAAGTTTGTTGAGTGTGGAATCCACCCCTGCTGCTCCAAAACAATCAGAAACAGGAAAAAGTAATCAAAAGAGAGTTTTAATGAGTTATAGAGCTATTGTTTACTGGTGAGGGCTGAAAGGCCGAAGCCCAAGCCTGGAGGACCTCTGTGACCCTGCACTGCCTCTCGGTGGCAAAATATTCGCCTGAAATTACGTCAAAACAACACACTGTGTGTGTCCGAAGGCCGAGGCAGGGGAGAACGTCGAGAAAAATAGTGGAAATGCCCTGAGACTCCCAACGTGCTGAAGGCTTTCCTTGAAAAACAAGGCAATGAGCAGCACGCCCACGGCAGCACGGGCAGGGTCTCCCCCAGCGGTGCCAAGGGAACGGCCGTCTCTGCCACACAGCCCAAGGAGCGGTTCCATAGCCGCTCAGCACCTGGCAGCTGCAGGGATCCTCCTGCTGGGGCACAAGGCTGGAACAGGCAAATGCCAGCTGGTGCGCACAGCCCAAGGCCCTCTGCAGCCCACAGCGTCACGGTAGAGAGATGCTGCACCACCTCATGAGGCTGCCAAAGCGAAAGCTTCGCAGGGGAACGAAGCTCCTCTGCAGAGGGGCTGAGAACGGGAAGCTCATTTTTCCGAGGAAATGGCCACACAGAAGTGCTGGGCCTTGAGGAAGACCACCTCTGTTGCTTTCCCAGAACTCTCCCTGAGGAGGGCAGCTTCCAGGTCAACAGTCCCCACATAAAGCTTGGTTCTTCCAAGAACCAGCTGAAAAGCAACCTTTCCCTTTGCATATTGCACCCTGGCCAAATACAAACCTCGTACTTTATCATTATTGTCACAAATAACCAGATGAGGAAGACAGATGAGAGTCAGCTGCCCTGCAGGTAGCAGGGAATGTTTGCCATGGTACTCAACATTTAATGCACATTAAAATTGCTGTTTCTTCGTAGACCTGTTTTACCAGACCAACTGCCCAGACAGGACAAGTATTTTCATTTCACCAACACCTGCTGCACTGTGATCTGGTTGGCAAGCCCCCAGATTTTATCTCACTTTTGCCTCTGTTGAAGTTCCAAATGGCCATGTTTTATATGCACAAGATCACTTAATCAGACATATGGCTTTCCCAGGAAAAGCAGAACAATATTTTTGTCCATAGTCAATTATTTTCTACTCACTTGTATCACTCCACCAAGAAGCAAAAATATATTAATTGGATATAAAGTGTAAAGTCAGGCTACAAGGAAGAATTTAAATGAAGAAAACACCCATAAAGAGACTTCTAAAGTAAGCCACTTACAAAATCCAGATTCTACAGCTTCTTGGCCAATTACAGGTTTTTAGCCCATTAACATCCACTGCACCTACAGCTGCCACTAGAGATGTAGACAGGCAACCTCTCTGCATGTCAAACACAAACGAGCCAAGGCTGGACTCGACAGAAGCAAAGCATTCAGGGCCAACGACTGCATCTGGCAGTTGGGTGCACAGGCAGCATACGCAGGCTTGGGCGTTTACAGGCAGGCAGCTGGCTCTCTAGAACATGTGCGGGCGCGAGCAGTGCGGAGGTCTCGCACCTCTGTAACTAGCATCCACACCTGCAGTGCCCTTCGGTGTACCTACACCACACGCATCAAGAAAAAGCTCACCTTCACGCCAGAACACCCCAGATGTTTGTTACAAGTTACTCTGCTGTTAGTATAATCTATAATGAAAGCAGTATAAATGAGCTAGTACTACACAGTTTCCCAGCTGTTACTGGGCCGGTACCTTTAGGTGCATTTCTGAGTTTAGATTCAGATTATGGATATGCACAGACATACCCCTACCTGAAAGAAAAGCATGTTTACAGATAGAAACAGAAACCTAATTCAAACCATTCTTAATGTTTTTGGCAATTGTTCTTCAGACCCAGAAAACCTCTCAAGCACTCGGTCATCTGTCAGTCCAGCAAATCTCAAAATGCTGTTGACAAAGGACATGCAGCTCACAAGTCTGGCCTCTGGAGCAGAAGGCTACATGTATACATTTTTAAGGAGGCAGAAAAATAGTAACTGTAGTTTCCTCTCTTGGTGAAGGAAACCATGTTTTGCCTTGTCTTATATCTTTAAGCAAAACTGGATCTGGGAAGAAAAGACATATGGTAAAAGGCACAGCTACCCCAGCTTCCTCAATGTTCACTCTCTCCTGCAGTTGTGTAAAGAAGGAAGTAAAAGGCTGGAAAGGGATGAAAAACATGTTTTTCTTTGAAAGTCCATCCACAGAAATATCTATCAGCTGTTGACAAAACACGCAGTCCCTGCTGTGAAAAACATGTTTTTTACTTGTTTCTCACTAGAAGTCACCAAGGCCTTTTGCCTCTCAGGTCTGCAGCTCTGCTTAATATACAGTTTTGTCTCCAGGTCAGTTGTAGTCTTCTTCATGAAGATGGCATCAGAGCTGTCCATAGAAAAGAGAATCTAAATCCCCACTCATTTATCCAGTCACCATAAATAATTGGTTAGCAGAATGATCAGTCAAGGACCAGTACAGAAGTAGAGATGACCTGTGTCCCCACTAGTCAGAGCAGCCAGAGCTGCCTTCAGAAGGCTCCCTTTTGGAGGATGAAGGAGCTAAGGTGGACAAAGTCTTTGTAGAATACACCACATCCACAGTCCAGCCAAACCACAGACCTTTCTCCAGTTCAGAAGAAGCCTGGCAGCTCCCAGGGTTCATGGTGGTACTGTGGGTGATGTCACAACTTAGAAGCTAAATCTCTCTTACAGTTCACAGTGAGTCCCAGAAACAGACCTTTATCTTCCCAGCCTCTCTGTCTCCCTTGTCTCTTCAGCCTGCAGCAGGAAAAGTGTGATGGTTTGGGCTCTTACCCGCCCCCCCACACTTTGTATTTGCCCCAGCTAACTCAGACGGACCCTGGGAATATAGATGAAGCAATTTATTTACAGCTAGCAGAATTTACAAGCAGCTATTTACAATATACACAGTTATATACAATTATATACAGAAATATACAAAGGATAAACAATACAAAAGCACAACTCCCCTCCCAGAAACCTGAGTCCCCAGGAGGGGCTTTTAAACCACCCCAACACCTCCCCCAGCCCTCTCAACCTTACCCCAGTTCTCAGGAAGAAGAGAGGTGCGGCCAAGAGGTTAGGGAGCAAGGTTAGTGGGAGCAAGGTTAATGAGATGTGACTAGGTCTGAAGGCAGAAGAAGAGACAAAATGGAGAAAAAATCTTTCTTCTTCCCAGAGTTCTCAGTGTAACTGTGAGAGGAGACACCATGTTTTTCATTCCACTGCCTGTTATCAAGTTCTTTTACCAAAACATTCTAGCTTGCTTCTAACTAGCACAAAAAGTCACTTGTTTTCTGAGTTCTTCCCTGCCAGTGCTCAACAAGATCTGCCAAAAAATGGACTTAAACTCTTCTCCCACGAACAGGTACCCAAGGAGGGAAAAAACAAACATAGAGCAAAGATGTTATCTTTATTCCCCACTTCATTTCCCCAGTGTCCATCATGCAGAAATGGCACTGGTTCACAACAGTGAGAAGCCCTTACTCTTAGCAGTGTGGCCATTTGAGCTGGAGTTCTAGCTCAGATATAAAAGAATTCTGAACAGAGAAACTTAGAAGTGGAAGAGTACTGCAGTATCTGAGTGGAGAGGTGACCATGCCAGGGATAGGCTACAAAATGGCAACAAGGGATAAGTTCACAAAATTTCATTGGAGCATCAAAAGCTTTATATCTGCAAGCACGGCTTGCATGTTCCCTCCTTGCTGCTTCTGCTACGCCTGCTGCTAATCTTCCCCTGCCGCTCTTTCGGCTGCTGCTTTTTGCTGCTTTGCCACCGTTTGACCCCATCCCCATCTGCTCTAATGCTACTATATTCTGTAATAGTTTCTTCTGTCTATAATGTTATATTTAGTTTAAAATGTAAAAATACCACTTCATTTTTCTGATCTTCCTAATTCTGAGTTGTAGTGAATTTACTCTCTCTCTCTGGAGCAGGTTTATAGGAAGTTCTTGGGGAGAGTGATCCACTCTAACCCATCACAGGCAGGAAAAAGGATGCTTAGAAAATGTGTAGAGATCCAAGCCTGTCCCAGAACTGGAATGTCTGGAACTGTAGTGGCTTTAGTAAAGAGGTGTGGAGGGCACTGTCAGAAATGCAAAGGGGCCACAGTACTTGTGTTGTCAAGATATGAAAGTGATGGGTACACAATGGCTTCCATTACTGCAGCCTGGCATACAAAAAACATCCTCAAACTGAGCATGACAAGGGTCTGGTTCAGCCACAGCTAGAGGAACCCAAAGGTGTCCTGGAGTGATTGGAACACAGGTAAAACATTGTTTAGATTCCTGGGAAGAAAAGAAAAATCCAATAACCTGGTTTTAGCTGTGCAGCATTCTTTTAGCTACAGCAGTAACACAAGAGCTAGTGGGTGCTCTGAACGGTTTGAAAAATGATGCAGAGCAGGAACATTTGGGAGCACACCAGAGTCTCCTGGTTACATGCACTGAGAAGGGAGTGAGACAATGATGACACTGTCTCCATTACTGGAATCAATTACATTAATGGATATAGAAGAGGGAGTAGAGAGAGGCCAACTGCTCCACAGACATGAATAATGAGGTGTTAGTGTGTGATACCTGTCTTTATAAATCAAACACTCCAGAAAATTAAATAAGTTCTAATAATATCACTTGATTAAACTGTCCCTCTCTTCCTCTGCTTGGATCAAAAGTTAATGCCCATTTCAGCTGTGCTGCACTGGCTGTGCTAGCAATGGTCCTTCAATGACACGAGATCTAAGCATTTCCTCCAGACTACAATGGACCTCATTTGAGCTCCAAGTGATTTTCTGAAAGGTGCGTTGCAGACTTCTCAAGGAGGCCAGACCACACGTGGGAAACTACTCAATGAGCAATGCATGAGATGTCAACATTTGTCAGTCATACAATGCAAGAAGAGTTCATTTAAAAAGACTACATGACATTAAGATACATCATGCCAAAAACCTGAGTGGGTGACACTGTTGCCATATTTAGCCATGGACAATATTAAAACTTCCTGTTCCAGAGGTTGGTGACATAGGATCAGTACTTAGTCACAAAGATGTAAACCTTTAAAAAGGCTTCCAGGGGGCAGGATTATCAGATTCAGAGGTTCATAGAATACCAGGTTGAAAGGGACCTTGAGGATCATCTAGTCTTGACCTTTCGCAGTAAGAACAGAGTTTAAATGAGATGGCTCAGTACCCTGTCAAGCTAATTAACCTCCACATTGCTTAATGAGGCAGCAACATGGACACAGGGGAGTGGGAGCAGGGATGCGCAGAGAGGCACCTTCCAGCCTCCAGGGTAGATTACGACCTCGCACTGTATCCGTTATGGCACCCCAGTGGTTAATAGGAGCCTTCTTTGTCCAGGGGTTGCTGTGAGACGGTTCCTGTACCTCAGGAAGCAGGGAGAAGAGAAGTTTCCTGTTTTGAAGAAGGTTTGAGAACTGTTTTCCTCCAATCAGGCAGCAGATGCCTGGGCAGGAAATGGAGAACACAGCTGCCAGCCTCACTCGGGTCAGTGGCTGTGCTAATCGATGCAGCCAAAGTTAACCAGAGCCAGAAAGCCCTCAGTGAGAAGTAGGCTGCAGAGTTAAGAGGAAGACCTGTGGTGAAAGGTGACTGGAACAAGACAGACACTGGAGAGAGACCAAAACAAATCCAGATCCTGAGAAGAAGTGGATGTTTGGCTTCCTCCCTGCATGTACCTCTCATGCAGCACACTGCACCTAGTATATGGCCCTGGTAAAAATGGGGTCTGTAATTAATTGTAGCTTAAAATAAAGCTCAGAGGTGGCAAAAGACATCACTGCCATAACCTGTTCTCTTGATGATTCACTGTCAAGGAAGTCTTGCATGTATTGTCAGAGGCACACTCCTGTCAAACACAGGAAATCAGCCAATGCTTCTCCCAATGAGAGGAGTTTCACCCCACTCTTTCAGATGGAACTTTACGAGAGTGTTTGCTGACCTCCAGAAGTGAAATTCTGCCCTAGCCCCAAGGAAGCTAGAACTGCTGTCGACTTTGTTTATGCCAAGTCTCAGCTTTTTTGATTCACTGCACGATTTTTCTTTCACTGACTGCACTTCTAGACCTGCATAATGTTTGACCCCAAGTGGTGCTGCTCCTCATTTGTGCTTGCTCATTTTGGGTGATGTCTGAAGCACCCATCCTTCATCTCCCAGCTCACAATTTCATTCTCCATGACGTTATTTTCTCCAGTGCTTTGTGTAACTGACAGCCTGCAGAGAGGATGTGAAAGGCTGGAGAAAAACAAGACCAACTGGAGTAGGTAAGCCACAGTGCATGTTCAGCTGCTTCTCTCTCTGCTGCCACTGGAGCTCTACTCACGCTATGCAAATACAGGCACCAAGTGCTTTGGAGTGCAGGATGCTCATACACTACTTAGTCAAGACAAGCATGTTTCTGGACACGTTCATGCCCCACGCTAAGCTACATTAAATGAAGCTTTGCCTGGCCAAGACATGGGCTAAAAGTGAACAAGGACTTGAGAATTGTGCACCTGGGCAGCTAAGAAGAAAAGAAAATCTCCACAGCAGCAAGAAATGAGTGGACCCAGCTGTGACACTATCTAAGCTCTCAGATTTTGCACCACTGCCTACAAATAGTCCCTTTTTTAACACAAGTGCCAAGCAATAGAAATCTCAAAAACCTGATGCATCAGAGCAGCCTTGATGGCACTATGATCCTGAATGGAAGCACAAAAAACTTCCTAAGAGGACTGATGCTCTTGCTACGGGCCCTTTGCTGAAAATCAGATGTTCATCTGATTAAGTGAGAGTCAAAGACATATTTAGTGTATTACACACTTGTACTCCTTTTGCAAGCAGTACAAACACAGACTGGTCTTCCAGGAACTGACTTCTAGCCTCCCTGCCCTAAAGCATTCTGGGGTCTGTACACATCAACCATCCTTCAAAATCTGATGTTTTCTGCAGTCTGGGTGGGACTCTGGTAACTAGGTAACAGACAGCCTGTTTTCAGTGTTAGCCACAGGCAGCTGGCAATTGTAATCTCTTCGCTCCTGTTGCAAAAATAAGTACTGCAAAAAAAAAAAAAAATATATATGCTCTACAATGCAACAAACTGTGGGTCAAGGAGAGAATATTAATCATCTGTAACTCCCCATTTCTTCTCCTCCACTCCCTTTGGTTTTCTTCACTTGTCTTCTCTTGCCTTTGATTAGGATGTAAACTCTTAAGGGCCAAGACTGTGACATACATTTGACGTGTCCCTTGCTATCAGTTTTGATGTAAAGAGCACAGATGTAGGGTGAAGGCAGTGAGCAAACTATCATAAAAGGTAAGTTTGTGCTCAACATCAGGAAGACATTATATGCTTAAGACAGAAGGTATTGTACTGAATTGGACCTAGATGAGAAGATAATGCTGTCAACTTAGATGTGTGCAAGCTTTATTTTAGGACACTTCTAGTTTAGCTAGTCAGTGGGCTCCTGGAGGGTCAAGGATTTCATCTCAATCCCCAAAGGACAACATTTGTTTGAATTACTGTTTTTTCAAAGAAGGATTCACCACTAGTCTTTGAGATGTTATTCAAGGGATGGTCCTTCAGCTTCCTTCTCTACTGACAGCTCTCAATAGAGCATTAACTCCAAACTGCAGGATTCTGGAGTGCTACAGAACTAAGACATGTTTCTGCCAGTGCACCTTAAATCCCAACACGCCTCTCTGGCCGTGGCTTTTGTGGGTCCCCAGGCAGCTAGACAGTGACAGGCTGCTCTTACCCTGTCTCTGAGCCTCTCGCTGTCAGGCAGACTTGTAAAGTGAGAGACAGATCACATACCAATCACTGCAGGTGCTGTAAAGTTCCCCAGGCACAGCGGTTTGTCCTCAGGCAGCAAGGGCATCAGTCTGCAACTTCCTCAAGTGCTATTCCATCAAGGCAAAGAGAAACATCTAAAAACTGTTTACCCACCAATATTCACCACAGGTGACTACTACTATACTTGGCTCATCACAGCTACCCCCCATCTTTTATTTCTTTGCTATCCCAAGCAACACATGTGGCTACTAACACTCGTTCCATCCTTTCCCCACCCAGCTTTAATGAATTATTTCACTCTTTGTGACATGTAGCATCAGCTTAGCCATCAATAACTGAAATGCTTATATAAAATAATGTTAAAGTAGACCTGATCACCACTAATCCATGCCAACATGACAGCCTTTCCCCCATATATTACACCTTTCAGATGTCCCAGGTTCCCTTAGAGAGATAAATTCAAGATATTAGCTGCCCTATGAATTATTCCTATGCATCTACATGCTGGGGCTTTGCCAGACCACCAACAGGCAGGAGTGCTGTTGAACCACCTCTCCCTGGCTCACGGTTTCTTGGGTTGCATACTGCCAGATAGAATGAACCAGGAAATATCACGATAACCTCAGAAGACTTGCTGTATGTAAGGATTTAGAAGACAGTATTGGTTTCTGAAATTGTACCTACTAGGAAGCAAGTGTTCAGTTCAATATCATTTAGGAGGGCAACCTGCTCCTCCATCACCAGTGCTGTATTCTTATTTTGAGGACAGAAAATGTCTTTTGCTAAGGCCACAGATACCAAAACATTAAAAAGAACCCCCAAAGTATAGACCCCAATGAAGAAGAGATTGTGGGCAAAAGATTGTGAAAAATGCCCTGAAAGATTTATTTGTAATGAAGCAGACCTCACCTTGAACAGAATGCCTCCACGTAATAAAGAGGCTTAAAAATAACCATTTGGGTATATGAGGAATGCAGTGTGGTATGCAGAGATTCATTGGAAGAGCAGAGTACTAGTTTATGTTGGAATGATAGAAAAACAAGACATCAACAGGCCAGATGGCTCTGATCTAATAAGGAAGTATATAGAGTAGCCCTACTTAAAACAGATTATGAGCTTGCTTAAATACAAGCAAGTACTTAAAACATCTGCTGGATGGGGGCCTTATAAGCCTAGGATGTGCATCTGATGTTTGAAACCCGTCACACATCATACAAATAGTTGGACTGGGTTTTGAAGGAAATTCTTTGTTAGAAGTCATCTTATTAAACATTAGTTGAACTTCTTTAAAGGCACATGCTTCATTCATTTCAGTAACTGAGTAAAGAGAATAGATGTGTCAATTTAACTTTAGTCAATTAAGTCATAGAGTCTCCCTGTAAAGGCAACTCCTCCGTGCTGAACGCTGCCTGCTGCAAGCAGGGCTTCATGTGGTATGGCCTCCACCCTTCGATGCACTTCTTTGCTGTGGATGCTTGACAAAAGTGGAGATCCCCTTGTGGCTGCAAAAGTTTGATTTGACCTTTCAGCATTTCCTGAGCATGTTCACATGCACTGACCTTCCCGTTCTTCCATTTGTAGTACAGCTCATTCCCCACTCTGAGGAGGGTTGGAGGATAAAGCGACACATTTCAGGCATTTCTTTCATGGTTCTTATTTGCATTTAGCTATAAAGTTCCTAAAGCTTTTCATCATTTCACAACAGGAAATTGTACCCTGGATTGTCTTTTCAACTGGCAATAAAGACAGCAGAAACCTTCTTCTTACTAGGTACACTTTCAGTTTTTTTAAGATAACGATCACTGCACAGATGTTTGTTTCTTTTTCCCTATTACACCCAAATCACAACTTAATTGTCCATGCAGCAGAGTCTTTGGGGTCCAAAATGAGTCTGAACTGCTCAAGATTACACTCCTGGGTGAACAGTGCAGCACCTTGTAGCAGTGCATGTGTTGCATTTTTAACCAATGCAAAGCAGTTCAAAGTTCAAACCAATCAAATCTGATGAAAGAGAGGAGTCAGCGACTTCTGGAGGTATCCTGGCACCCTGCCTTTTGTGGCAGGAAGCAGATTTGAGAGCAGGCAGACTGGATCTTATGGGAAGCACTAACCCTTTCCAGAGCTAGTCACAAAACTACTCACGGGTCATGCCTGCCCCTCAACCAGACTCCAACCCACTGGCATAATGCTAGGAACAGGAGGTGTCCCCTGGATGCTTAAGTACAGGGTTCTGCTGGTGTGTTTAGCTGCTGCCATTCTTTGCTCCATGAAAATTTTCACAAACTGGTTGTCTGGATCAAAACCTATGAGCTCTAGAGCAGACCAAAAAGATTTTGAGCAAAGTGCACATTAGAAATACCACAGCAGGTACAAGGCCACCCGGTCTATTTGCAGAATCTTTTGCTGAAAGACTGTTTTGCTAGTAACATGCTCAGCCAACGTTTTCCCATTATGTATCCGCATATAAGAACACTTTGCTACCAAGAGTATGTTTTCCAGAGTAGCACAAAAATCCTGCAGCCCACATTCTCAGTTCTTCTATGAAAACACGCTTCCTTCCTTCCTGCTTCCCCCTTCCCTAGTGTATTAGCATTGGCAGCCATTTAACAACAACTTCATCAAATATATTTTTCCAAGTCACCTGTAATGTGCTTGACTTTTTTACTTCTGCTTTCTTTGCCATTGTGTCAGATAAACTTTTCCCTTTTTTGCAAAACGTTGAGTCTGAATTTCTGAAGCTCCTGCAGATTATTCTTTCTATTGATATGTCATTTGTGTGACACAGACATCAAGGCTGGAGGTGGCAAGAATAAATCAGGGACCAGAGCATAAATACGGGCAAAGGCCAGATGACTGCTGGTCGTAGGTAGGCCAGGGAAACCCACTTCATTCCATGCACCAGAGCTCACACCAGACATGTCATGCTAGAATGGAATATGCAGAGCCTTTCCATCTCCCCATGCATGTCAGTTACAGCAGTGATAAAAAAGCTTCTACTGTGAATGTGTGTGTCTCTAAAAGCATACAGGATAGCAAGTGCTTACTTAGAGGTGCAGTGATATGACCAGGGTCTCCTAAAGAACTGGAATCCAGCAATCCTGGATACCAGCCTCAGTGGGAAAGACCAAAGCTCACAGGAAGAAGGTTTTAATTCCCTTGTCCCTGAGTGCTAGCTCTTTCTCTTCAGATGTTGTGCACTGATGTGTGCTCTGTACCCCCACTGGTCACAGTAAGGCAGCACTGAAAGGTCGGGAAACTGCGCTTCAGCTACATTACAAAGCATCTGCCGGGATGATGTTAAATATCACAGACTTCACAGAAGCAGAACTAACAGCATTTTAAATTGAAGTTGCTGTGGATGATGTTAGCAGTACTCCTGAATTCTGTGGGATTTAAAATGCCACAGCAGTGTCTGGCTGCTTTGCAACCCTCCAACCTGGGCACGGGGCTGGCACAATATGCTTCTTTGCCTTCCTGCCCAGCCTACTGTCATGCAAGCCTCGGTGACAGCCACGAGCAGCCGTACTGCCCTGGGCAGAAGTGGCCCCTTCCTTGACAAAAGATGGGACCCTTGGGGTCGGCTCAGCCCTGCCGGGGTTTCTTTGCCAGACGGGTCCAGCCACATCACCGTGACTGGAGCTGGTTTGCGGGAGAGTGGAAAAGCCAGCAGCCTGGAGCTGCCTGAAACTCCTCTGAGCACGCGTGGTTCGCCCGTCCGCGGCTCCTCAGCGCTCAGACCGCTCCCAGCCGCAGGTGCCACTGACTCCGCAGGGATGCTCCGCGCCCGAGCCGGGTCAGGGCTGGGCTGGCGAGAAGGGAGCCTTCCCCGGGGCCCGGGGATCCCTGGGCTGTACTGCGCGCGGCGGAGGGCATCGGAGAGGGAGGTGAATTGATGGGGGAGCTGGGGTGTACGGATAAAGAGTGGGACACGGATGGATAGAAATAAAGGATGAAGAGAAAGAAAAGGAAGGAGGAGGAAAGGGTAGATGCAGGTGATGGAAGGCAGGAGCGCGGATGGAGGGGATACGGAGGGAGGAGGGAAAGCGGGAGGGGGAACGGAGATAGGAGGACCAAGGAGGGTGCAAAGGGGAGCCGAGAGCGGTGGAACGCGAGCGGGAAGCGCAGAAGCGGTGCAGGCGGAGGACGGGACGAGCCGCTGCGCCGTTCCATGTTCGCGTCCCTGGGCATCCGTGCTGCGGCCCACGCCTCCCGCAGGAGCCCCGGGCTCGCACGGCGGCGGGAGATACCTGCGTGGCGCTGCCCTGCCCTGCCCTACGCCGCCCGGCTCCGCTCGGCACGGTCCACCCTGCCCGGCCCAGCCCCACGCGCCGCCGCCCCCGCGGGCCCCGGTCGCCGCCACCGCCCCCGACGGGCCACGCGCGGGGCAGGGCGGAGGCGCGCGGCGGCGCTGACCGCCCCCGATCCTCTACCGCCGCCCACCCAGCCCGGCCCGGCCCGACCCGGCCCGGCCCAGCCCACCGCTGCCCGCTGCGCCAGCCCGGCTGCCCCGCCTGCGCTCCCGTGCCCCCGGAGGGGCGTCCGCCAGGGGCGAGGGCGGCGGCGGGGACCCCCCGGGACCAAGCTCTGAGCGCCCGGGGCAGCCAGCGAGCAAGTTGCGGTGGAAGATGAACAACGCCGGTAAGTGCACGGGGTGGCCAGAATGGCTCTCCGCCTCCGGACATCTTTTTCCCGGAGCCAACAAACACCGGGCGGGCTTGCGTCCGCCGGTACCGGCATCCTCCATCCCTCGAACCGGTACACCGCTTCGCCGGGGCCGATACTGCCGATCGGCATTCCCAGTCCGAGCGCTGCTCCTATGGGGCTTCACGCTCCCATCCCGGCATCCCAGCACTGCTGGGCCGTACCACCGGGGCGGGCACATCTTCTGCAGGCGCCGCCGCGCTCCGGCTCCCCGCGGGGCGTTGCGCACCCGGGGCTGTGTGTGCCATGCCGTTCCCTCGCCGGGACGGGGACTAGACGCAAGCCCGGGCGAGGCTAGGGTGGGGGGCTGCCGGGGAGAAACAGACTGGCAAATGGCTGTGCCTTCTGAGGGCCGCGGCTCCGCGCCCGCGCTTCCTTCAGGCGCGCTCAGCCCTTCACAAAGCCCCTTGGAAATTTGCTGCGACTTCCCTCATTATGATCTTTTTGGGGCAGGTAATGTTTTTTTGGAGGATTTGCTCTCCAAAGCAAACTCAAATCTTTCTTCCGTTCTTCTGCTAACTTCCCAGAATTTTTCCGTGGTGGAACGTGGGAAGGTGAAAGAGACTTGCGAAGGGAACCGGTACTAAAGACATTCAACAGTTAGGCATTAAAAGCAGTCGCTGGAAAATTGGGGCAAACTTTAAACTCCCCACCAATACTTTCTGATATTCATGTGTGAGATGTGTGTGTAAAAAACATCATAATCCAGGAAACGGTTATTCGTAACTCTGGGATTATTTAGAACAATCTAATGCTGCCTCTAGAATTGGAGAGAAACAGTCTCTTTGTGTTAGTCCTGCAATTTTCCACTGTTTCCTTTTTCCAGAAGGTGCTGCTGGGCACCTCACTCGTGAGGGTACACCCTGAAGCCCAGAGATCTCACCACTAGATACCCTGCCCTACAACTGTCCTGTGTTGGGAAACTGTGAATCATTGTTTGCTAAAGCACAGGAACATAGGATCAGAAAAGTTCTTTTAGGTCAAACCCAGGCCTCTGCTGTTGTATCAGCAGGTCACACCACTCCTCTGAGCTCAAAGCAAAAGGTTTTTTTCCTTTTGTGTGAGACACTCTCCTACCCAAAAGTGGTGACACCTCCATTTTGTTTCTTATCCCGTCTGGACCAAATTCTGTCTCTTCCAGGAGACAAACTCATTTGAAAGTTAAGCGAGCCAGCCAAAAAGTGCTTTAGCTATGATGCTCCAACCTCTCTGTATTCACCTCTTCATTATTTAAAACAGACCAGCTCTAATCCAATTGTGTTGTCAGTGGAAGTGCAATGTAAGGATTATCAGATGTATCCATTTGTAAAGACTTAGATTTTATTAGCAGCTTTCATTTTTTCAGGAAGGTAGGACTGAATGGGACTACCTCCATTACCCATGGAATATTTCTCCTTTTATTAATTAACCAAATTATATCTTAAACCAAAATGGTTTCTGCAGCTCTCCTGCTACTCCTTTCACAAAGCTCACAACCTTTTACCTTTGCTAGTTCTTCTAGTTTCCAGACCAGATTCATTGCCATTTATTCTTGCAACTACATTGTCCTTTTGCTTAAAAATAGTTCTTCTCTTCCTCTGGTGTTTACCTCCAGGTTGTATTTATAGAGTGCTCATATCCCTTCTCAGCCTGTTTTGTGCACTTACACAATGCAAGGAATGTCTCTCCCATCGGTGCAATGCAGAACTTCCTATGGAATTGGAAGGAGAGAGGCATTTATTGACTGCCTCAGCTCAGGGACCAGCAGCAGTGATCTTGGTATTGCAGTAAGCGCTGCACAGCACCAGCACGCTGAGCCATATTTGCAGGCATATATGGGCAGCCTTGATCCCACAGAAATCACAATAACAACAGACAGAAAGGAGATCTATCTGGCTTATGCTCAGAGATGTGGAACCAATATGAGTTAAAAAGATGAAGCAGTCCACCCAGGGCCACAAGAAATCTGGTAAGAGACAAGAGACAGACCTCCCAGCTTCATACACAAGACCTTCCAGCCTCTAAACACTGACTTGTTTGCCAGGTGCTGACACGATGCTTTCCTTAGGAAGAATGTGCAGATGTTAGACTCCAGATTGTTCAGAGCTGTGAGCAGACTATCTATTCTTTCAGTTGCTACTGAAAGTGAAATAAGGACAGCTGCCACATGTACCTGTCAGAGATTTTTAACCAACATCTTCTTTGTCTCCCAAGAAGCAATATATGAAACAACAGGTTGACTATATAACAGCCAAAGAGGAAACATCACGTCCACTTACATTGAAAAGAAACATGTGCCCGTAGTTTAGAACAATGATTACTTAACTGTCATCCACATGTGTTTTTTTCACAGTCAGTACCCCAGCCCTACCAAGACTCATATGTACAGTCTGCTGGAGACTGAAAATACTGGAGAATTGTCAGGCTCAAGATCCTTTGGTGTTGAAATTCATCCCTCTCTGATTAGATTGTCTTTAGTTTCTTCTATTTCCACAGCAATATTTCTCTTTGGGATGTTATGCTATTATATTCACAGATAGCTGCAATAAAGGTATATACTAAGAGAAATCTGTAAGCTATTGATCTGATATCCTGGAGCCATAATGCACTGATCTAATCATAGAGGATGCATTCCAGTAACTGCACAAGACAGCATTTTACTTGTTCAGATTGTGAGATGCTCCAAGAGCCCAGCTGTTCATGTTTCAGTTCAGATTTGCAAGGAGACAAAATTCCCATGAGATAGTTACTACTGACTGTAGGTCTGTCTTCACACCAATGGAGCCTTCTTGCCATATACAGAGCACTTTTGATCCTACATTTGAAGAACATACAGTGGTCAGAGGATAGATGTTTTATAGCAGAAGCTGAAATACCATCTTCATAAAGCTCAGCTTTGAACAGGACCTTGGATCTCATATGCGCAATTCGCAGAAGACATTTAAGTATCTAACTCCTATTCGAGTCACACTGGAGGCTGATACCTAGATGTGGAGAAAGGTCCATTTGAAAGGAAGACTTGCATCCTATGTCATTAGAAAACCCCGGTCTAGAATGCCTTTTCCATTTCAAGTGACTCAAGGTGCAAATGCTTCCACTTCTTCTGCAACTTCTGCCATCCCAGACTTTTCTCTGACAGTGTGAAACAAGCATTGCATTTACATGTTGTAAAAAAAGAGAACTCCTGATGCAGTGAATATTGCAAAATTAATGACATCTAAGTTATTTACAGTACATTTGGGGTCCTACCAGTGGCAGCACTGGTGTTTTATCAGCTGAACCCCTCGAAGGGATTGCACTTCCCTTGTAAATCATGCTACCTCATCTCTCATCTCTGACATACTGAAGGAGGTTATGCTGGATACTTCATTCAGAATGACATTAAAATGGCTTATCTACATATGCAGCTTAAACACACCCTCACTGTGACCTGGACAGCAGGCAGAATTGTGATTACAGGTTGGAACCTACAGCTTCCTGTACTGGAAATGTAATAAATGAGTTTTAGGAGACTGTGCTTGGTTTGCCTTATATTCCTGGCAGCATTACCATAGGGCTGGTGCCCTTGTTCTGGCCAGGCCCAAAATGAGCTCTTCATCTGCAGAGAAGGTCTTTCCACCTCACTTTGCAGTGAAGCTCCAATAGGAAGCTCTGCCTGCCATTCTCTCAAAACAATTTTGCTATGGTCAAAATATACACCCATGTTTTCGACAAGGTGAAACAGGCACAGAACTTCCTCTCTGTCCTGCTTTGTAAGAACTTGGTATTGTTTTGGTACCTCCTGCCTATGACTGTACAGTGCACTTTGCAGGCATTTCTGATTTTGTGCAGCACTTGGCACAGGTGGCTCTTGTCAGTGGTAGAAGGTTTTAGCACTGTCATGCCATGATGTGAGAGGGAGCATGGGCATGGTGGCTGCTTGCTAAGATAGGTTCTTTGTTGTTTCATGTCGTTGCTAGTTCATAAAATAGAAATGCTGCAATGAAATAACTTCTGTCCTTCCTGGTCCAATTAATTTTTATGTCTGCAACAATCAACCTGTAAATTAATTCCTGTATTTCATGTTATTCTTAAGGCTGTTTATTCTTATTTCCTCAAGAGTGGGACTTTGTTTGCTTCAAATGGGAAATTTCATCCCAGTCTTTGGAAGAAGGTGCAGATTTGCTTGATAAAGGCAACTGTATAGATGCAAAGACTGATGTCTGTGTAGTAATTTAGTCATGCATTCTACTCTAAGAGAAAAGCATTGATATCACAAAGTGTGGTTTGATTAGACAGAGCACTGTCTGGCAGTAGTGAACCTCTGTAGTAGTTATCTCTGTAACATGAAATGGTAGCACACACAGCACTGAGACTAGGGTTATGATGATGCTGTCCAACGTTTTCCTTGGCAGGAAAGCTGTTTTTCAAGTATCAGATGGCCGAATTTGTTTCACAAGATCACAGGCTCACAGGCTCACAGGATGTCAGTGGTTGGAAGGAACGCAAAGAGACCATCAAGTCTAACCCCCCCTGCCAGAGCAGGACCACACAATCTAGCTCAGGTCACACAGGAACACATCCAGACAGGCCTTGAAAGGCTCCAGAGAAGGAGACTCCACAACCTCTCTGGGCAGCCTGTGCCAGAGCTCTGGGACCCTCACAGGCAAGAAGTTCCCGGGACTTCTGTAGAGTTGGAAACTCCTGTGCTGCAGCTTCTATCGATTGCTCCTTGTCCTATCACAGGCAGCAGTGAGCAGAGCCTGTCCCCTCCCTCCTGACCCCCAGCCCTCAGAATTTATAAACATTGATTCAATCCCCTTTCAGTCTTCTCTTCTCCAGACTAAGCAGCCCCAGGTCTCTCAGCCTCTCCTCAACAGGCAGTGCTCCAGTCCCCTCATGATCCTCGCACCCCTCTGCTGGACTCTCTCCAGCAGGTCCCTGTCCCTCTTTAATTGGAGAGCCCAAAACCGAAGGCAGTACTCAAGATGAGGTCTCAGCAATGCAGAGTAGAGGGGCAGAAGAACCTGCCTTGATCTGCTTAGAAGACACACCCTTCTTAATACACCTCAGGATCCCATTGGCCTTCTTGGCCACAAGGGCACATTGCTGTGCCATGGGTAACCTTGTTATCCACCAGCACTCCCAGGTCCCTCTCCACAGGGCTGCTCTCCATCTGATCACAATTTCATGATATAAAGATTAGTGAAAGGACAGTCGATGAAGTAGGGATGGCAGTTACATAGACAGATTTGGATCCTTAGGTTGGATCTATTCAAACAAATTACACCTGATTCATATTATAAAGCTATCAAGTTAGACACAATGAACAGGCAACATAGCCTTTGGAACAATTTTGAGGTCGTAGTGGACAAGCACCTTGACCTGCTACAGGAAGATATGGTCCTTTATAAGCCTTAGTTAAATTCTAGGCTAATTACTAAATTTGGAGAACATCTGAAAGTGGGTGGCTGCAATGTTTTAGGTGATACCAAATCACAGCATGTTTCAAAGAAACACCTGAGCAGAGAAGGCTATGTGGGGTCACTGCCATCCTAGCAGAGCTACTAGGGCTGCTGCTCACTGATTAGAAACCTCGAGTGCATGGGACTAATGTAGTTTCATATGGGCTGTGACAGGAATGAAACCCTGCTGAAATGTGGGTTTGCCTGGGGAAGGTGGGTAAGCAGAGGAAGAGGTCCTTGTCAGTACAAGGAAACACTGAACAATAAGGGGAGGAGCAGGCTAAAGAAATTCCTATTCCCCAAGAGTTTCCTTTTAAGCAGAAGGTGGGTGTGACTCCTCCAACATAAAACACATCCTAAAGTAAACACGCACAATTATTTGTGAACATATACATTCCTTATGGTGCAGTGTTGCTTTGTATCCATTTAGAATCTTTCAAGTGGCTCAGGCAGCAAAAGAAGCAGAAAACTGAGGCAGAATTAAATTGCCATGATAAAGGGCAAAGAGCAGTGCTTTCTCCACAGGGTCTGTTTGGGTAGTTCTCTAAACAAACGTGTACTCCTCCTGCTGCCTGAGTATCCTTATGAAAGGAAGATGAACATACAGAGCAGTTAGGAAGAAACCCCAGAAGAATCAGCAGTGACCAGTAGGTAGCTGTCACAAGTGGGTAAGAGGAGGACATCACAATGCCTGTTACTGCCATGCTATGAACAGACGCCTTACTGACAGTTCTCTTCCTCCAGCAACGTTTCTGGGGGTGGCAGAAGGGAAAACTAAGATTACTTGATTCCTTTACATTTCCTATAGAAAGTGATCACTGGGGGGAAAGCAGGCCCCCATGTTTACATGCAATGATAAGTTTGTTACGTTATTTGATTTCAAATTTGCTGGCAAGACAAGGCTTGGGAGATCCTGGCATTCTCTAGCACACAGTACAGGCGTTTTCCCACTGCCTGGTCTGACAAGAACAAGGATGAGAATACAGAGACTGTGTTCAAGCCTTGTCACACCCCAGGAACAGAGTAGGTACATTTCATGGAATGGCTTGAGTTGGAAGGGACCATAAAGATCATCCAGTTCCAACCCCCCTGCCATGGGGAGGGATATTTCCCACTAGACCAGACTGCTCAAAGCCTCATTCAGTCTGGTCTTAAACACCTCCAGGACTGAGGCCTCCACAACTTCTCTGGGCAGCCCATTCCAGTGTCTCACCACCTTCGTAGTAAAGAACTTATTCCTAATGTCTGACCTAAATCCACCCTGCTCCACTTTGAAACCATTGCCACTTGTCCTATCACCACAGACCCTGGAAACAAGTCCCCCTCTGGCCTTCCTGTAGGCTCCCTTCAGGCACTGGAAGGCTGCAATAAGGTCTCCGTGGAGCTTGCTCTTGGGTAGACATGGCTAGGAAAGCAGGAAGTGGTATAATACCTCCATAGGAATGTTTCTTCCCTGGAGTTATTCCTAAGAATGCCTCATCATGGTGGTAAGGAGTCCATTGCTGGTTTCTGGTGTCTGCAAGGACTCAGTTTTAACTGATAAAAACATAATGCATGTTACAACCAGAAAGTTAGTTTAGGATGCTCAGTAATTGACATAACTGATTTAAAAATCCAAAAGGTAGATCTGGCTGGGGAGCCAGGATTACAAGATGCTCAACCCCCCTTCTCTTTCCTCTGGATTGTTAACTGGCCACAGCTTTCCATGCTCTGCAGACTCTGGCTGGTGTGTAACAGAAGCAGTGGTGCTTCAGCAACACTCAAGTGTTTGGCACATAATGTTTCCCAAACAATCTGGAGGGAAAGAGTAGCTGCCCATTCTGTGACTGCAATAATCAGGCAGATGCCCTGCAGCTCAGAGCAGCAGTGGATACTGTGAAACAAGAGTACCCACAACAGTACTGGAGGCTGGCAAATATGCACTGCTATTTCTCTCTTTCCCTCCCTCCTTTTCCACAAGTTGCTTTAAGTCTCCTACACATGAAGCTGTATGGGGCAGATCTCCAGATACAGAATCGGTTTGGGTCAGTATATGCAATAAGATGCTTGATTAGAATAGGCTTTTTGCCTCTGAGCTGAGCTGAGATCACTGACTCCATTTTTAACTCAGATGAACTCTCTCTAGTGCCTCATAATTCTAGAAAGACTGTGTTCTGACTACATCAGAATGACAAATTTGTCAGCATCTTTCTGAGTTTTGGAAGAAATTTCTGCAAGGTTAAGAAGACAGAAGAAACAGCCTTTCCCTGGAGCCTAACCAAACAAATAGGCCAGTGCTAGCTCACACACTTTACCCTAGCTGGACTACGATAACAATGAGAAAAGCACCATGACACCAAATACCAGAATGATCAGAGAATCATTTTTAAGCAGTTTGCATTCATTATTACTTTATTCTCAGTATGGTATCAGCCTGAATTTTAACTCTCTTCACTTCCAGATGTCAAAAATCTGCATTCCAAAATACTCAAACTAGGACAGGACAGTGGCAACACTTCCTGAAACTTACACCGTGATTTAGGTGAGGACTTTGCACAGGAGCCATGTGCTAAATGATGTCTCTCCAGACGCCCTCTCTGTATTTTCCTGTGTGTAGGGCATTAAGATTTTACAGAAGTAATTTTTCCTGTCTCGCTCATGGTGAAATAGTTTGTCCTGTGCTTTTTCCACTAAAACGTGTAAATTAAAAGAATTAAAGGTGTCTGATGGATTACTCATGTAATTACCTATTGATGGCTAGGAAACATTAGTAAGAGCAAAACTCTTCCCTTATGACCATCTGGCTTCTCACAACATATATTTCATCTCATCTAAAATCTCAGTCTCGTTGCCTATTTTTGCAATCTTTCAGCATTTCATTTACTTATTTAAAGAATATTAATACCAGAAGTAAGATATCTGGAAATGGCAGCAGTATGTAAACTATACTGTGAATGAAATGGCCATCTAGCTTCAACCTAGCTTATTGTCAATCTGATTGAGTTCCCCTACACGTGTGTCAGCACTTCCTCTAGAAATAGAGCCCCTGGCTGGCCTTATTTTGCAAAATGATTCACTTTTTTAAAGCGTGCATTGCTGCTCAGAGAAGGCCCTAGCATTTCCAGGATGAAGGAGGCTCTTTTGACTAAAGAACATACTGAAGAAGCTGTGCACTGAAAACTGAAGTTTAAAGCAGCAACTCGTGTGTTGGGCTGAAATTTTATTCAGTGCATTGTAGCTCAGCTGCATAATCAGTGTAAAGCACCAGCCAAGCTTTTAGTGAACCAGCTTATCCTTGTAATGATGTTATCTGACAAACCAAACCTGGCCCATACTTTGTTACCATGCTAATGGCAGAGAGTGAAGTGGAGTCTGGACACTAAGTGTTCACTTCAGTTTGGCTGGGTTGACTTAAACCTCGATCTGTTGGTTCCATGCTGACCTCCTGCAAACTAGATACTGAATTTAAACTGATGGCTACAAAGTGTGAGTACTTTGGAACAGAGACTGTGGCTAGACCCTTGACTCTGCGGCTCCAGGTGTGCTGGGGCTGCATCTAGTTCATTTCAGCTCTGACCTTAAACTGTGCTCCTGGCAGAGTACTGCACGGAGGCACAGGCCATGTGCTTTGCTCCATCCCTTCTCTTTTCAAAGCTGAGCCTTCTCTTGGCTGGACTCCCTCTGCATTAGAAGTCACTGGTATGAGCTAAAGTCTACTGTAGGGTATATTCTGCTAGACTGACTAAGAAAGCAAGATGACTAACATGGCTTTTCTCTCTTTTCTCCAGAAATCACAAAGCCACCACTAGCACCGAAGCCAAAGATTAGCAGTCATTTTTCTCCAGTAGCTGTCTCCAAATTTTCCCCTTTGCTGCCAAGGGCTGATAGTCTTCATAACTCAAACTCTATGTCTAGGGGTCCCAAGCCACCTATTGCTCCGAAGCCAAAATTCTCAGCTGACACTGAAGGCAAATCCAGTGTTTATAGCAACAATAACTTAAATAAATGCTCAAATGGGAAACTGCTATACCTTGATGGAGAGCTGTATGAAGGAAACCAATGCAATGCTGATTGCCCAGAATCTGAAGCAGACAATGAATACATTGTAGTTCCTGAAGCTCACCTGACCAGCAAAGACTGTAATGACTTGCAACAGGAACATGATCAGGACTTAGAATTCTCTGCGGAAAATGAAGTCTTGAAAACTCCAAAAGAGGTGGAGAAGGAAGAGAGTAACATCGCTAATGATAAGGATACCAGTAATCATGAAGTCACTGAAGATGAGCACTGTAACTCTTCAGCTATTGCTGAACCAATGGAACCAGACTCTGAAGAGTCGACCAGAGATTGTGATCGATTTGGAGCACTTTGTGAGGAGTCCTCAGATGCCCCTGATAGGGATAATGATTCTTCCAATGTAGATGAAGATAAGGATGTTGTAAGCAATTGCAGTGAAACCAAAACCAAGGAGGAAACTTCTGTCAACCTGGAACTGGTTAAAGACAATAGTTATTGTAAGATTAAGAGCGACAACATTTTGCATAGAGCTGAGGAACTGTTGGGTGCTGTAATGCCACTGCCTGCAGATGCATTAGTCTCAGGCTGTGAGAAGACAGGGCAGGAGGAGGAGACTCCTGAGATTTTAGAAAAGGGAGATGGTTTTGTAGCACACGAGGGTGATCACAGTGTGCACGCAGAGCTTGATCTGAGTATGGAAGGAGAGTTAGAAAATTATGCCTGTGCAAGCCCTGACCTCTTGCCTGATGAGGCCAGTGAAGAAACAGCTCCTGGTTTAGAACTGTGTGAAGATGAACCCAGTAATGAAAATGGTTTAGGAGAGTCCATCCATCAAGGAGCAGCTGAGGAGAAGGAAGCAGACCCAGATGAGCACAGTAATACAGACACAGGAAATGCCAGTGACAGCTGCCAGATCATTGGGAGGAGAGGTGAGAAGATATCAGAGGTAGTCTGTGAAGCAAGCAAAGACTCTGAGGAAGGAGAAGAAACTGTGAATGCAAACGATATGGATGATGGCCATCAGACTCATCCTTGTGAAAACGAGTGTAGTGAGGAAATGGCCATGGAACATTCAAATGAGAATCTTCAAACAGAATGGGCATCTCCAGATGAAGATGTTGTGATTTTGGATAGTCAACCTAGTAGTCCAGGGATGGAACCAGGGCTGGAAGATGTGACTGTTGAAGAGCACAGTGAAAGTATTGTGGAAGCTTCTAGGCCAGATGAGCTGCAACATGAAGACAATGAGGTGGAAGCAATCAGCCTCAGCAGAAGTATCCCAAGTCCATTTCAACAGGTCCCACCTGAGGAAGAATCAGAAGCCTGTAAACATGGCGAAATGAATGTAGAATGTGAGCCTGAACATATCTTGCATGAAAATCTGTCAGTCCCTGAAGTGGTCATTGTGCATGAAGAATCAGAGGAAAGAGAAAGCAGCAGTGACTCCCTAGATGACCCTTATGTTCTTCCTGCAGAAAATGAAACTGCCCGTGATGAGCAGTCTGATGCAGGAGCTGGTCACAGCCAAACGGATGAGGCAGGCACCAATGGCGAAAGCAGCTTGCTGTCTGTTGATCGGAAGAGCATCGTCACTAGGACACGCTCGCTCTCTGGGAAGATGCCAGGCTATGTCCCAGAAACAGTTCCAGAAGAAACTGGACCTGAAACTGATTTACTATCTTCCCACAATGGGTCTGGAACTGAAGATTTAAGTAATTACTTATTTGCAGTGGAAGGAAACCCAGCAGAAGCCCACAGGGCATTACCCGCCAAGTCAAGACGATTCATTTTGTATCCTCGATCATACTCTGTTGAGGGAAGGGAGACACCTGTCTCTGTTCACAGAGAAAGTGACAGCTATGTCCTGGATGATGGAAGAATAAAAAGGACAGAAGACAAATTGTCTTTGCCTTGTGTCAATGGTTCCTCGGGCAGCTTTTCCCAGAGAAATCTTTCGTCAGGTGGCCTGTCTACTCCATCCTCAGTTGTTGACATACCGCCTCCTTTTGAACTTGCCTACATCACCAAAAAGCCAATCACTAAAAGTTCCCCTTCACTTTTAATAGAGAATGACTCACCTGATAAGTATTCCAAGAAAAAGAAATCTTCCTTTAAGAGGTTCCTCACTCTAAAATTCAAGAAGAAAACTGAAAACAAAGTCCATGTAGATGTTAATGTTTCCTCTTCAAGGTCCTCATCAGAATCTAGCTACCATGGGCCTCCAAGGCTGATGGAACTGGACAGGAGGAGTCTAAGTAGCTCACCTCAATTAAAATCGCATGTGGGGAAGCTCCGTGCATCTGAGTCTCCCTCAGCTGTTCTCTTCTATAAGGATGGCAAAAGAAAAGGAACATCCAAGCCCTTCAGCAGGAGTGTGTCAAGGGTAGAGTCCTTCGAGGACCGGTCCAGGCCTCCTTTCATGCCACTCCCATTAACCAAACCCAGGTCCATTTCTTTTCCCAACGCCGACACATCTGACTATGAGAACATTCCTGCTATGAGCTCTGACTATGAGAACATACAAATTCCTCCTCGGAGAGCCACCAGAGCTGGAACTTTCACTGAGTTTTTTGAAGACCCCAGCAGGGCACTGTCTGCTGCTAATGAGAATGATGGCTATGTGGATATGAGCAGCTTCACTGGCTTTGAGAACAAGCAGCAAACCACAGACCAGGAAACAGAAAGGTACTGTAATAAATTACTGTGTAAGACCTGCTAACCCTGGCCAGAGTGGCAAGGCCTCTGCTGTGAGGTGTTGTAGGCAGATCCTACATGTTCCTTGGCTTATACCCCACTGAGGAAATGCTTATGAGAATGATTGGAAGATAAGATTTTGTCAGTGAAAAAAAAGAGATCAAATTAGCTCTTTACCTTATGGCAAGCCTAGTGGATCTGGAGCCTACGGTTTAGAGATACAAACCAAAGAACATCTGAAAATACTTGGTTTATTCAGTGAATCTCTTTTGTGGCTTGGGGCTGGTTGGGGCAAGGGGGATGGGGAGTGGCTGTGCAAGGAGAGATTGCTTTCTTCTTCAGTAAGAAAGGTTTATGACTTTGTGACTGAATGAGCAGAAGATTGTTTGCTGGAAGTGCTCCTGACTTTTTCTTTTATTTCTCAAAGCAATATGATACATATACTTTATCTTCCAGAGTACATCAACTGAGTATAGGCCAGAAAGTCCTAAATCAGAAATAATCAGACAAGACAATTAATGTTAGAAGTTGCTCTAAAGCCTGTCATTATGGCCCTTTGGCAGAGCTGCTGATTTATAAATGAATTTAAAATCTTTGTCTGAAATCATATCCATTGCTATCATTAACACTAACCTCTCTGCTCCGGTAGATTATGTGCAAGCATCAAAATGTCCTTTCCATAGTTAGATAGGAGCAATGCACTCAAGATGTCTGAACACGAATCTATCATCAGCTGATAGCACACAACCAGTGGAGCGCAGAGATCTAAGCAAGAAGGTGATGTTCATTAAGTTCATGTTAAACAGGCAATGAGAAAACAAGCTACAGAGGAAATGCATGAAAAGGAATGTCTTTAACGCAGCTGCATTCTGTGTGACAATGATCAGCATCTTAAAAACATGGATTGCATGTCCATTTCCCATCATTGAAAAGATCTGCTGCTCTTGGCATTTTGCAACATTTATTTTTTTCTGGTCCTCTCCCCTGTCACTGTGCATGGAACAAGCCATGGGCATTTCACACATCTCTCTTTGGATATTTTGGACCCAGGGAGTAAAGGAACTTTAGCACCTCTGAAAGAGTCTCACAAGCCATTTCTAAGACTAGAATGATGCACAGTGCTTTGTCTTTCAAAGCCATGTGAGAATTAGTGGGGCTGGGGAAGGTGAGTATGACCTGGGGAAAGAGACTACATTGGTGCTTAAGCTGTGCATCAAACGTGTCTGAAGCTGAGAGGTTTGGGACATGGGCCTGTGACTTGGCTCTTTGGAGATGTTGGCTGTCTATGGTGCTGGGAGCCCCAGTGATGCTGACACTGGGGCATGGGGGAAGGCAGCTCAGTTTCCCAGTGCTCACAGGCAGCTCCCCAGAGCAGTGCTTAGCAGAAGCAGACTCTGACAGCGCATGGGTCTCACTGCTCTCACCAGCTTGTCTTGGGCCCAGTGTGCTGATGCAGGCTCTTAGAAGAGCTGCCCGGGTCTCTGTGGCCATGAAACGCTGCCCATTTGCAGTAGTTCTTGAAGAACCAAGTTAAAAATATTAAAACTACGTCAATTGCTGTGACTTGGGCCCATTTATGAACTTCCTGTGGATGCCTGTTGTTCAAAGGGAGAGCTAATCCAAACTGGTTCAGGAAGTCTCAAGGTCAAGGCGTGAACATAATTTTTCAGTCTGCTGCTTGTTGTGCATGCAGTGTTTGCTGCTGGGGGAGAAATGAAGGCTAGGCTCCTAAACAACTGCTTTATCAAGATAACCAGGGTGGAGAGGAAGAGCATCAGGCAGATGGCAATATGCATACATTGCTGCTGAGATAACTGTTTTGCTATATTGGTCAGGATGTTTTGGACAAAGACTTGCCTAAAAACCTTTGATGAAATGTAAATGAGTAACACATAGCCACTGTAAGAGCAGCTCTGCTCTGTTGTTATGCTTCAGAGAACAAAATGTGAGAGAGCTGTATAAAGATTCTAACCATCCGGGTACCTGCACTGCAGTGTGTGACTGGGGAAAGGCAGGGCAGGAGGGGGGGGGGGCTACAGAAATTGACAGATGAGAAGATTCACTGTTTAATTTTCTTGCTTAAAAGGAAAGCCCATGTGGAGTAGATTTAAACCAATAATTTCTAATTAGACACAACCACATGTATAGAAAAAGTCCAACAGTGGAAGTGTTCTAGAAATACATCTTAATAGAGAATTGCCATTGCCAGGAGAGATCTGGGCATATTGCACCCTGAAGGGCAGTTATTGTGTATCCCCAAAATTTAGCTATCCAGTGCTAATAATTAAACTGATTCGGCTGGGTGACACTATAGATCAGCATTAGCTTTCTGTACAATACAGAAATATGAGACATAAGTGGAATTGGACAAAACTGGAAGTGGTAGATAGCAGCTGAACATGAGCCATCAGTGTGCCCAGGTGGCCAGGAGAGCCAATGGCATCCTGGCCTGGCTCAGGAGCAGTGTGGGCAGCAGGACAAGGGAGGTTATTCTGCCCCTGTGCTCAGCACTGGTCAGCCCACACCTTGAGTGCTGTGTCCACTTCTGGGCTCCTCAAGTCAAGAGAGATGTTGAGATACTGGAACATTTCCACAGAGAAGAGCACCAAGGCTGAGGAGAGGCCTGGAGCACAGCTCTGTGAAGAGAGGCTGAGGGAGCTGGGGGTGTGCAGCCTGCAGAAGAGGAGGCTCAGGGCAGACCTCATTGATGTCTGCAAGTACCTGAAGGGAGAACAAGGGGACACAGCCTGAAGCTGTGCCAGCGGAGGTTCAGGCTGGATGTTAGGAGGAAGTTGTTGGCAGAGAGAGTGATTGGCATTGGAATGTGCTGCCCAGGGAGGTGGTGGAGTGGCTGTGCCTGGAGGTGTTCAAGAAAAAAAATGGATGAGGCACTTAGTGCCATGGTCTGGTTGACTGAACAGAGCTGAGTGATAGGTTGGGCTGGATGACCTTGGAGTTCTCTTCCAACCTGGCTAATTCTATGATTCTGTGAAAACTTCCCTCATCTTTCCCCAGCCCACAGAGTCTGAAACAGACTCAATTTTCATCTGCTTCTGCAAAGTCACTTTCTATCCCCTTTTCTCTGCAACACAAACCAGTGGTTCAGACTGACAGCAAAGGTCAGCCATGCTCCCCCTTTGAGACACTCCACTGTAACCTACAGCATTGCCTTGATCCCAACAGCTACAAATCAAAGCAATCTCACCAAAGTTGCTGGCTAAACTTATACTAGGTAGAAGTCAGTTAGAATTGTAGTCTAGCACGTCTGAAAGAGTAATTTGACTAACCCAGCTTGACCTTCAGAGTGGCAGCTGTGCATATGGCACTGTGATAAACACCAAGGGGATGGGAAGGAGATACCTCAAACACTCATTTCGTCATCTGCAGTATCACTTGCAGTGCTTTTATTGGAAAGATGGAGAGACTTTTTTATCAGGATTTTGATAAGGTCAGAAAAATGGCTTGGGTTGGGTGTTCTTGGAATTTAATTTCCCTTTTTTGCTTTCTACTTAGAGTCCATAATCTGGATTTAGTAGTTTTGCTAAGCCTCGGTGCTTTGTTCTGCTAAGATGTTCAAAATCCAGAGAGAAAGGAGCACACCTCTATTTCCACAGTAATCCCAGCATGGTGCAGGATATCCCTAAGAAATGAGATAAAAGCTCATGCTGCTGTTACCTGTAAATGCCTAGGTCCTTCTACATAACATGGTTGCCCATATGTACTAGAAGAAGCTCGGTCTGATTGTTGCACCTAACAACAGCAGGACTTAACCACTTGCTCAGACTTTGACTCAATTGAATACCTGGAGGCTAGTGTGGGGATTCTAGTGCTCTGTACAATTACACCAAGGCTGATGGTAATTCCTAACAACTCTCTAGAACTGCAGCCTCATGTCTGTAAATTACTCTCAAGGCTCCCACTTTCCACTGCTTTTCAAGACTTGGCACCTATCCAATGCCTCCTAACTTCACTACAATCGAGACAGCTGATCATCTCTTCAGTATCCTGTTCCTTTTATTCCCAATGGATGTGCTTCAAGAAGCTGGAGAAAAAGCTGTCTTTACTAGAAAGTCATGAAAAAAAATTATTTCTGAGTGTCAAGCAAGCAATACCTTACCTTCAGTTTGGCCAGACTGAAGCAGGAACACACAGGTGCTTAGGGACTGATAAAACAGTGCCAGCATCTGCAGTGGATGCATTGGAGAGCATACTTCATGGTTAAGCAGCTTTGTAAGCAATCCTCTTTGCACGCAGCCATAGTCAGCCTGGGCTTCTGCCAGACCCGTGAGCAAGATCACAGGGCATGCACCAGCACAGACCAGTTCCAAATGTGTACCAGAATCATGTTATAGTTAGCCAGCAGTATCACTGCCCGTCATTGACGTGTCAGAAAGAATGCAAATTTCCCTCCTTTAAAGAGGAAGAATCCAGGAGATGAGCACTTACTTCCCCTTCCAATAAATATTAGCTGTCCTCTTGCCTCACCACTGGATTCATGAACCTATTTTCTACTAAATTACACCACATGGTTGTACCCTCGCTGCTCCCTGCAGGTTGTCAGTCTCTGATAAAGTCCAAGACTACAGCCAGGGACAGTCTGCGTCACTGCCTATTCCCTACCCTTCTGTAACACACACAAACACAAAAAGCCTAACAAAAGCAGAGCACAAACAAGGAGAATTCTCCACTTAAGCAGTCTGAATAACATTCTGCAGACCTTCACACACCCTTAGGCTTAAAGTGACACTTCAGTCATTAGAGTGAATTTCCTCCAACACAACGTGTTTATAAACAAGAAAGTGGAGTTGTGGACTCAAATTCTGATAGCTACTCTTCTGATCAAATTACACCGCAGAAGACAAATGTGTGCACGTGGCCATCTTCATGTCCTGAGAGCTTATGAGACTGGGTAGACTTCTTCTTTGTGTTGCCTGTTTCCATCATATGAACTAGAAATGTTTTGTTGGGGCTACACAAGAGGAAAGTCTGCTGTGTATTGCAGATTTGCCCTGGGTTATGTTCACGAGGCACAGAAGTGATAGTGATGTGACTTAAGCATCCCTAGTACCACACAGAAAAAAACCCAGGTACTGCAGACAGGGAGCTGAGGCTGCAGGATGGCAAGACGCAGCCCGTTTGAGGAGGTCAGGACCTTAACTGTCAATGAGTGCTCTGTGCATGCCTTTCTCCTCTCCTGCCCCACACTTACTGAGAAGATTTATGGAAGTAGAGACTGCACATTACAACTCTACAGCCTTTCCAGGACCTGCAGTGGCTCAAGTGATGCAGGGTGTATCTCTAGGTTAGATCTGAAACAAAGTCACAGGTGCTATTGCATTTTAAATGTGAACCTAATCTCCTAGCCTGTGGTTTGTTGTGCCACCCACCAGAGGTATTTATAAGGTATGGCACATTTTTAATTATCCTACATGAATTTGTCTTTCACAGGGCCCAAGGGGGGTTAATGTAAAAGCTGCCTTGAAGAGTTGCTGTGCAGTGGCATCCAACAATTCATTTTATCTTAATCGACCAACTAGAGTTAATGGATGGAAGAACATACTTAAGTGGCCCTGCCTGTCTTGCTAAGACCCCTCTTAAAGATCTTATAAAAGGACCCTTTCACTTGAGTAATTGACTGCATTAATTAGATGCTATCCCTCAAAGTCCTAGAGCAAGCAAATTTAGACATACCATCAGAGAACACCTTCTGGTGCTCTGCCTGACTCATGCTACACCAGCTTTATCAGTGCTAAAGGAATGTCCTCAGACTTCTTTTTCTCAAAGGAAATACAGATGGGTAAGGTAAGCCAGGTAATAATTCACTAACTATCCCCAGTGGGCCCTCCAGGCAAGCTGACCACAACAGCTAGGTTGGTGTTTCTGCTGAAGTTTCTCAGCTGATCCTCTTACTTCTCTGGTATCAGACTGCATTCCTAGTTCAGGGAGTTGACCAGAATATTTCAGAATGGTCTCTTCTTTAGCCCACATCTTCAGAAGCAGCGGTTTCTTAGCAGTGCCCATTCCTTTCATATGTCCTCAGATCTTTCTGAAAACTCATAGGAAAAGCTGCCCAAGCTCTCTGCACCTGCAGTAGGGAGGTATTTATGCACAGCCAGCTAGCAGGAGATGGGCATGGCTTTGTTCAGGAATGGTCTTTGTGAGGGGTGGAGAAGCACTCGGGGGACAATCTCGCTGGCATCACCATAGGGCACTGAACCTTGCAGCACTGGCACTAAGAACTATTGCAGTGATGCAGGAAAGATGACTGCATTTTCCAGCGTTTTCCTACCCCCCAGCCAGCTGACAGGACAAGCAAATGCTGGCCTGAGACCAACTGGCAGCCCAGTTTTCAGCTTGTGTTTCAAGGGATCTCCTATCTAAATTCCCCAACTCTTCCCTAGTAGCAAAATTACATTTGGGATCTTAGCACAAGGCTAAGACAAATTTAGTACAAACTACCACTGCTTTAGAACATCCCTGTGGGAGAGATTTAGGCCTGATCATCTATGAAGTGGCCTCAAGGATGAAGGACATCTTGGTCAATTACAAGAAAGGCTGCATAATCTGTACAAGTTCCTTTGTGGCTCTGGCAACACAAACAGCTGGAGTAATGCTGACAGCAGTAAGAGATGAGTCTCACTCCAGTCAGAAATGCTTTGTTCTCATTTTGGTTTTGTTTTGGGTTTTGTTTGTTGGTTGTTGTTTTTTTTCAGTAGGAACTGTTAATATTGTCATCTAGACAGTTTTTCTTTTGATCCTTCACTGCACTTTTGCCATGGTTTGTCCCCACACCTGGCCACATGGTATTGTTAAAGCTGCTGAGCCTCCTGGTACAGAGAAATGACAGACCCCCTTCCATCTTCAGAGCCCTGCAGGGCAGCATGGTGTTCAGTATGTTGAACTTGCTGTGAGTGTTTTCCATGGGAAGTATGGAATAATGAACAGGCAATAAAGTTAAAATAGGACATAAAGACTCTGGTTCCAGGTTTTAGTGACTAGGTTACACTGCCAAAAATAAAAATAACCAGGAACATGCCTCTGACCTCCAGTCCATGATATGTGCCATGTCATCACTCCTTCTTTTTGTGTCATCTCTCTCTAACTGCATCCAGAATACATATTCAGAAAAACATTGGTAGGTCTGCCATAGTTGGAAAAGTGACTAGAAGTGGAATCTGGCTGAGAAAAGACACTGCCAGATGCTCATTTTGGGTACACTGGTATGCTCTGTTGATCTGTGCCTCTGAGGGTCTGAGCAGCTGTTTATGGTTTGACTGCCTTGATAACTGAGGCTAGCACCTGAAAATAGAGTGAGCTTAAACAGTTTCCAGAAGGCAGAAAACTCAGAAAAGCATTCTCTGTGAACAACAGATCTGCTTTGACGAAGCTTAAGGGAAACTCCAATATGCTTTAGTCTGAGATATAAAAACTCTGCTTCTTCTGGATCTGTTTTTTGTCACAGACTAATCTGATTCAGTCAGTACTGGGAGTTAGCTCTCAGTTTTTCACAACTCAGTGCCTGAAAGAGCAGCCATAGGGAGAAAAAAATACTTTCCATTGAACCGAAAAGCTTCAAGGCACAAGAAAGAGCAATACTACAGCAGGCTGCCATTTTAAAAGGTACTGGCAGACTTTTCACAGGGATGAATAGAGCATCACTTGAATCACAGAGTCTCTGTGATGGGCCAGGGACTTCAGGGAATGGGACCAGGACAGGAAGTTGGGAAGATTTGTTGGAGAGTCTTGGAGCATCCCGTACTTAAGAACACTGATTTTAATTTCAGTGATAAGTGAACAGATTACTTAGGGCAGAGAACGGTGTACCTTCTGCAAAACATCGTGCTGCACCTTCTTGGGTAGGGCCAGACAAGTTGTTCTCAATGTGGTTTGAGTTAGCTCTTGACTTTTCACAACCTTTTTTCAAGTGACATCAACAGTTCAGTTTGTAAATAAGGCACCTCTGCAAAAGGGCTGCTGAGCACATCAGTGATATCCCCACGATAGTCATGCAGCCAGTCTGCTGGAAGCATGGGGACTACTCAGACTACCACAACTCTTACTCTACCAGTGTACATTCATTCTCAGAGTAAGGAGAGAACTAACAGCTATGCTTTGATGCAACAGGCAGAAGGTAGCTTCAGGGAATCACAACACAATATAATAGGACGTACCTGGACAGAGTGGGTAGCTTCACTGCATTTTCTGTGGCTCATGTGGATGCTGCCTTCCTTGGTACCCTGTCTGATACACTGTGTGATACACTGGTCTTCCTGCCCATGGTGCCATCTGGAAAGCAAACAGCACATAGCGGTTGCAGAATACACCTGCAGAGATGACCAGGTTGGTGCACACCTCAGAACACACACTGTGTGTATACTCCAGATAGCCCCATGGCCTTGTGCAGCCCACATTAAAGCCCAGACTATGGTGTTCAAGCAGTTTAAGCTGATCTGCTCCACTACTGCCTACCATGTCCTCTTCCTGTACATTGTTCCAGGGGCTCATCTGACCCCATTTAGACAGCCAAATGGGTAAAACTTGTTTACTTTTCTGGTGCTGAGCTAGTTTTGGGTTGAGGACCCAGACATGCACACTAGCTCCATGCAACAGCTATGCTGCCAGCTCTCTGACTCTAACACACAGAACTCTCTCTCCTGCAAAGTGGATCAATACGTGTGGAGCAAATCCTAATCTGTGAGCATACAGAACACTATTATAGACAGAAGCAAGACTAAGCTATAGATTAATTGCTTGATGAGGGCCAGCTCTTGTCTTTTGTATTCCTGCTTCAAGCTGTTGAAACTGGGCCATGGCTTCTGGCCACATCATTACACAAGCTTCTGGGCTGACAGTTCTGACATTGTTTATGTTGCTGGCTGATCCTGCTCAGGCCCAGGGCAGAAGGTTGGGCTGCCCTTTCTACACTGCTCTGTTTGCTGAGCTCTCTGTCACAGCAGTGAAGTCAGTGAAACTGCCACTTAAAGAATGGCTCAGGAGGAAATGGTTAGGGGCCTACTCTGCTACTTAAACACACACAAGTCTATGGGGCCAGATGGGACCCACCCAAGGGTGCTGAGGGAGCTGGCAGGGGTGATCTCCAAGATTGTAACTCAAGATCTCCCACCTGCAGCAGCAAACAGCAACACAAACATGACTGTGAAATGGTTCCAGAGTTCTGTAAGTCACTTTGGCTACAAGAATGCAAACTTGACTCTGTTGCCTTAACTTACATGTAGGCATGGTCTTGGCGGTACCCATCCCTCTTTGACTGAAGGACTGGACCATAGCACTGAAATATCTTTCAGTTTGTAGTCAACAGGAAGAACAGAAGCAAAATTGTGCCCCAAGGCAGACAGAGAGAGCAGTTCTGCTTTAGATACTCAAAGGGATCTACAGTGTCCAAAGTCTTCAACCCTACCTCTGTGTTGTGTGACATTGCTCTGGGGTTAGCCACTTTACACAAATGACAGCCAAAGCAGAAAGAAGTTAAGAAGTGTGTCAAAGATAATAACAAAGAATTTGTAACAGCCCAGAGGTTTCAGCTTGGCTTCCCAGTAGTAATCTGCTCACAGAGGTGTACTTTTCATAATCTGAGATGACCATCAGGTTACTAAGTGAAGGTCACTCCTTACAGGACGTACCTTTTCCTTCTCCTTATTAATGCAGATGGCTTGTTCTTGTCACTGATTTATCAGACAAATAATTCTTAGAAAGGGTTCAGAGTGAAATCAGAGAGTCCAAAGACAATGAGTATTAAATACAAAGAGACTCCACTGAGGTCAAAGTCAATTCCTCCAAGTTTTATACCAGAATGTCACTAAGTCGTTTTACACAGAGGAACAGGGCAAAAGTGCTGAGTGGTTTCATTGTCAGAGGCCATTTGTGTTGTGACTAGGGGTTGCTCAGCAAATCATTTGAAACCCATCCTGAAAGTTAGTGGATGTTTTCCTTGTTATCTTCTGTCCCTTGACAGATGTGTAGTATGAAAGGTTTTCACACAATGAAGATGTATAGCCTGCACAGTCTGGGAAGGAGGAAGGGCTTGACAGCACAAAACAGAGACTTTTGGCACTGCAAAGCACTCAGGTCTTCACATTGCCTCTCTCAGTTCAGGCTTTCAAGCGTTGCAAGGATTCAACATAGCAAAAGAATACAGAAATAGGGAACAGCAGAGCACCGCAGAACAACAGGGCTGTGAATTAGCAGGAGAAAGAAGAGGAAGAGAAGCATAAGAAGAGCTGTGCTGATGCCTTAAGGAACACCTTTGCTGGTGCTGTTGGATAGAAAAGTTCTGGGTGCCTGAAAAGCTATTGACTTAATGACAGTGTAAGCTGTGTGGTAGCTGACATGCAATGTAAGGAGTGTGCTCAGAGGAGCCAGTAAGGGCAGAGCTCCCTTCAAGAACCCATTCTGTATTCTCAGCTGCCCCTTTGTACCCCTGGCATGGTGGGGCACTGGGTGCAATGAGCTGAGCTCAGCCCTCCTAGTTCATTGCCAGGTCACCTCTGGGGAGGAAGCCTCCCTGTTTACAGGAAATACAGGACAACAGCAAGAGGGACAGGCTGAGTGCAAGCCGAAGCCACCATTGCTTGCTGCCTCTGCATTGTGATGGGAAGAGCAGGAAAGGGTCTGCCACTTGCCCTAGGCCCAAGGACTGGGATATGGTTTCAGGCATATCCAGCTTTTGATGTTGCTTCATTTTTTCTAGTGAATTACAGCTGCAGGTTGGGCAGAAGAATGGTGCCCACAAAGAGCAGTGCACCTGGGGTACATGTGGCTGAGTCTGAGACATGGCTGGGCAGTGTGGGTAGCTCAGAGCAGCACATCCACACCAGCAAATCTGGAACACAGCCACTGTCAGGCCTTTTACCCCTCTGCTATTTGTACTGCTCCAGGCTGGTCTGGCCTTCACTCCCTTCCAGAACTACACCTGCCCCAACACCATTGTTCTGTGAGCACTGGCATTTGAAAAGACATGACCAGCATGTCTCAACAGCCTAACCTTACACATTTCAGATACAGAAAGAGACACTTGATGGAAAGGATGGATACTCCAGAGATAGCATAAAGTGAGAGATTCAGGCATACATTAATATAAATACCTTACAGGAAAGAGCACTTCCCTTCTTCCCTCAAGGTCACCGCTGGAGCACAGGCCACAAAGCAGAAGGCAAGTCAGAGTTATGAGCCTTTCTTTAGGGTGCATCACTTGGTGTGCAGACTCACTGAAAGCAAACAGCAGGCAACCTGATCCTTAGTGGTACAGAGGACCTCACATTTTTTGTGAGGCAGTTGGTCACTCTAAACGAGGAAAGAAGACACTGCTTGTGTGTGAGGCCGAGACAGCATGCAGACAAGAGCATTTGTGATATGCAAACAAAACTACATGGTCCTTCTAGGCTTTTATTACACTAACCTTGGCTGGATCTTTTTGCCACTGTTAAAATCCCCCAGTCAAAATCTTAGATCTCACTAATGCTGACTAGCTTCTGAAAAATCCCAAAAAACATTGCTAAGGAATGAGGTAGAACTTGCAAGGTCATTTGAAGGATAGGGCAAATACCTATCCTTCACAGAAAAATCATGTCTGAATCATGTCCTCTGAAGTGTCACTCCTGTTGTGTATCTCCACAGTGGAAGTCACTTCCCATGCACGCACCATCTGTGCTCAGGCTTGTCCCGACTTGTGCCAGGGAGGGACCACAGGCAGCAGAGACTTGTCTCTTGACTTTATGAACAACAGAGCTGGTCCTATTGCAGTGGCTTCATCCTCTGCTTGGACCACAGACTCTTCTCCTTTGAGGTCAGAATGTAAACATCACTATCGGAGCAGGATAACCACACACTCTGTAGACACCAGAACCTCTTTTTCCCAATGTACCAATACATTTCTACAGTGAAGGAAGACAGATAACTAGCAGAGTGCATCTGCACAGCTTCTTCCTGCTCCATACCAACTGACAGCATTGCTAATTACACTGCAACTGGTGCTGAATAGAAGACTTCTGTTGCACTGTTCTCTCCCTGTCATTGCTTCAAGGAAGAGAATTTCCTGGGGTTTACCATGTCTCTTGAGATATGACCTACTCTGGGATGATTTCTCCCCTTATTTTTCATACCAACACTTCTATTAGCATCTTCCACTGCATTATAGTTTGTTGCTTGCAGTAAGTTTATGTAGCAGCGCCTTTAATGTGCACGTTCACCTGGTGACCAGTTCCCGGGCACGGTTCAAGTCTATAGGAACTAGGGTTGCTAGGAACACAAGAAATGGGTGAAAGAACATGACTGCATTTGAGTAAAACACACGCTGGGTATCAGGAAAGGTGTACTGCCCAGAAGCTCTGTGACAGGGAAACATGAGCAGCAATTTTTCCCTGCGAGGGTGACAGAACGCTGGAAGAGGCTGCCTAGCGGTTGAGGAGTCTTCCTCTCTGGAGTTACTCAAAACCCACCTGGATGTGTTCCTGTGTGATCTGGTATAGGAGATCCTGCTCTGGCAGGGGAGTTGGACTGGATGAGCTCTCAAGGTCCCTTCCAGCCCCTGACATTCTATGATTCTGTGACCTCAGTGCTGCTGGAGTGGCTGGAGAAGGGCAGGATGAGGAGAGTGGCACAGAAACATGCCTGTGCCTATCACATCTGCAAATGAGACCCACAGCATTTTGGGACTTCTCTTTAAGCACAGCAAGTGCCACTGGACCGAGGCCCTGCTGTAAAGGAGGGCCCCGCGGCAGCGCAGCAATACTGCAGCCTTGCTGTCCCCTGAGCCTTCACCAGTGCTGCTCACAGCGGTAGCCAGCCTGAGACACGGAGGCATTCTTCACCGCTTAGGAGGCCTTCTCACAGCAACATGCTGTAGCCATTCATCGGAGAGCGAAAAGGAGGGAGGCACTTCTCGTCGCCTCTGCCGGGGCAAGCAGCGACAAACGGCAGAGGTGCTGTGCGGTGGCTGCACTGCGACCGAGCCTGCAGGGCGCTTCGCTGCCTCCGCCCCGGCCTTGCTTTGCCTGGTGGTGGTGGTGGTGGTGGTGGTGGTGGTGGTGGTGGTGGTGGTGGTGGTGGTGGTGGTGGTGGTGGTGCTGCTGCTGCTGCTGCTGCTGCTGCTGCTGCTGCTGCTGCTGCTGCTGCTGCTGCTGCTGCTGCTGCTGCTGCTGCTGCTCGGCCCCTCCGCGCTGCGCCCGGCAGAAACGAGAGGTTGCAGCGGAGAAACACAGCCCTGCCTGCAGCTTGGAAGTGAATGCAGATATGTAGGGAGTTTCCTTTCCGAAAGGAAACAGGAGTCTGGTCGGTGGCCTTGGCAGTCTCCTTCTTCATTGCCCTCCCACTTACATTAACCCATTGTTGCTCCGTCTCCTGTCACTCTTGCGCTGGCTTTGAAGCTCTGGATTTGTTCACATCTGAGATCCCCCCAAGTGGGAGGTCAAAGCGCTGTGAAAGCACATTAATAATGTTTCAGAGGAAATGAGAACCAAAGGAATCACACACCATGAGTTTACAGGCTGACCTGCCTGTCCTGGGTGTCTGCTGGAACACACAGAGATGTCAGGTTTTGTTTCTCAAGACAACAGACTTTCCTTGCTGGGCAAACACTGGAACCTGCCCCTGACCTGGGGCCGCAGTGGTGTCTGTACTGTATGTAAGCTCCTAGAATGATACCGTGGCCAAAAACACTAACCTGGTGCTTCAATGTGAAAACACAGTGAGGCCAGGTAGGAACAGATGGTGTAATTGCCACTGCTTTTGCCAGTGCTGGTATGTTGAGTCTAGCAGTATCAAGAACAGTACTAAAACTGGTTGTAGTAAAAAGTGGCACTAAAATGGCAAGTAAATTGGATAATTGGATAAAGTTCAGAGATTTTAGAATGATTAAATGATAGGAGGCATGACAAAGTAAGGCATGAAGATCTTTACCTATTCCAAAGAAAAGACAAGATGAAAGAACAGCCTGAATACAGCTTGTGAGTGTAACACAATTTGCAAGACTGCCTCCACTTCAGCAGACAAAGGTTTAACAAGGTCCAGTACCTGAAATTTAGAACTAGACATATTCAGATGAGCAAAAAAAAGACAGCAAAGGGCAGGCACCACCGGAAGAGCCTACCTCTAGTTGTGCTTTGTGAAGGATTTTAAATCACTGGCAAATTTAACTTAGGTTTTTTTTTTCTAAAAGAAAATGCTGGGAAGCCACTGTCTGCACACCATACCCAGTATGGCTTCCTCTGGGTTTCTGGAGCTGAATTCAGACTCTCCTGAAACAACTCAAGGACTCTGGAATCTGAGTGCATTCTGCTTTAATTAATACTATTGTCATTACACTTACACTTTTCTCACCCTTTTGGTGTTTTCCCAGAAAATCCACTGTTACAATATCTAACTTCCATTTTTAATGAGAGTGAGATGTTAGTATGGTTTTATGACATCTATTTGGAGGGGTTGACTAGGGAGAAACAAAGGAGTTCTGGGTGTAGCTATGAGCTTTTTGCTCCAAACCAAGCAGGAGCTTGAACAAAGTCTGTTAACTTCCCACTGCTCCTTTCAGGTCCTTCTGTTTGCCTAAATGGTTGCTGTTGTGCCTGGCAGAAGAACAAAACCAAACCCAAAAAAGTCTAACCTGGTAAATCTTGTTTTCCTAGGCTAGCAGGTCTGCAGGGACTCCCTGCCCACCCTGCCTGGATTTGTTGTGTTTGAGCAATAGCAAGTGCCTGGGAAGCACACGAGTGATCCAGTCTGTTCCTTCTCTCTGCAGTGCCTACACCGAGCCCTACAAGGTATGCCCAGTCTCTGTGATACCAATGGAGGTTGTGACATCAGATGAGGAACAAAAGAGTTCAGAAGATGATGAGAGCAGCCCAGGTGATGCCAGTCTCGTCAACCAGGTAAAATAACTGAAAATGGGGAACACAAGAAACCCAGATAGGTAGAAGCTACTTGCAGAAGAACCTGGATTCTCATCTCTCTCTGGTTTTTGCCTGGTGTTCATTTGGAAATGTTAGAGCCATCAGTCTTTTACTCCCACGGTGCACTAGCACTGATTTATCCCTGCAGCACATGGAAAGCCAAAGATCTGTAGTCCTAAGAAGGACAGTGGAGGCAACATAGCCAGCAGGAAAGGCCTGACTTGAATGTTAGGCAAACAGTCTTGCTCAGACGAAGGCTTTAGCTGCAACCTGGAGGATTTTAAAACTGCCTTTGATAAAACAATTACAAATACATTGTTTGGACCAGTTCTGCACTGGCTAGGGGATGAAGTAAATTATCTAGAAGGTCTCTGCCATCCAAAGTCTCTCATTATGGGAAAGTGCACTCACATTTGGGTTTGTTTTATTGACTTCTGATAAGTAAGACAGCTCTTAAATTATGGAGAAGATTGTGGAAATGCAACCACAGCTTAAGACCACACAAGGCTCTTTTAACTTCCATTAAGCTGACTAACGATGCAGCTGTTAAAGAAATCCCATTGAACAATTTTAGGCACAAAATTATCTTTGCTTTTCACAGTGTTCTTAAAACCTAATATGAACCTAACAACCTTAGGTTGTGTGTCTGAGTATAACACCCGCTGTATAGCCCAGTTCAGATCTCTTCAGGCATTTCCAGAGCACAAAGCTTTCTTCAAGACAAGCATTGAGGGTGAGGAGCATAATTTTTCCCCCTTACCAGAACTCCAGTTCTTTAGAAGCAGAAAAGGAAACTGCAAGCAGAATGACAGTGAAGGGCAGGTGAACTTGCTGTTGCTCTAATCTCTAAGGGAGAATAGCTTCCTTTGATATCCCTGTATGCTGTATCTCTTCCAGCTCTACAGTGCAGGCTGCTATCCTGCCTCTAGTACCAGCGGAAAAAGCTGTGGCTTCAACTCCTTGCTGACATGAAACTGAGTAAACAGTTGCAAGCAGTCTTAGCTTTCTTCCTCTGAGATTCATGAAAGTGTTTTGCTTGGTTGTTCTCACACTGTTTTGGGAAGGGAAAAGCCTTTACATTTCTGACATTCTCTGTTAGATGAAAAATATTTTTCCTTTCAGTTCTATCAGTTAGGTGACAAACCATGAGCATTTATAGAGTATACACTAGTGTGTTATCTAAGCCAGTCAGGTTTCTCAGCATCACTTAGAGGTGATGCCAGTGAAGAAGGGACTACAGAATTGTGACTTGAGTTCACAAGGGAAGTGCATGCAATCACTATACACTTGGAAGCAAATTCAAGGCTGCTAAAACTAATTTTATTGCCATTTTTGTAGGGGTTTACTCAAGATACTAGGAAACAGGCTTTCTACATGGCTCCCTTATTGCATCTCATACATTTTAAGTGTTCTGTTGTGATGAGGTAACTACACTGTGTAGCTGTCACAGAAGGTGGCAACACTTAGAGAACAAGCTTGTGCTTCAGCGTCTTAACTGGTGGTATCCCTCCCGTTCTGCAGCTGAACACAAACTAAATGCCTGCGCATGACTGTGCAGAGAATAGGTCTGGTTGTTTGGTTGGCCTTTGCTTCCCAAGCTATTTGCCAGCAAGGATCATGGTACACAGGACCTGACTTTCACAAGTGCCAGGTGAGCTGTCTTGAAACAGCTTCATCTGAGTACAGGCTCTGTGTCCAAGCTGGCTGATGAATTAGTGCCCATGCCTACTGATTCTGCCAAAAAGCAGGCCAGGAGAGGAGACACAAATTGACCTGCCAGTTACAGTTCTGGCTGCAGGAAGAATAACCATTCTGCAATCTACTGGGCTCTAGCTACAGACTGTAGAAAGAGTTTTGAGCAGCAGCAATTTCATCTCTGGATAAGCCATAGTAAGCCAAGTCAGGGGGCTGTACTTGTATATAGGACCAAGATGTAGACATGTGAAGTGACACTGAGACATCTTTGAGCATCTTTGTTCTGGTAGCCTCCCTAGGGCAGGAATTACTCTGAACAGACTACAAGGGTCCTGGGAACCTCCTGTCAAACCCTGCATCTGCCAGCCACTCCCGGGCCCAAATCTTTTCTGGATAGTCAGAGGCCACTTAGCATTAGGACTCTCCTGCTATTCTGCAGCAGTCTCAGCATCACTGCTGAAGCAGAGCAATAATCAAAATATGGCCAGGGAAGACAGATTTCCTAGAGAAAAGGTCAGTGCAAGGTTCTGACATAAAGAATGCAATACATTTAATGGTTGTCCTTCACCCACACCAGCCACAGAATAATGGTGCTACAGGAATCTTCTGAGGTCTTGTGCAGTCCACACCACAGATTCTCTGTCACAGAAAAGGGCTTCCAGTTCCCTGTAACTAAGAGCTGAACAGGATAAATCCCACCTGTCCACAGCTTTAGTCTCAGAAAGCAAGGATGTCTTTGTGGAAGACTGACAGAGGACTGTTTTTCCTCCCCTGCTGTTTCTGCTGTCATTGTCTTCTCACACAGCTCTGGGTGCTAAGGGAACATTAGCTGCCTGTCAGAACCTCTCTCTGTAATGCCAAAGCACAAAGCTCTTGTCCAGCGTCCTGATGAAGTGACATATCCTTTGGAGCGAAATCCTCAGGACAAGAGAGCAGCTGTACAACAGGAATGAGTTCAGAAACACTGTCACTTGGGGAGAATTGGCAGAGACCTCTTGGTCTGGATGCCAAAAGTAGTACCATTGCTTTCGAAATGAGCTAATCTTGTTAACACAACTGTTTGGGGCTGGCCTGCTATGAACTGCATTTGGGGTTTAGAAAACACATGCACACACACATCTCGAGTTTGCTGGGTTATGTTTTTATGCTCCTCAGGAAGACAGCTTAAATAAAGGCATGAAACAGCCTAGGTGATAAATTATTCCTCTGTTCAGATATATTATTCTCATTTGCATTGAGCTAGCTTCTGCCTGCTGCCATCAGCATCACGAGTTAATCCCTGTACCAAAATGCAAGCAGCACGCTTTGTTTCTCACTTGCTTCCTCCTAGCCTGTTTGCTGAGGAATTGCAAGACTCTCACTTTGCAACAGATTTTTTTCCTCTGATGTTTCTTTTTAAGGCTTATTATTATAAATAAATGCAATTTTAAAAACTAGCTTTGTACACACATTTCCTGCTATTGTTTCAACAGCTTGTCTCCTTTGAATCCCTGCTGTCCTGGGATCACACAAGTGTGAAGAAATTTTTAGGGCCTGCTATTCTGTGAATAATTTGACTCACAGTCAATAATATATGTTGAGGTATTTTTTACATTATCAGGCTTTATTTTACAGAGTAAACAAGGGGAGGCTTTCATCTCTGTTGTGCTACAGGAATTTTTATCACTAAACCCTTGTTTTGAATGGGGCAGGTATAAAAATGTAAAACAGGAGGCAGGTTTCAAAGCTGAGCATTTGTCATCTGGAGTCTCCTGGCTGTTCATTATTTCTAGTTACATAAGCACTTTATTTCCTTTGGTCCACTGGCACGTGATAACAGCCTAGAGAACTCAGAGGCAGGGAATGCTGTAAGTTTTCATAACCTTTGTGATTCTGCTTGGTTATAGTATAAAAAGCTATGCCCTTCCCTCACACCACTGATGGAGATCCACTCTTTATTTCCCCCTGCTAAGCTAATTTAGAAGAGCTCCTGGGTCATCTCTCATCTTCAGTCTTTTACATATGTTCATTTAATTATATCCCTTCTAGTCAATCAGAAGGTGACACACGGCTTTGCCGTACTGGGCTCTCAAGATTATATGATGGCATCTGAGCTGCCTACAAGGCAAAAAACATTGAGTTAGGAATTCCAGTTATGGACAAAAAACTCGTATCAATTGAAATACAGATTTTACCCCCTACCTCTGAAACTTCACATGCTAGGCAAATGCTCAAAGTCTAGGATATAGAATCCCAGATGTTTTCTCTTATCATTGAGATGGTTTTAAACCTAAGCTTCATGACTGTATTTTGCTGCTAAAACCAGATAAATCCATCTTGGACACACCCAGCTAGCAGACGGAGGGGACATGCACCCCATGCAAACAGGGTGCACTAAGCTTAGCCACAAAGGACTCAAAACAAGCAGGGCAGCTACTGTCTCATGACAGCAATACATAAAAGTGCCTTTGCTGCTCTTTATCCATTTCCACTGTGTGGGCTTGGTTTCCAGACTCCATTAATCATTATGTTCTGAAAACCTTTAACCTCAACATATTATAACTCACACACATGCACACACACAAAACTGAAATGTGCTGAAGCTGGGACTGGCAGATTTGTGTGCCTTCAGGAAGCACATAATTCAGAAGCCTTTCAGGGGACTTCTCTTTGATTTATAGAATTGTGTATATTCCCCCAGGAAAGCTGCAACCCAGCTCTTCAAGGAAGAGCTCTGGGAGACAGAGGATGTGGCCTGCTTTTGCCTGTCTCACTGGTTCACAGAGCCAGCCTGAAAAAGTCACTTGTTCCCGAAATGCCTCATTTGGCACCACTGTGACATCACTGTGAACTGCAACATAGTTCACAGTCATTACAAAAGGGGCATTATGAAGTCACTCTGCCCAGAGACCAAAGCTTGCAAACTGCTGTCAGACTCTTAGTGAGACAGTGGTGCTCTTGTGCTGGATACCATCCAGCTGCCAGGCACCTTCCCCGGGGAGCCTGTGGAATACACACACACAGAGTGCGCAGAGATGTGGTCTGGCTGCGTCCATGTGGCAAGCCAGTGGCAACCACGAGAGCGGAGCTGTGGCTTCTTCCCTGCTTTCAAAATGCAAAGGGTTACTCCCTGAGTACTTCGGATGTGGCTTGCACAGTACTAGGCTTGGTTCTGGTGAACTATTGAGTGCCAAGGGTCCCCACATGGCTCCATGGTCTCCATCTGCTAAGCAGAGGTATGCCATGAGGGCTGGAGGGCAGCTTCTGAAGTGGGAACTAGGAAGGAACCACACTGCAGGGCTGGGCATAGATAGGACTGGCTGCAGGGAGTAAAGACTGCTAAGAAGAGGGCACCTTGGTGATGTTACAATAGTCACTTGGACTTTGTTTCCAAAACCTGATGCCTGAGGGATCTGCACCCTGTCTATCCCCTGTCTGTCTCTGGACTCTGTCCTCAGTCTCAAAGTTCATTTCCTGGTTAAACAAGCAGCAATTAAGGAAGACAAGACAGGGAACGCCTAGAGACACCATCTCAAGCTTGCCCTAGCCAGGCCATTTGTCAGCGGGGTCCTTGTGCCCTGTGCCCAGGCTGAGGCACGTCAGTGACAGGAGGAATGGGCGCGGCGCTGCACACGGGCAGCGGGCAGCAGGCAGCAGGCAGCGGGCAGTGGGCAGAGAGCAGTGGGCAGTGGGCAGCGGGCAGCAGGCAGTGGGCAGCAGGCAGAGAGCAGCGGGCAGTGGGCAGCAGGCAGCGGGCAGTGGGCAGTGCGCAGCGGGCAGAGAGCAGTGGGCAGTGGGCAGAGAGCAGCGGGCAGTGGGCAGCGGGCAGAGAGCAGTGGGCAGCGGGCAGTGGGCAGTGGGCAGCGGGCAGTGGGCAGCGGGCAGCAGGCAGTGGCCCACCCGGCCCAGTGGGTAGCCAGGCCTGCCTGCAGTGGAGGTGCTGGGCAGCAGCGCCAGCCTCAGTGACCCTGAGAAACAGCCCCCTCCATCTGCTCCACTTGTGCCGAGAAAAGGGGGTCCCAATTAAGCTTTGCGTTCCCTGGCTCCTAGCAGCTCCCTCGTGCAGCCACAAAGTTCCCACCTGGTTTAGACCAAGGAGCTGCATCGTACCACAGCGCAGCCCCATCTCTGCTGAGCAGGCTTTCCGAAGCAGCAGCTCTAAGCAGTGGTTTTCAGTGAATCTGGTCTAGCAAACAATGTTGCAGGTCTCGCTGCTGAACTCAACTCCTGGGTCCACTTCAGGATGCTATGGGCTGCTTTGCTTTACTACTGATAGAATACCAGCTCAGTTCCCTCTCACCACTGCTAAATATATTCAACTTTGCCCGGTAGATTCCTTACAGTGAATAGTTCTACGCTTTGGTCATTTCTTACCATAAGGAAAAGTCATGGAATAGGAGTAAAATGCCCCAATTACAGAATCACGGAATGGCTTAGGTTGGAAGGGACCTCAGAGCTCATCCAGTTCCACTCCCCGCCATAGGCAGGGACACTTCCCACTAGAACAGGTTGCTCAAGGCCTTGTCCAGCCTGGCCTTGAACACCTCCAGGGAGGGAGCAGCCACAACCTCCCTGGGCAACCTGCTCCACTTGTATCTCAAAGCCACACATACTTTGCTCCTGTCACAGTTTCTGTGCCCTGAAGCCTGCCAGTGAAGCAGGTGCCAGTGCGGGTTCAAATGACGTGCTCTGCTGGGTTCCTGGGCTGTTTGCTTCCTGGAGATAGTTATGCCCATTTGGCTTGGAGGTTTTGCTTAACATGCAGTAAAAGTCCTTTGCCCCACGTGCTCCCCCAGGGTTCACAGCAGTCAGAACAGTTTGGAATATGCCCATTTTGAGAATGAACTCCCTTCTCATGGGATGAAGTGTGCTGCATGTACAGCCTGAGCCCTAGCAGCCATGAAGCTGGTCTGTCAAAGCTACACACTTTTTGCTTTCCTGACAAATTTTGGATCTGTATAACTCAACAGAAAATTTCTCTCCTTCTTCAGCCAGAACCCATTTTTCAAACCTGACATCTGCCTTAGCAGCTATTATACTGTCCTATATTACTAGTATTTGAACTGCAGAAACACCCTCTCATGGAAAGGAGTCCAGAACCCAGACACTAAACAACAAAGAATAAAAGCATGGTCACTATTTTGACTGGAGGAATATCTCAGCTCAGAGTGCTCTCTAACACTTCTTGGAATGAGACATCTCTTAACTGTCTGATTTTTGCTGTTATCAGAAAGAAGGCCAGTCCAGAGCTTACCTCATTGCCCAGGAGCTGATGTCTTCAGAAAAAGTGTGAGTTAGTTGTTACAATCTCTCTGTTGCTCTCCTAAAGCTGAAGCTATGCAATCTGCCCTTCAGCACAGGTCTGATGGCAATTAATGAAAGTTTGTCTCTTTTCCCAGATACGTGGAGATGCTGCAGCTGTTACATAGGGTGAGTAAATACTTTCAATCACTGAAGCCTAGTATCTCTTTTCCTTAAATGCAGTTTAGAAGACATAAAAGCATTGAAAGGACAGAGATGAATTTGAGGAGGAGTACCTTACCACAAACCACCGCAAAAGAACATCTGCTACTAATCAGCTCTTGCTACAGATCCTCAGTTCTAGCATTTGTCATTCAGAGGGACAAATGCTGGCCAGCAGTGCTTGCTGGGACTCTGAGACAGGTGTGAGATGCAGAGTAAGCCTAATGCAAAGATGAAGATGGCAAAAAGTAGCTCTGAGTTGTGCCTAGAGGACACCCCAAACTCAAGCAGTGAACAGACACTCTGAGAGAGAGAAAAGTAACTGAGCTCAGCACTGAATTGCTGCCTGCTCACTGTGTTCCTCGAGCAAGCTGCCAAAGCTTCTCAGGCAGGAGAGAAGCCTTAAACATGACAAACACCTTACAGACAATTGCACTTCAACAACTCAGGAACTGCCAAGCTGGTCAGCTGGGCACCACACGCTCTGAGGCACTTAGCCTGCCTAGCTATTTGCCTCACCTATCCTGGCTTTCCTCTGCTTTCGGCACAGATGAACACATTATTTGACACTGTTTGACACTACTGAAATGTAGTTATCCACTGTGGCCTAGGGAAGCCAGTGCTGTTACTGGGCCAGAAAAGGGATGCTGCTAGGACTTTTACAGTTCCTCCAGGACTTATATTGCCCTTTTCTCCTTCCTCTGGTAAATCCCTTTATGGCAAATTTGCTGTGGGGTTGTGTGTGTGTAAATGAGTAATTTGTGCATTTTCACAATAATCCCATTTTCTTCCTGTAGAAATCACAGGATGGTCTAGGTTGGAAGTGACCTCAAAGCTCAGCCAGTTCCAACCCCCCACCACAGGCAGGGACACCTCGCACTAGAACAGGTCACTCAAGGCCTCATCCAACCTGACCTTGAACACCTCCAAGGGAGCAGCATCTGCAACCTCCCTGGGCAACCTGTGCCAGTGTCTCACCACTCTCACTGTAGAGAACTTCTTCCTAACATCCAGTTTCAATCTCCCCTCTGCCAGTTCAAACCCATTCCTCCTCATCCAGATATTCCCAGACCTACCTGTTCACAGAATCACAGAATCACAGAAACATTCAGGTTGGAAAAGACCCTCAGGATCACCAAGTCCAACCCTTAACCCTGATCTACAAGATTCACCCCTAACCTTGTCAATAGTCCCTCCCCAGGCCTCCTGTAGCCCCTTTCACTCCAAGGCCTCCTCAAAGCCTTCTTCTCTCCAGGCTGCACAGCCCCAACTCTCTCAGCCTGTCCTCAGAGCAGAGCTGCTGCAGCCCTCTCAGCACCTTGGTGGCCTCCTCTGCACTGGCTCCAACACTTCCATGTCCTGCTTGTGCTGGGGGCTCCAGAACTGCCCCCAGGACTGCAGGTGGGGTGTGAGGAGAGCAGAGCCAAGGGGCAGAATCCCCTCCCTTGCCCTGTGCCCACACTGCTCTTGCTGCAGCCCAGCACAGGGTTGTGTCTGGGCTGCACTCACACTGCAGGCTCCTGTGGAGCTTTGCATCAGCCCAGACCCCCAGGGCCTGTTCCTCAGGGCTGCTCTCAGCCATTCCCCACCCAACCTGGAGCTGTGCCTGGGACTGCATCCACCCAGGTGCAGGACCTTACACTTGGCCTTGTTGAATGCCATGAGGTTGGCCCGGGCACAGCTCTGCAGCCTGTCCAGATCCCTCTGGATGGATCCCTGCCCTCTGGCAAGTTGACTGTGCACACAGTTTGGTGCCACCTGCAGACTTGCTGAGGGTGCACTGATTCCTCTCTCCATGCCACTGACAAAGCTGTTACACAGCACTGGTGCCAGCACTCACTCCTGAGGGAGCCACTTGGCACTGGTCTCCAGGTAGACATTGTGCCACTGATCACAGCTCTCTGTGTGCCACCAGCCAGCCAGTTCCTTATCCAGCAGTGCTCCACCCATCCAGTCTGTGTTGTTCCAGTTTGGTGACCAGGATGTCCTGTGGGACAGAGTCAAATGCCTTACTCAGGTCCAGATAGATGATGTCATTTGTCCTTCCCTTGTCCACTGTTGCTGTGACTTCATCATAAAAAGCCAGTGAATCTGTCAGGCATGATCTGCCCTTGGTGAAGCCATTGCTGGTTACCCCAGTCACCTCTGCTTTGTTTTTCATCTGCCTTATCAGAGCCTTCAGGAGGATCTGTTCCATGACCTTGCCAGGCACAGAGGTGAGACTGATTTCTGGGGTCATCTTTTTTTCCCCTTATTGAAGCTGGGTCTTATGTTTGTCCTTTCCCAGTCAGCAGAACTTCACCAGCCTGCCAGGACCTTTCAATATGATGGACAGTGGTTGAGCAACTTCATCTGCCAGTGCCCTTAGGACCCATGAGTGGATCTCGTCAGGCCCCATGGACCTGTGCATGTTCAGACTTCTTAGGTGCTCACAAACACGATCTTCAATTATAGTTGGCAGATCTTCCTTCTCCCAGTCCTTATTTTTGCCCTCTGAGACTTGGACATTGTGGTTGGAGTCCCTGCCATTGAAGACTGTGGCTAAGAAGTCATTGAGTACCTCAGCCTCATCCATATCCTTTGTCACCAGCTCTCCATTTCCCTTCTGGAAGGGTCCCACATTCTCTCTAATCCTCCTTTTCTCACTGATATACCTGAAGAAGTTCTTTTGTTCCCCTTTCTGTCCCTAGCCAGATTCAATTCCAGCTGTGCTTTAACTTCCCTAACCTGAGCTCTGGTTGCACAAACAATATCTTTGTATTCATCCCAGGTTCCCTGTCATAGAATCATAGAATCAACCAGGTTGGAAGAGACCGCCAAGATCAAGGCAGTCCAACCTATCCCCCAGCCCTACCTAATCAACCAGACCATGGCACTAAGTGCCTCATCCAGTCTTTTCTTGAACACCTCCAGGGACAGTGACTCCACCATCTCCCTGGGCAGCCCATTCCAATGCCAATCACTCTCTCTGGGAAGAACTTCCTCCTGACATCCAGCCTATACTTCCCGCAGCACAACTTGAGGCTGTGTCCCCTTATTCTGTTGCTGGGTGCCTGGCAGAAGAGCCCAACCCCACCTGGCTACAGCCTCCCTGCAGGTAGTTGTAGACAGCAATGAGGGCACCCTGAGCCTCCTCTTCTGCAGGCTGCACACCCACAGCTCCCTCAGCCTCTCCACATAGGGTTTGTGTTCCAGGCCCCTCACCAGCCTTGTTGCCCTTCTCTGGACACCTTCCAGCACCTCAACATCTTTCCTGAATTGAGGGCCCCAGAACTGGACACAGCACTCAAGGTGTGGCCTGAGCAGTGCTGAGCACAGGGGCAGAAGAACCTCCCTTGTCCTACTGGCCACACTGTTCCTGATGCAGGCCAGGATGCCATTGGCTCTCTTGGCCACCTGGGCATACTGATAGCTTATCTTCAGCCTCCTGTCTATCAGCATCCCCAGGTCCCTTTCTTCCTGGCTGCTTTCCAGCTACTCTGTCCCCAGCCTGTAGTGCTGCTTGGGGTTGTTGTGGCCAAAGTGCAGAACTCTGCACTTGGCCTTGTTAAATCTCATCCCATTGGCCTCTGCCCACCTATCCAGCCTGTCCAGGTCCCTCTGCAGGGCTCTCCTACCTTCCAACAGATCAACACCTGCTCCTAGCTTGGTGTCATCTGCAAACTTACTGATGCTGGACTCAATCCCCTTGTCCAGATCATCAATAAAGAAATTGAACAGGACTGGGCCCAGCACTGAGCCTTGGGGCACACCACTAGTGACAGCTGCCAACTGGATGTGGTACCATTCACCACCACTCTCTGAGCTCTGCCATCCAGCCAGTTCTTGACCCATATCAGAGTGAATCTGTCCAAGCCATGAGCTGCCAGCTTGGCCAGGAGCTTCTTGTGGCAGACAGTGTCAAAGGCTTTGCTGAAGTCCAGGCAGACTACATCCACAGCCTGCCCCATGCTCACCAGGCAGGAATGTGATCATAAAAGGAGATCAGGTTGGTGAGACAGGACCTGCCCTTCCTAAACCCCTGCTGGCTGGGCCTGATCCCTTGGCCATCCTGTAGGTGATGTGTGATGGCACTCAAGATGACCTGTTCCATCACCTTGCCTGGCACTGAGGTCAGGCTGACAGCTCCCTGAAGAAGTTGAAGTCTGCTTTTCTAAAGTCCAGAGCACTGAGTTAGCTATGCACCCTCCTTGATGCCTTGAGGCTCTTAAGTCTACCATTTCATGGTCACTGCAGCCAAGGCTAGCCTTCAGCTTCACTCACCAGCCCCTCCTTGTTGGTGAGGACTAGGTCCAGCATAGCACCTTTCCTTGTGGGTTCCTCTACCACTTGGAGAAGGAAGTTATCATCAGTGCACTCCAGGAACCAATTAGATCGCTGGTACTTTGCTGTGTTGTCCTTCCAACAGATGTCAGGGTGGTTGAAGTCCCCCATGAAGATCAGGGCCTGTGATCATGAAGCTTCTCCTATTTGTTTGTAAAGGCTTCATCTGCTTTGTCTTCCTGATCAGGAGGTCTGTAGCAGACTCCTACTATAATGTGCCTTCCCTTTAACCTTAACCTTTGCCTTGCACGTGGACTCCAGATTATCACTGATGTAGAGGGCAACCCCCCCTCCCCTTCTCCCCTACCTGTCCCTCCTGAAGAGTCTATAACCATCTATCCCCTAGCTCTGATTGTGAGCTCCACCCCACCATGTCTCCATGATGCCAATGACATCACAACCCTGTAGGCTTGCACAGATTTGCAACTCTTCCTGTTTGTTCCCCATGCTCCTCGCATTAGTGCAGAGGCATTTCAGTGGTGCCTCTATTGGAGCTGCCTTGCTGACTGATTTTCCCTCATCCTGTTCTTTGGCCACTCTTTTCTCAGTCTGTACTTTAAGCCTAGGCTCAGATCCCACCTGTCCATGCTCAGACACCTCTGTAGCTATCAACCTATCTCTACTACTCATGCCATCACTGCCACATGGATTGCCCTGTGATGTTTTCCTGTTGGCAGCTACTGCCTGAAGGGTATCTGGCTCGTCTCTGCAAGACTTTGACTGCATTATTTTGTCCCCAGTGTGCTTCTGGGCAGCAGGTTGAGAGCCCTTACTAGTCCCCCATTCCTCCCACACTAGTGTGTCCTCCCACACCTTGCCACATGGAAGCCTGATGATTTTGTCCTCCTCCCCTTTCACATCTCATTTAAAGCCTGTCAATTAGCCCTGCAATTTCCTCTGCAAAGACCTTCTTCCTGCTTCAAGAGGCATCTCCTGTTTGGTGTCAACAACCCTGGTGCTGTATAGATCCTGCCATTGTCAAAGAACCCAAATTTGTGGTGGTGACACCATCCATGGAGCCATGTATTAAAAGACTGTATGTGGCTGCTTAACCCAATGTCTCTGCCATTGCTTGGAATAACAGAAGAGAAGATGATTTGTGCCCCTGAATGTCATACCACTTGTCCCAGAGCCCTGAAGTCTTTTTTGCTTGTTCTAGGACTAACAGTCATTATTTCTTCTCCTCCTACATGGAAGATCAATAATGGGTAGTAGTCCCTAGAGTGAATTTTCCTAGCAACATCCCTAACCCAGGCTCCAGGTATGCAGCACAGCTCCCTGTGAGAGGGGTCTGCCCCACATATTGGTCCCTCTGTTCCTTTCAGAAGTGAATCCCCTACAGGTATCACTCTCCTTTTTACCTTTGTTGCACCAGTCCTAATTCTTGAGGACAGCTGACATATCCTGGGCAATGGAGTGGATGGACTTTCTCCTCCATCCTCCTCTGCCCAATCCTCAGTTTCTAGTGCCCTACATCTGTGGTGCAAGGGCAGCTGGTAAGACTGAGAAGATTGGGAGGGGGTTCTCCTGCCTCTGCAGGGGGGTCCTGCCTCCACTCCCCTTCATCTCGCAGGTCTCCTTCTTTACCTGTTTTATCTGGGTAGCAAGAAGAAACGGAACCTTCTACTTGTGCAGCCCTCGCCTGCTGCCCCTCCCCTGGGAATGGTATAGCCTGGCTCCACCAGTCAATTTTCACAATCCCATATAGACCTTAGTCTCTCAACTTCCTTCTTTAGCCCAGCCACCATACTGAGCAGGTCACTCACCTGCTCACGCCTCGCACAGGTTTCATACCCACCACTCTCCATTTCAAGCGCCAGGCTCTGGCATTCTCTGCATTCAGGGGTCTGGACACACCCATGTATTTGCATGAGACACCAGTCTGTGTGCCCACACTTTTCCTAGCCACAACATTTGCCTGGACTGCAATCATGGATAATAATTTGGAAGGAACTGGAAATGTCATTTTTGCTCTCTTTTCCAAGTTAACAGCTTTAACATGGGACAGAGATTCTGGTTTATACCTCTGCCAGAGTTGTTTAGCATACAGACATTTATGGATACAAAGGTATGCTGCTCCCCTCCCACCGGATGGACTCCAAACTGTTGGTAACCTCTAATAAAAAGAATCTTCTCAAAAATTGCAGCTCATAGGTTAGCTAGGGAAAAACTCTGCTCAATTGTTAATTTCATCTGCTGCAGTGCTCCAAAGCTGACTCAAAGATAGGAGGGAATGAAACCAGAGTTTTCCTGCCCTGACTCAGAATTGTAATTACATCCTGCTGTGCTGCTGGGGAGGTCAGGCACCGTTGGATCTTTATATCCACCTGTTGACCGAACCAGAAATCTAGAGAAACCATTGCCAATTCTACAACATCTAAGTTCCTCAGATTCCAGGGGTATTATTGCTTAACAGAGGCTTTTCAGTTCTGTCACAGTGCAAAAAGTTACAATTCACTAATTACTCCTTGTTGCATATTTCAGTAGTGTTAGAAATAGAGGCATCAGTAAATCTTGCATTTCACTGTCTGCTCACTGTTGGCACTGGCAGATGTCACAAGCAACCACCAGTGACCATGAAGTCACCAAACTGCCCATTCACGTCCAGTCAGGACCAGAGGCTTCCTCGAGAGCATATCGCAGCTCAGGCAAACTTTTCTTTATGTTCATCACCAACTTTCTCAGGAAAACAGTTTCTACATGCTCATCTTCAACCCTCAGATCTCATCTTCTTATATAAACCCACATGTTGGTAAGAAAGGCAAGGAACTAAACCACACCCCAGCTACTTTCAGAAGGGAATAAAAGGTTTTTCTTAAGCCTACAGCAGAAGCATTTGCAGGCTTGGCTGGCACTGATATTCATTCAGCATAACAGAACCTGTTTGGCCTTTCAGTGGAGACTTTAATAAACTGATTGATTGCCAAAACGATGACATTTCCATACACCCACTCTGCTGTTGAACTGAAAGAGTGGAAACATTGTGATAGCTCACAAACTCGGTATCAGTTAGTGTGGTAGTAGTGATAATAATCTACAGGGCTGGCTGTTACCCTGCTCAAAGGTAGTGCAAGTCTCTGGAGCAGGGAGTTAAGAACTTACTCTGCACTAAGCAGATAGGGCTGGCAGGGCCTTCCAGGCCCAAAACTTTCATCTCTTGTTGCCCACAATTTACGTTTTCCAAAGCTGATTGCTCTTTACTTTTCCTTCAGGATAATCTAATCCTCAAGATTTTTAAAGTCATTTTCCTTGTTTCCTTCTCCTGCTTACTCCCGAACAGAAAAGCTGCAGGTTGCTTTCTCAGCCTAATGTTTTGCACATCACCTTAGATGATGAAGAGTCTGGTTTATTTGCTTTCCTTCAGCCAGTCTGTTTCAGATGACTTTACTGGAGGTACACAAATCAAACAGTGTGACTCAGACTGCCTCGGGATCTCTCTCTGTACAGGATCAAACACTTGCTCGACAGTGCACCATCTTCATATTCATTTTGGCTTTGGCTTTTGTACACAAAATCACATTTTCTGTGCATAAAGCCCTTGAAGTCATCAAGACTTCTCTTTGAGGCATTTACTGACTTACGGTACTGAAATGGGCAGCTTGGCAATGAAAAACCACTACCCCTGCACCTCCCTGTTTAAGGAAAGTTGATTCTGTTTTCTGGTTTGCATTTTCCATGTAACAGTGGGCCACAGCTCTTAGAAACACCGAGACTCAGATGTACACTTCCTCAGCACTTGAAGATATGGCTATGAACAGACACAACATATGCTGGTTCTCCAGCCGTCAGAGCAGTTTGGGATCCAGCCCTGCACTGGGCATGCCAAGGCTTTAAAGCACAACATAAATCTTAGGAAATAAAGAAGAACAAAATCGTCCTAGTGCTTGAGTCACTAGCTCAGAGATACCTAAATGCAGATTGTCATGAAGACAGACTCACTGGTTGAACTCTACTCTCAGAACTCTTGTGGACAGCATGTTCTCAGGGACAAAAGTTTAACATCTGATGTAGGAGCCACTATTACAGGTTAGACAAAAGAGAACTCCATCTTTCTAATTATTTACACTTCCAGTGAATGATTGGCTGAGCCTTTTCTGCTACTGTAAATTTCCTGGATGATGTTCAAAGTTCTGCTGGACCAGTCGAGTCATTACTTTCCTAATTAAATGCTTTAGTAAATGGAATGTGCTGGCTAAATGAGGAGCTAGCTCTCTGTTAGGCCCTCTGAAGCTCTTATAAAAGCCTAAAGATACACTGTTACAGAAGAATAGCCAGCCCTCACTCACCGGGGGCTGAGAGGGTTTCTCATTTATTTATTCATTGTTTTCTAAGTCAGCCCTGGGAAAACAGCTATGTTACACCCAGGGAGCTCCTGCAGTGGGAATGTTGAGCCCAAATAGCTTGCAGATAATCTGTCTATTTCTTAAAGGGAGAGAGAAGTCACAGGAGCACCTTTGGCATGAGGACAATTCCCTGGTAACAGGTCCCACCGATAGAGTGCTTGCAGTGCTCACTCTGCAGCTCACCAGTGCTGAAACTCAGCTGCAGTGTTTTGGATGAATGTATTGGACTGCATGGGAGTGCAGGGTTCCTGACCTAGATTGTACCCTGCACGGGCGGGATAAGAGACTAATTGTGTCTGCTGTGATAGCATTTTCTGCTGTTCAGCTGGCATTGTTTCAGCTGAGCTCAGTAACGAGGAATCTGGGAAGATCACTGCTCAGTGCATATCAAGGGTCACTCACTCTGCTACAGATGTGCCACTTTGTAATTCAGGGGTGCCACTTTCACTTACATCACTAGGAGAGAGGATGCTGGCCATAACGAAGATGCCTCCAGAAACCTCTGAGCACTGGCTCAGAGCACACTGTACAGCATCTCCCGCCTGCACTCAGCTTTAGTATGGAGACTCTTCTCCTTTGAACTCTTCATTCTCCCCTCAGGTGTAATGCCTAGATGTCCAAAAGAGCCTTGGATCCTGCAGCATGCAGTACCTGCTGAATCCACCCTCATTTTAGAAGTGGTTATAAAAGCCTGCACCATTTTATGCAGTGTTCACTCCAGCTTTATAAAGTCTGGGCTGCAGTGAGATTTCCTGCTGTCCTCCCTGGCCCACTCACAAAGGCACAAATATGCTACTTCTCGGTATTATCAGCTCATTATAATACCAGTTTGACTTGGGAGGCACTTACAGTCTAGACATAGGCAAAATGATTTTTAGATGTGTGCATGTTTCATTGTTTACTCATAAATAGAGAGGTCTGGATGCTGCAGTATGAGCAGGGTGAAAGTGCTGTGTGCAGGCATGGCCTCTGCAGCATCCCCCCGTGGGGGCTGAGGTGGAAAACTACCTGGGGCTTTCCACTGCTGCATCTGGTGTGCACACCCTCTGTTTAGGTTTTTGCCTCAGTTCCTCAGTGGAAACTCACACAATGAGAACCCTCCTTGAAAAATGCCGAAGTATCCTAGGTGGATTTGTTCACCCACCAGTTCTTTGCTGTTCTTTAACACAGAGCAGAGGTGTAAAGAGGGAAGCTGATTCAGCCATGACAGCATCAGAGGTCAGACCTTTGGCTGCTATAAATTTATATAGTTTTTCTCTGGCAGGTGGCTGCAAGAACAGCAGATTATCAGCTCCTTCAAAGCTCTGCATTAGACTATGCAAGACTTCTTTCTGTCTTGCAAAATGACTCCTGATAGGCACACAGGATTGCTACCACTGAGTCTTGTAGCTGGACTCCAGTGTACTCGGTCCTGTAACTGGCGATATCTAACACAGAACCTCACTGTTTCGGCACCTGCTCTCAAAGTCCTGGAAGCAAACTGCAGCACTAACTCCTTTCCACGAGCTACCCCTCGGGCCTCTGGATGAGAATATCACATTTTCCACAGGTGCTGAACCCTCCAAGACACTGAACTCTGCAGAGCACTTTGTTGCTTTGGTTGCTGGCATTGCTGCCTCCTTTGAAAGAGTACCTGGAGTTAACTCCCTGCTACTAAGGTCTCCAGGCTGCTGATCCCAGGTAAACTGGGCTGCCTTTCCATAGCCTTCAGCCAGGTCCCAAACCTGTCCTGTAATCAATGTTTCCTCTTAGCATTGGTTGGCACTGCCAGCATCTCTAAAGCATCTCATATCCCAGCACTCTACAGTCAGTCTCTTCACCTCACAGAGGGTTTCACATTCTACTGCAAGTCAAGCATGTGACAGGCAGTGCTCCACATAAACCACAAGATCTTGTTGAAACTAACCCCACATTTCTCCTTGCGCTTACAGCAGGCTCCAGGTTACATTCTCTATTTCCAGGAGAGAGCAGGAGTTCTTCAGAGGCTTTCTTGAGGGGAAAATGTAACTTGTGTGTGTTAGTGATGTGCACAAACAAAAGAAGAACACCTCTAACCAACAAATTTGCCTTTTTAACTGCAGGGTTTGATCACCATTGCTTCATTTAATTATGTGTAGGGTTTATTTCAGGGATGTTAGGCATTTGGCCATTGGATGGGCTGTAAAGAACTTACTTATGTGTGTTCGAGTGTAATTCAAAGTCTTCTGTTTCAAAAATGTATTTTTATAGCACAATTTCTGACCTTCTTTGTCACCTAACCAGCTTAGGTTATGCTTTCTCCTGCACACATGAACACTAGTGCAGGTATAGGCATAAGACAGGAATGAGACCTGTAGTGTCACATGCCCCTCGATGAGGCTGACCTGTGTAGCCATCACGACAGAGCCATGGACTGAATGACTCCAGTTCATGCTCCTGTTCTAAGAAATTTCTGACACAGAAGAGAATTATGTCATAGAATGCATAGGCTTGGAGGGGACCTCTAAAAGTCATCTAGCCCAGCCTCCCTGCAGTGGTGGAGAACATCCCCAACTACATCAGGTTACTCAGACCCCCATCAAGCCTGACCTTGAATGTGCCCTAGGCTGGGTCCTCTGGACCTCCCCTGGCAACTTGTTCCATCACCATCATAGTAAAGAACTTCCTAATGTCCAAGGAAGGTCCCTCAGTGTTTGGTACCTTCTGTGTTTAGACATGGGGCTTGGGTGACAGAGTTGGAAACCTTCAGGTGGCATGATTGATTAGAGTCAGTGAGACTGCAAATGCACTTTGCATTTGATTAATGGCTTCCCAGGCACTCAGCACTTTCAGCAGAGACAGTTTTTTTTAATGGGTGTTTACAGTAATTACTGGTTTTACTAATCATTAGGAAACTGGCTATCCAGGCAACTGGAATGAAATAATTTGTCTGAGAATTAATTATAATCAAAGGGGCAGGCAATTAATGACTAATTAAATCCAATGAGATGCTGTGGGAAAGGAGTGTTAATCTTGCTGTTCCACTGTGCTGGAAAGCAGACGGGTTCAGAGCTGCTTGACAGTCATTTAGAGGAGATGACATTGCTGTGGCACAATAGGTTATTTAAGCACATCAGAGGTGAGCCTACTGCAGCTATTCACTTCCCCAGGCACAATAAGATGGAAGAACCCTTTGGATTCTTTCTCTTTTCCCAATCTGGATTAATTACAGTGACTTGAGGACTTTGAAAGGTTGTAGATTCCTCTGAGTTAAGAAAAGCATCCAGAGGATAGATTGATTGGCTTAGTTGATTGGAAGACCTCTGGAGTGTGTGCTGGCTGAAATACGTAGTTGGACAGGCTCCCTCACACACCAGAATAAAACAGGAGCTGGGATATAGTTAGTGAGGAAGACAACTGTCATCATGATCTGTCTTTTCTCCTAGTTCTAGTGGCTTTGCAGAAAACAAATGCTTCATCTATCTTAGCTGCTAACACCCCACAGCCTGGGTGCAGCTTTTCTTTTGGCAGGTATCTATTAGATCCTTTCACTATTGCAGTTCATGGTGTGCCAGTGTGCACAGTGCAGCTGACAGTGTCAGGAATGAGTCTGAAGGGACTGAAAACTGCTCTTGCCTGGAGACAGTTCATACTGGTGAGAGGAGAGGAAATTTGGAGTCCTCTGCCCAGAGGCTTTCCTGCTCCTTACAGAAACTTTTAGCAGTCCCACAGCCACACTAACCAGATCCCCAGCATGCTGAGACCAATACCAAGCTAAAGTGGACTACATAACATAAAATATGGATCCCCAGGGAAGCACACTCTGTTGAGCTGCTCATACCTGGGCATTACCAAGCTTCTCAGAAATCAGTTGTCTCAGACTCCTCTTTTCTTATTCAACTTAACTAGACAGGAGCCAGAGCCATAAGAAATGCCACAGTAAATCCCAGTAAGGCCCAGGGGAGTTCCTAGGATTTGTCTCTGCAGGTTCAGGGAACGGGATTTGACTTTTTGGCACAAAGTTTCATGATCCTGGCTGAGAAAGATACTCAACCTATCCCATCCTCATTCAGGGATGGATAGAAACAGCTTGGCATCATTCAACGAGCTGCTCAACCTTAGAGATTTCTTTTTATCAGGCAGTTGCTTCCCATCACAGCCCTTTTGGCCACAGCACATACAGGGGGGTGGGACTCTGAGCTGCCGTTTCTGTTAAGTCACCCATCAGAATCACCTTCTGAGCAACTGTTAGAGCAGCTGATTGATTGATGTCCTGGTTAAATGGCCTAAATCTGTAACAGTTCTGCAGGAGCATCCTCAGACAGACACTGAACACCACACTGACACTTTTCAATTAACTGTGCCTTGCAGCAGCACTGAAGCAGCAGGTGCTGAAGCCACGCCCTTTTGATTTTGTTGAATGAAAGCAGCTGCTTTGGAACAGCAAATGCTGCTGCGAAGATAAACTGTCCAGTTACAGTGCCCTAGCTGCCGGGAAAGGCAGCCAGGATCCCTGGGTTCCTGGGATTCCTGCCTCACCTCTCAGCAGCAGAACATCAGTCACACCTCTGCAGAGACAGCCTTCCCGTCTCATTGGGGTGGCATCGCCCTGCACCCAGTGGCCACAGCCTGCATCAGACCTCCACAAAGCCTAGGCACCTCTAAATGTCTCAGCTCCTCCAGCTGCCACCTGTGAAGAGGGCATTGTGTCTGGCAGCAACAGGCATGGGAATCAGCAGTGGATGGGGTAGGAACCTGGAAGGGGCCGGGGCTCCACAGGGTTAAGGGCTCATGAGTGTACCCAGGTGCCAGCAAAGGCTCCTTTGCACATCTGAAGCAGAGAAGATGGATTTTGTAGGAATCGGGCTTTGACCTGAAAACATTGCAGCATTCAGAGCTCTGGATGAAGGAGACTTTAAGCAATGTTTTACACATAAAGTATTTGCTGGCTGCTGTTGAGATGATTTTTTAATGCCTGGGACCACTACCACTGCAGTTTCAGATGGAGGCCTTATTCCTCACTTCCATGACAAAGCTGGGGAAATATTTTGCTAAGCATTCTAAAACAGATGCTCTATGATGTACCAGAGCTGGCTACATTGTAATACAGAGAAAATTACTGCTATGCCCACATGATTTATGAACCACTTTGGGATCAAAACCATTTCTGAGATGAGGAAAAAAGGACTCTGGTTTCGTGGGGAACATTATTTGTTCCATAGGTTGAATTTATAGCTTTGAGTTCGTATTTGGAGACAAGCATTGCAAATTTTAGCACAAGACATGTAGATGCTGATGTATTTCATGTCAAGTTGTTGGATCCAATGAAGTGAGGAGAGAATCTCATCCATTTAAAGAAATTAAGCCATTATAAAATGAGACCAACTGCACTCAGAAAAGCAGGAAAAAGATAAGGTAAAGAATAAGATACCAAATTGATTGTATGCATAAAGGTCTGGCAGCTTGGCCAGGTGAAATGCTCAGGTTTGGGTGGACAGCACTGTGAAATTCAGCTGAAAATATGTATGAACTAATGGACAGCAGTAAACTTAAGCTGTGGTCTCCTTGCTATACTGAGCACATTCTGTCACTGTTGGTAGCATCTCTTACAACTCTTAGAACACATAGTTTAGGAGCCAAGAACTTGTCATGGTAATTTCAGTAAAGAGACTTTAAGCCTCTTTGCCTAATTTCTGTATTGTTGCTCTCAGGATTTCTATGAAAATATGTTGAAAGTCCTTGGAGAAGAAGATGAAAATGAACAAGAAGTTAAACTCAAGCAGGGCTTAAGCAAACTCCCTGAAATTTATGAATTGCACCAAGACATCCTGGGGGAACTTGAAGAAAGAGTGCTTAAATGGTAAGTATGGAATGGCATGGTTTGATGGCCTTACCATACCCTCTACAGCAGGTGGGTGAACTCCTGACTGTTGCCTTGACACCACTAACAGGGAGGCTGCAAGGAGTAGAAGCTGAACTACTTTGGCAGATTTTGCACACAAGTAGGAGGAAGCAAATGCAGAGTCTGTTAGGCTAAGAACCCCAATACTGAAAGGCTTGTGGAGTGCACAGCCCCCAGCTCTGAAATGGCCCCATCAGTCAGTGAGAGGACATCCTGCTTCACGTGTGTTATCCTCTGATATCAGTTCATAGCCATCACCAAGTGGCTTCACACTTATGGCCTGAAGGCCACAAACTCATGCTGTGGGAGAGGTAGCAGCAGCAGCAAACATCAAAAATGATCCTATAGATCTGCTTTTAGAACTCTATATAGCAACTGCCTCGCTCTCAGTTAAGGGACACCCCCCTCACTCACAGCACCAAGGCAGGACTCTGCACAGGCTGAGCTTCCAAGCCAAACAGACACTGTCAGCCTGCTAAAGGACTCTACCTAAGCCAAACATCCTTACAGGGCAAAGTCTTTCTATGAGAGAATAAGATCATGCAGAGGACAGTCAAAGCTCCCAAATTCATTCAGTTACAGAGACTGCTGACTTAGGCCAGGCTGTCCCAGCAGCCCATCAAACTGCTCCAACACAAATATCTAAGAGCAATTACCTTTGCAGACCCAAGCTGACTAACCAACAGCAGCCAGCATGTGCCCTGGCCTAGCCTGAACTACTCTGGCTCTGACAGCTTACGATGGAGCATGCAACCCCACACCTCCACCATGCTGAACTCCAGGAAGCAGTTGTCACTGAATGTGGCTGATCCCATCCTAGCACTGCCACTGGGCAGTGAAGGAAGTCAACTAGATTAGGAGAACTTCTGGGTGACAATCCTAAATGCAGAGCACAGCCCTTCCAGTCAGCTTTGCACTTTCAAGTCAAAGCACACAGCATAGAGAGGAAAGGCTAAAAGGGGCTGTATATTGGCTCCTGTCCACCAAGGGACTGTTAGAAACAACAAAATAAATTCTTGACGTTTTTCAGAGATTTATAATTTATAGTGTCCTAACATAAACAGAAGTGGTGTTTCCAACTGAGATCTAAAGTGAATTGTGTCCTAAAGAAGACACAGCCACACTCTGGCAGCATGCTGCCTGTTCCCTAAGACAGAAGGGACACAACTGGAAATGCCCCAAGATGCTGCCCAGGACTACTCTATGGCACTGGAGAAAAGAGCAGGCTGTCTTAGGGCATAGGCTGTGCAGTTGGAGGTTCCCAGCCACCACCACCCTTGAATCCTTCAGTAGGTCCTTCCCCATGCCTGTGGTACCGCAGACACTGTTGCTCTGAGATCCCCAGGATCTCATGTCCCTATCTTCAACAGGATTATGCTTCTGTGAGCTCAGATTTTGTCCTGCTCTCTCCCTGTACATGCTTCACAAATATTTCAACACTCTGCAGCTGGGTGCTGAGAAAAGGGCAACAAGGGAGAGTGGAAGATAGGATAACTGAAGACATCATGTAGTCCCCCACAACCAGCACTCAAAGGACTGTAGCTGAAGGCAGGTCTCTGCAGAGAAACAGAAGCTGTCGCCAGAAAGGAGACTTTGTACCCACTGCAGACACGCAGTGCTGCCGTGGCAAAGGCCCAGCCAAAGGCCCAGCTGCTTTCATTTCATTCAGCCACCGTAAGGTCCCCTCCCTGAGCCTTCTCTTCTGCAGACTGAGCAGCCCCAACTCCCTCAGCCTATTTACTGTAAGAGAGGTGCTCCAGCCCTCTGATCATCCTCATGGCCTTTCTCATGGTGCCCATTCCTCAGCAGCCTGTTTTGTTGCCCCATGTCAGTGAAGTACTCCCTCTTCCCTGCCGTTTAGCCTAGGCCTTAGCTGCACTGTGCCCTTAGCCACTGTGGCTCTACAACCACGAGGAAGAATTATGGCTTTTCCTCTTAAATGTCTGTTTACTTATTTGTTTATTTATTTGCTGCTCCCTTTCTTTCCATGGCCTTAGGGAGGAACACCAGAAAGTTGCTGATGTTTTTCTCTCCAGAAAATCGAGACTGGATCACCACACAGCATATATTTTGCAGTTTGATAGGAATTTGGCTTTGCTAGATGAATCCTGCCTTAAATATTCCCAGCTGGCTGCCATCATACAGGCGTTTGAGGTAAGACTCCTATGATCTTTTACCTGCGCTACTGCAAGGTTGTGCCACAGCGCCTGCACAAAGATACTCTTCTGCAGCTCCACAAGTGTTCAGACAGGGTAGAACGGGAGGGCAGCTCTGCTCATGCGTTCTCAAGCTGCAGACGTTGAGGTGTGATGTGCCTCTGTTTGCCACAGGCCCTGTGAGCACACCCAGCACTTGTTGGTGCATCGACAGATCTGTGAGCACGTTCTGCTGAACACATGCACATAGGCTTCTCAGCCACACATTAACTCCACAGGCTCCTTCACTTAATAACTACTGTTATCACCACTCCTTCCTATCTTCTTTTCTTTCACTGCATTTTTCATCCTTTCTTTTGTACTGGTTCTGGCCAGGATGAACTTACAGGCAGCCTGTATAGATGCTTAGCTGCTGGCAGTGCTCCTCCAGGAGAATACTGAGAGAAATGGTGTCAAAGGCCTTGAAGTCCAGGGAAACAATATCCACAGCCTTTCATCCACTTTGTTATAAAGGAGAACAGGTTAGTTAAACAGGATCTGCCTTTCATAAATCCATGCTGACTGGGCCTGGTATGCAGCAAAGGGTTGACTCTGAAGGGTAAAGAGAAAAACACTGCTTCTTTTCCATAAGTGTGTTAAATCAAGTGACAACCTCACTTTAGTTTCCTGTAAACACTCCAGGTGTTCAGTCCCAAGTCAGTCATAAGGAGATGCTTTGCTCTCCTTCGGTTCCATGGCTTGAAAAAAGACACTTAAAGGTTGCAGGCAGAAGAAATTTTCAGTACAAAAGAAGGGACAAGGATGACAAACTTCACTGAGAACTGATGCCTCTGCCTTCAGTTGCCACCCTAAAATCTTTATCTAACTCTGACCTTCTAAATGGCGTTTGCTTTCCCCCCTTTTCTTTTTGAGTGCAAACCAAATGTGAATGATTCCATAGGAAATAACCTGCAGACAGTCACAAAACCAACACTCCCTATCAAGCTGGGTAAATTGGAGAAGGGTTTGTGCATGCAACAGGTAACAAACTCTAATAGTACGCATCGGATGGAGACAACATTTTGCTGATGAGCTCACACAGCCCTGATCTTTTGTGTTTCCTTCTACTGAGGACAGGAGAGCCCTGGTGGCAGTCCTAGAAGCGTGAAACACCAGCTGTTGAAAGTGGTGCAGCGTGTCTTCCAGTATCGTGTGCTGCTCACAGGTCAGTACAATAATTTTCTTAGCTACTCAGTGGAAACCTCCACTGCACCACATGTTGGTGCCAAGGCAGCTAAAACAGGGCTAAAGCACTGTGGGGTTTCCTGGGAACTTCAGTGTGCTTAGTGCAGGATTCAGGAAACAGGAGCTTGGGAGGGGGCAAGCACAACCATACTGAAAGGCCACAAAAACATGTAAAGCCAGGTGCTTTCAGCCATTCCTCCTTGGCTTTTTCTCTCTGGGAATTAGGAGAGGCAGAGTTCAGCCTCACTGCCAGCAAACAGGTTTGATGTTATTGATATCGAGAGCAATGATTTGAGACAAAAAGGGACAGCAGTCCCCAAGGAAGGGACTTTGCACTACGACCTATAGGACAGGGGCAAGCACCATCTCCTTCCTCTCCAACACAAAGCAGTTGTAGCCAGTACTGCACCCTAAGCCCCCTGTACGAAAGGTTAGTAAGTTAAAAATCCCAGTCCCATTTCTCTGCATTGCAGGAGGCAGAGACCCAAATTTACATAACAGCACATTCACAGACTACGTTTACAGCAAGACCTTCCCTTCACATTCAGGACCATGTATCACTCCCACCTGCACTCTTTCTGAGGGGCTGCCTTCCCTCTGGTGGCTCATTTTCTGCAAGCCACTGCAAATCCGACAGGTCTGTGGCTCTGAGAGCACAGAACTCTCTGCAGCAGCATGTGGCCCCTAGAAAGAATGGTGAAGGGCAGGTTTGCAACTGATGAACCAGCTGAAGAAGGAAATGGTGACACTAACAGTGAATCTCAGTGTTGCCAGGTAATTTAGTCAGATCAGTTGACAAAGTAGCAAGGACCCATAAACATGAAGAAATGCTTTGGGAGTGCATATATGTGTGGGTAGAGGGGTGCCAGATGAGTTCTGCATGGGACAGTAAAAAGGAAGCCATAAACCTTGCCCATACTCAACAGTCAATAAAAGGCACTGCTTGTCAGAAGAGACTCCTGTCAATGCAGCAGAACAAAGTGACCATATGAAATTTTTATCCAGAGCACAGATCAGCAGCAGTTTCATCTTGCCCTAGACCCTTTGATCAAGGATGCAACTCATTATTCACAGCTGGTTCTGCTTTTTTAGTGCAAGCAATACAAACGCACACCAGATGCCACCAGCAGGGCTGTTTTCTGCCTGTCCTGCTCCCCTTTTGCACATCTGCCTTAAGGGCAGCTTTCCAGACTTGCATCTTGCAGTATCTGGGAGTCTCATCCTTACAACGTTTTGAGTGCATGCACACAAATATTGCATCTAAGAAAAAGGTCTTGGCGTGTCCCTGTCACAAACACTCCTACTCTGCTCCATTTTCTCTGCTGATTTCTGTGGTCCACATGGTAAATTGCAAACTTGAATCACAGTTATTTTGTGAGAGTTCAGAGGGTTTCCAGTGATCAGACTCCATCTATGACTGAAGCAGCTTGAGCTCCTCCCTGTCCCAGACATTGGTACTAACTGGAAAAATCAAAGCATTTGTGTGTGATGAGCTAGAGTCTGCCAAAAAAAGATATTCCAGGAGATAGGTTCACTGCTTCAGTTCTTCTCGAGAAGCAAGCCCCTCTGCACCTGCTGGGACAGAGTGGGTCTGGAACAGTGCAGGCTGGATTCTCTAGACAGCACTAAGTACAAAAAAATAAACCCAGAAACATGCAGATGTACTTGTGTGCTGATAACTGGCTGTTCCTACCAGATAAGGAAGAGGATTTCATGAGGATGTTAGTTGTCAGACACTCTACTACAACCAAAGGAGCAGCCCACTCAAAGGTCCACAGCCAAGGGCAGAGCTTGCACCTGTGAGAAGCAATGTTGAATAGTGCCTGACAACACTGCACCACCCCTTCCTGCCTGCCTGAGTGCAGGATGGTGCTTTCCTGAATGCATGTAAAGGCCAGGTAGACTTCAGGATGCCAGGAGATAGAGAAATGTCTATGGACAGGACATGCAAGGGAACAGAGCCACACATGGCACCATTCTCACCACAGAGCTCTAGTTCTTGGATGCAGAATTTCATCAGAAAAGTAAGAGTGAACTTTTTCAAGATTAAGCTTTTAAAACAGTGGCACTCACATGTTACCATTATTAAAGCTGTAAAGACCCTGGCAAAGAGCACACAGATGGACCTTAGCAAGTAGTCCAAGTAGAACTGACAGGTAAAATGTTTGTGTATAATGCAAACACAGTTCCTGTGACTATGTGCATTTTGCAGGACCTCTCTTCAGAGCATGATTGAATTCAGAAGTCATCACTGAGCTCTGCATGTACAGAACCAGGCATAGACACAGAACCTTCCTCTATGAAATGCATAGAATTAATTCACTATAAGTATAGAAAATCATTACAGCTAATCCCATTCATTCAGATGAGAAAATAGAATTTACTGGGGAAACAACCTTTTGTAAAGTGTTTCTGCTCAGCAGCTCTCTTGGCTGAGAAACAAGGAGATGTTTTTGTCACTCTGTTTTATTTTGCCAAGTTATCTGATGAGGCCAAAGCTGTGTCAGTGCTCTTGCATTGGTGCTCAGTGTAGTAGACTCAGTTCTCAGTCAAAGATAAGTGTTGCTTTGGAAGGAGGCTGTATGTATTTGGGAATAAAGTCACATGGGACATTATTATGCCCCATCCCTGGAAGTGCTCAAGGTCAAATGGCGCATGGCTTTGATATAGTTAAAGATGACCCTGCCCATGGAAGGCAGAGTGATCTTTGAGGGTCTCTTCCAACCCAAACCATTCTGTGATTAGGCTTTTACATTTTGGTTAATGCTACAAATTATGTGGATGCATATTCTGATTCCTGGATGTCTGTGCTTGATTATTTTCTACAGACTACTTGAATAACCTTTGCCCTGATTCTACGGAGTATGAAGCCACACAAGGTAAAATGAGATGAGTAGAGCCAAAAGTTCTGCTTTGTTTACTCTGCTTCCTAGTCATCAGGAAAATCCTTGTCCTCTTTAGCTTCATCCTTATTTAGCCTGGTCACTGTAAAGTCACTTGGGATGGCTCTACCTGCTTGTTTGTGTACCATAATGTATGGTGTGTCTGTGGAGCTTCGTGAACTCTGGGGAAATCCAAGAGGTTTGGATCATGTATCTAAATTCTGGATTTCTTAAGCCTGAATAAACTTGAAAGACATTGCATAAAAATCAGCTCTGCACAGTGAAGAACAAATCCAGATGTTTAGCAGCCAACAGCATCCTTTCCAACATATCAGTGATAAAGCAGAAGTCTCTTTCTCCTGCTGGAGTCCAAGTTTAGCTGCGGCTAAGGTTCTGCTACTCAATGGGAATAGCTTGCAGGCCGAAGCAAGCAGGAATAGCATTCATAAAACCAGTTCATTCTTCCATTACACTGAGTGCAAATCCAAACCAACTCATGCAATAAGGTCAGCAACATGCTAAAGGTCAGCCAGTTGTGACTGAGAGCAGAGACTCGTGTGAGATTCAGAACCTCACTCACTGGCAGTAAGACTGCAGCTTACCAGCAGTTTAAACAAGGCTGGGGCAGATACTCAAGTCCTGTGGCCACAGCTGCCTATCTTATTTGTGGTTGGCACATGCTTGTCAGATGTCTGCCCAGCAGTGGCCAGTGTGCTCCCAGATTATGCCCAGAAACAGCTAGGATGCCCTGATCCACAGGGGAAGAGGACTGTGATAAGAACCTGAGCTAAGTTATGTCACTAGTTTCAGGGCCATCAGATGTACCCTGACTTAGGCTGTCTGCCAGTGGAGAATCTAGGTGTTAATTCACATCACCACTTCATACATGCTTCTGTCAGAAAGGGGTGATCTGTCCCTTCCCTCAGCAGTAAGGGGAAAAAGATCTCCTTAGACTGCCATGCTCTGGCATGGATGAAGCTGGATCAGATTAATCTCTCCCTGACACAAATCCCAATTGCCAAAAATTGGCAGCTGGAAAACATTATAAAAGATTTTGTGCTAGGTACTTGAAAAGAAGCTCACGAGCTGTCTTGGTCAGCATAAGTGCAATGAAGAGTTCTGCACATGAGGAAAATGAAGGGGAGAAGAACTGATACCACTGTGTTGTGCCTTAAATTTGCTGTGCAGTTGCTTTCAGAAGATACCTAAAAAGTTAGGGGACCTACTGTGAAGGATGTAGTTTGCTTTCATTGTAAAAGATGCCCTTGAGGCAGAAGGGATTTGGGTTACTTTACTGTGCTTTGATTTATGGTGCTGATTTTGCTTCATCCCTCAGATGCCTTGTTCATCATTTCTGAAATCACAGATCGAGCCAATGACAGCATGCTCCAAGCGGTGAGTCCCACCATGGCACATGGCCTCTGACTGGCATTGCGGTTCCTGCTGAACTGAACCCATACCTGTGCTAAACCCTGAGGCCTCCTGCAGGGTGAGACTCAAGGTTTTATAGGGAGCTGGTTCAAAGTATTGCAAATATGTAGTAGGACTATGCCCTTCAGTGCAGATGTGCAAGATAAGGGTCACTGTAGGAAGCAGCATGAAGTTTTTTTCTTCCGTGGGGTTGCTGGGAACGTGGAACAATGAAGTGAAAGACATGAATTTTCATGGTTCCTTTTCTAGCCTGGGACATTTTCAGATATGAAATGCTGAAGATACCACAAATGTACTGTCAAGGAGACTTAAGGCTGTGTAAATGAGCTCGGAATGTATTTCATCATTGTATTGCATCACAGGTATCTCAAGAGATGGGATATGCATCAGATTTTTGGTGAAGCTTTCATGTTTTACTTCCAATGTGAACATTGCTGAATTCGAAACTCTGCATTGGGCTTTTGCTGTGCCTTTGCTAAATTATAGATCTTTGGCACTGCAAACATCCTTCACTGTGGTTAATTACAGATGGCATTCGATTCACTTCTTTATTATTTATTTGCTGACCAGCAAGAGGGCTGTTAATCACTCAGGCATCAAAACTCAACACTCAAGAGACAGGTCAAAACCACCTAAGCAAAAAATCTACCTTTTTAGTAAGCTTTCAGGTAGAATTTTAAGGTTAAGAAAATGAATGCCTAGGAATGGCTAGAGAACAACACACGCTGGAGGCATCTGCAGCTACACACCAGCACTGTTGGCTCGGCACTCCCTTCGGTGTCTCTGCCCTCTGCCTCCAGGTATGGTGAGGCAGTGAATGTGGGCTTGGGGACACAGAGGTGTTTTTTGCAACAGCCTGGGAGGTGAGAATGAAACTCACAGTGCCCTTCATCCGTTGAGAGGCAATCATGCATTTTTCAGAGAAGTGGAAGCATCTGCTTGCAGCATATGAACCCAGGAGCCAAGAACATCAATGTTTGCTCACACCTGGAAATCTCCGCTGCTCAGGTCTCTGATACGCATGCCAAGGTCACAAACAGAGCCTGCATATTCATGGTCTGTTCCAGAGCACCAGTGAAGATCTCCTCAAGGCCAACAATAGATAAACCCCAAGCCTGCTAATATTTGTATCAGAAAGGAATAAGGAGGAGGAAGATCTGCTCTCTTTCAAAACTGGGGCCTGGGAGAGATAAAACAAAGTTTCCTTCTTTGGCTCCTGTGTGAATGCTGTGGGGGTTCTGAAGGAGCAGGTTCTTGTGAGGCAAAGCTCAGTATTCTGCTACACCGGAGGTTGTACTCCTGAAGTAACAAAAGCCACAACCACCAGTTTCTTTCTCTCAGACTTTAAAAAACGCAAAGAATGTAAGAAGTTACGGAGCAAACTGAACAATGCCACTCAAGACAGAGCGCTGGTAACTTGGCTTGTACACGGTTGAAGTTCTATGCAATAATTTAGACTTGGCACGCATCTGGAAGGAGAAAGATTTCTGCCACCACTTAGCAGCTCATCACACTGCACTCCACAAATCTGACAGGAGCACTGAATTGTGATCTGCATTTTCTGCAGAATGTCAGTGATTCATTATTAGCTTTTCTTGTTTTATGATAACATTCTAGCAGTTTTCCCCTGGTAACTATTTTCCTGGGATTTTCAGCCATTAGAACATTAACTATCTCCACAGAAACAAGTAGGAAATATAATTGATCAGGTAGGAAACTATTCACCATTTACAGATGAGCAAACAGAGGCATAAGGCAATACCACCAATGCATAGCACTAAATCTGTCTGGAACTCTAAGAGACATCCACTACTTGAACTGAGCAAGGGTTAGTATTGCGCTCTGACGGTGTTAGAGGCCCTGACATGCTAAGAGATCTAAATCACTGCCGCTGTTAACAGCTGGTGAATTCCTTGGGCAAGCGGCATTCACCCTGCACAGGCAGAAAGATAACAGAGCAGAAGCTGCAGTTCGCTGCTAAAAGGGCCGGAGAGGACTTCAGGCACACACATCAGCAGTACTAGTTGGGTGGAGCTTTGTTTTCATTTTCAAACCACAGCTTGTGAAGGATATTCGAAAGGAGAGCAATAAGAGTTTTAAAGACAATGAAGAAAACTAGATAAACAAGGAGCTGTAGGGGAACAGTAGGGAAACTCTACCCCCCACCCCAGCTGCCTGTCCTCTTGGGTAAATGACAGTCCTTCACATAGGGCGGCTGCCTGACTTCCTACAGGAAAGGACTTTGATGCATCTCTGTCCATTTCCTGGTGAACATGTGTCCTTACCGCAAACGTCAGCATTGCAAGGGGCACCTCTACCAGCAGTCCTGAGAAAATCTGAGGTGTAGTTGAGCTGCAGCAGCTTCTGCTCTCATGCTTGTAGAAGGCCCAAGGAGCAGCACTAGCACTGGCCGTGAGAGTGCTCACTGAAGGGCAGGACCTGTTCTGCACACACAGGGCAGCCTTTCACTGTGGAAGTGTCTGCTTGACATGTTTTGCTCAGGCTGAATTGTCCTCCAGTAAGGGAGAAATGCTTGTCAGGTGTCTTTTGCTGATGTCAGCTGTCCCACGACCCCTGGTATTTCCTGTGCTTTTAGTCTGTAGGTTCTGCTGCCGCTTTGCTGGCCTGTCATGTTTCAGAAGTCAGTTTTCAAACTCCATTGTCATTTTCGGCATGGCAACAGAGACACTTGACGGCTGAACTTCTGGAGAACTTGTCACCTGCCAGCTGTACTGCACAGTCACAATGCAGCCAGTGCTGGCCAAGGCTTCGCGGTGTTTCCGTGGGTTTGATATGTGGTTACTGATTAAGGACTAAACTTAAGCGCTAACCCAGTGTCATATTCACCAGGGCAGTGACATGTGGAGGCATTTCAGGCTTGCCTCAAAAAGTAAGCTGAAATAGGTTCATTAACTGTGTTAGCTGAAATTCAGGGTAAATTAGCTGTGGCAGACCATCATGTGGACATAAATAGGCTAATTCTGGTATCTGTGACAGCTTTCTTAATTAGCCAACTCTGCAGACAGCACTGATTGGTATCAGGCAGATACAATGTACAATCTAATTGAGTCTAACTCAACCCAGGTGTGTCTCAGTCAATGGATCATAGGAAAGTACACTGTTATCTGTCATAGCAGAAAGCTGTAGTCAAAGGCTGCCAGGCTATGAAGCTCTATAATATTCATTCCTTAGTCTGAAGTTTGTCTGGGTGTGTAACTGAGGATTTAGCATGCAATGGGTAACTTAGGCAAAAGGCTTCTGATTTTCAGACATACTCTAGTGGTGACTCATTGTTACTGTGCAGCCCCTTCTGCTGTTCCAATCAGATGAGGCCACAGCTGAAGCCTATGTACAAGTCTTGATTTTGGCAGCCTCACCTGCTACATGGAAGGAGACTTTAAAAGACTAGCAATATTGCAAGGCTACAGACACCATTTCTTCCTCCTTTGTCTGTTCATCTGGTACCATAATACCATCCTTTCTCCTTCTTTCTTTTTTCTAATGAGAGCACAAGCTTAGCTGTATGAATTTTATTTACAATCTTCACAGATAAGTTCATGCCACATGCCAGTACCCACTTGACTGTGCTTTAAGGCCAGGTAGGCAGTTAATAGTATAAGAGTTTGATAATAAACTTCCTGACTTTTCCAAAGCATCAAGAGAGATACAGCTTTATTGCCTGTTTACTGGTTAACCTTCTTAGTTCTCTAGTGCACTGCCATCATCACAGAATATAAACCTCCAAGTAATCCTAGCAACAGTCACAGTATTAAAACATGCTTTGGATTATCTGCACCATGACACTAATGCACAGCCCTTTGGAGCAGATGCTGGATTTGGTCTCTGCTTCCAGTTTTTTAGCTCCCAGAGCAAGAAAGTCAGCAAAGGGGGCAATGTATAAATATTGTATGAAGCTGGCAGACCTTTTTTAGCTTGAGCTGAGGTACTCGAGGTAACAGAACTGCAGAAGGCCACAGCAGAGGTGAATTCAGGTGATGAGGTTTTATGAATCCTGAAGGTTGGAAGACTTTCTGGGTGGAGAATCCCTGGTCAGGTTCTCTCTGAGACCTAATTTTGTGATACCACTTTTAGAGAAATAAAATAGTGAGGAGAGTGAGGGAGGGTTTGCCTGCTTGTCTGAAAATCAGTCACCGTGTGGCCTTCTAAGCCCTGTTTCTCTTCCCCAGGAAAACCTGCAGAAGCTGGTACACATTGAACACAGTGTGAGAGGGCAAGGTGGCCTCCTCCAGCCAGGAAGGGTGAGTGCTGCCAGCAGACCTGTGCTGATAAGGGCATTGTTTCTGGCCAGTTTGAGCGCTGATTGTGTGGATGACCAGATTTCAGACCTCTACAGGTGCTGTTGACTGAGCTGCTGTGCTAAGAGCTGAAGCACTGGTTTGTGTAAAGAAGCCATCACTCTGTCAGTGGGCAAGACGACGTGCTGAGAGCCTCAGTGCACTACCCCTGAGCAGCCAGCTGACTTTCTCACTCCAGCTGTCCTCTGCCATCCCACGTGCAGTGTGTTTTGATGAAGCTGCTGGCTTCCTCCCCGTATACTCCTGTTCAAAGGCTGCAACACTAGCAGGAATCCCTTACAGCCTGGAAAGGCTCAGAGTTCTATTTGGCTGAGTATGAGACTTAAATCAGGGGAAACTATTTGTTTTCAAATTTTTATTCTCACCATTCCCTGTTGGTATTTTCAATGCAAGACACAATTTTTAAGCAACACATGAGGAGAAATATGGGAGAAGGTCTAGCTCTGTCTTGGCATCCATCAAATGTAAATTATTCTTTCTGTCCAGTTTCCTCAGCACCAACTTGCCTCTACACTTGAAAATATTTCTTTCTTGAGTTCTACAACTCTAGATTTCCCTTCAGTCCACCAAGATCTTTAACCAAACTCATAAAGCAATTTTCAAGGCATGCATACACATAACATAAGAATCTTCATCAGCCAAAGAATGCAGTCAGTGTCTGCTGTGTCTGGGACATCAGTGTTCTCACTTGCCCTTGCCATTCTGTAAACCCAGCATTCAGAATTCGTGGGGCTGGTCTCTTTGATTATAAATTGGTCTAGAATAGAAAACTGCCCTGGATTCTGTGCTCTGATATACTTCAGCTATTCTAGACCTTTTCAGATGTTACCACAGTCCAGTTCTAGTATGCTACTGTAGCTGCTTGCATAGGTGGTCCTGTTCTGGCAGGTGCTAACACCACCCAAGGGCTGTGATGCATTATGTGTGCAGCTCACGTGTGCAGGCAGTTCCGTGGAGGTCATGTGTGCACACCCAAGGGTTCAGCTTTTCTTATTGTCTGTTTTAGGGGACTTCTAAACATAAGTGTTCTTTCCTGAGGTACTTATGTCGGCTTTGCAGTTTGTGACAGGCACCTCTGAGCACAGCCGATGGTGCAGAAGCAGGGGGCTGGGGACAAGCAGGTTTCCAGCCTGTTCATTGCTGATACAGACACAAGCGATGCCCTTATGGCAGGGCTAACCCAGGCACAGATGAAGCCTAACCAGAAGGAGTAAGGCCAGAAGCAAGTGCTGAGACCTCTGTCTCTTCCTGTGCAGATGAAAGCAGTTAGAACAGCTCTTTCTCCAGGAGGAATTGCTCTCTTTTCTCAGTAAGGTTCAGCATAAGAAGTCTCAGTGTTAAAATCTGCTGCTTTCTCCTTCAGATCTTTGTTAAAGAGGGAACACTGATGAAAGTCTCTGGCAAAACCAGACACCCTCGGCATCTGTTCCTGGTAAGACTTCTTTGATATTTTTACCCCCTCTCTCTCATATCTTCTCCTGCACTTATGCAGCCCTGAATCCTGGCAGAAACATTGAAGCTGCAAGTAATATAACCATCAGCAGTGATGTGGTGACTGTTGCCCTTTTCACACATGCCACTGGCCCTGCACAGAGAAACACAGTCTGTGCCAGTCCCCACTCCTGCCATAGCTACACAGCCTTGACTGGGCTGTAATTCTGCAAGGGAGTGCAAGCCTCCAAGGTGATCAGGAGGATGGGAACTACTGAACGCTCTCAGCAACTAAACCTTGGGGTTGGACTTCAAAGTGTGAAGCTTAATTTCTGTTATAACTGGCATAGTGACTTTAGAAGGAGGGCCAGAAATCAGATAGGTAATAAACACTGAGAGAGGAGAGTGATTTAAAAGTGAAACTGATCTAAATTTCAAGTACTCCAAAACAGCTGTATCAGCCTGAAGGCCAAAAGGGGCTAAAAATGTTTCTGGGACAAAGGAAACACAGAAATGAGTTTCTGGTACTTTCTAGTTTAGGAACTATGGTTCCTGGGGAGAGCTCAGCTTCTCAAACCCAGATGTGAATTGCAAAGAAAGAAGTGTTTCTTGGCAGCCAAGACACTGCAGTAGCCTGTGTCCTTTTGCTCACAGATGCTCTCAGTATTCAGAACCAGCACTTTTTCTCTTCCTTTCAGACAGAATGGCAAACCATGACCAAATGTGCTGTCATGTAAAGTATGTGGTGGAGCTAGACTAAGCCATAATGGTCACTTTCAAGAAGCAAGAGAAACAAAACTGGCTTCTTCCCTCCTCTAACACACCGAAGTGCAACTACTTCAGACTTCCTGTGTTATGTCTCCTGTTGGGGTGGGACAGAGGTGACTGGATCTTGGAAATAGTTTGAAACTCATTGGCAAACATTTGCTTTTGGGTTCAGTGATTTTTCACTCAGCTCCTCAGGTTGCAGAGCAACGCCATGTATGGTGAAACTGCAGAATCACTGTGGAATATAGAATCATAGAAATCAACCAGGTTGGAAGAGACCTCTAAGATCATCCAGTCCAACTTATCACCCAGCCCTATCCAGTCAACAAGACCAGGGCACTAAGTGCCCCATCCAGGCTTTTAAATATGGTAATTCCTGCATTAACCCCTGAATAGTTTGGCGTTATCTGCTTGTCACTGCTACTGCTGTGGACTCTGCTGTGCCACCACTGCTCACGCATTGCTCACTGAACCGTTTGGCCTGTGGATACATTAACTGCTGCAGTAACGTTAACTGTGCGGAAAAAAACCAAACCAACCCAAATCCACAAGATCCCAAGACTAGAAAAATTTCCTAAACACTTGTCACTTAAAAACCACATTTCCTATCTTATAAGGACTATATCATAATCCACTGGCAAAGCTCAGGATAAGAATCTGTCCTAATATATTAGTCAAAATAAACCTTTCATAACTGGCTTTTCCTTGATGCCTCTCATGTCAGCCACACTCAAAAAGATGATTAGAAGCTAATATGTGTAGGTGTAGTTTGATTCAGCTTTGGCTGAAGTATGTGTGCTTACCTTAGCTACCCAAACCAGATTTTCACAAAAACAGTGTCTTCTGAAGTTCTTGATAGTGAACTCGCTCTGACCAAAGCTAAGACAAGCCCAGGACCTGGAGTGAGTTTTAGAAGAGTGCACACTGAAGAATAACCCTGAGAATGAAGTGCCTGCACATCCAGGAGGAGAGACCACCCCACTGAAGTTGTGGCTAGCATATGCTATAAACAGGGAGCGCATGCCAGACTTCTGCCTGGCTGTGCACTCCAGGTGCTTTGCTGGTGTGTGTGCCCCTAAGGAGTGCTGTGTGCCTGCAAGCAGCCTGTCCATGTGTGCGTAGAGCACACATTTGTGAGCTTTTCATGTCCATGTGTCTCTGTGGGTGTACTCTGTGTGTAACACAGAGCTACGGGAGCTGGCTGCTTTGTGCTAGCTGATGGCATTGTTGAATCTGGTGTTTCCTGACAGGATGTTTGGTGAGTTTTGCTGTGCGCCTGTTTCCTGAGCCCAGTCTCTGTTTACAAGGATGTTGGGGCCTCTATACAGTGCAATATGGGCTGCTGACATTGGCAAGCCCTCTAACTGCCCCCCAACCACAGGACTGTGCAACTCATGCTCTCTTTTGTCTCACCCCTCCAAGAATTTCTCTACAAAGGCTGCTTGTGTTGCAAGTGGGGTGCAAGAAGCTGCTCTCAAATGGGAGACTCTTAAATGCTCTAGCAGGCAGGGCTGGAGCATAGCAAGTTCTGGGAACTCCCCTGGCTGTTGTGGCAGTCAGTCACAGATTCCTGAGGGGCTGCAGGATCTGCTTTTACCATGGCCCACTTGCCACTGCTCCAGGGAACAGTGTGCAATGTGATGCAGGAGGATGCATGAAGCCATTGCTACCAATGTCAGTTCTGTTCAGAGTACTTATCCAGCCACCTCTCATGTCTCTCATGCAGATGTGGCAAGGAGGAAGGCAAACCCTTTCTTTCTCCATGAACATGTGTACCTTGGTTAGCCAGCTCTGAAAAGTTATCATAATTTTATTGTCTCAAGCTGTGGCTGGTGGGACCTCAGAGCCACAGTCCACTGCTATAGTCTGTGGGGCAGAAAAACAGGAGGAAGGAAATAATTTCCAGTGGGCAATAACAAAATCTTGGGATACTGATATTGCCAAAACAATAGTATGCAGCAGTGCCATCTTAAACCACCAGCAATGAAAGAGTGAGCTGCTTTGTAAAGAAATAGATACCTTTAAATTAAATAAAGTAAATGGGGTTGCACATTATGCCAGAATCCTGAGAGTTCATGTCCTCGGGCTTAGTGTCCATAACTAGTTACCTTTTCTTACGGTTTGAAACAAGCCTTAATTACTGGATCTGATGAGAGACAGAGGAAGTCCTGTTGTCTCATGTGGTTCTCTGAACAGTCAGGAGACAGCAGGGTCACCAGGCAAACAGCTGTACTGGTGTTCTCTTACTTCAGACAGCATTCTTTGCAAGTTAGCAATACAGACTGCCTATCTTTTTGCCTTTTCCCCTCCTGGCTACTGGAGCCACTGCTGCTGCTTTTACTATCAAGTAAAAATAGCTTGCATCTGCTTTTCACTAAAAGGTTTAAATTTGCTCATTTCTTGTTAGCTCAGCCCCCTGGATACTCAGTGTGCAGTAGGTTATGATGAATTTCTGTTTATGCACAGCCCTGGTTAAACTGGGAATCATTATGTGGCCAGTACCATGCAGTTGTCACTGTGCTGCCTGGATTATTGTTAGCAGGGAGAGTAATTTGTGGAGCAAAATCACAGAAAAACTCTGTGGCAAGCCATTTGTCACCTTGTTCCAAGGAAATTCTATTGTGCTGTTGCAAAAGAGTAAATATTCCTCTTGAGACTGCGGAGAACACAAGGCCCCTGTTCTGACCTGATAATGTGCCTTTCTATCCTCACCCCAGAAGTGCTGTACTCAAAAGGTTTTACAATCTGCACAGGTTCAGGTTTACTAGGACACAGAGATACAGCATAGAGTGGTCAATGCAGGACAGCAAGGGAGTCTTGTTTAAATGTCAGAATGAAAATTTCCAGCATTTTCTACAAAAGTATTGCCTGATTCTCCTCAGTAAACTCAATTCAATTTTCTAAAGCAGTAAAACTTGAAGTCAAAGCTCTGGGGGAAGTCATTCTTCAGGAAGTTTTGCCTTTGGCCACAACAACCCCAAGCAGCGCTACAGGCTGGGGACTGAGTGGCTGAAAAGCAGCCAGGAGGAAAAGGACCTGGGGGTACTGATAGATAGTAGGCTGAAGATGAGCCAGCAGTGTGCCCAGGTGGCCAAGAGAGCCAATGGCATCCTGGCCTGCATCAGGAACAGTGTGGCCAGTAGGACAAGGGAGGTTCTTCTGCCCCTGTGCTCAGCACTGCTCAGGCCACACCTTGAGTGCTGTGTCCAGTTCTGGGGCCCTCAATTCAGGAGAGATGTTGAGGTGCTGGAAGGTGTCCAGAGAAGGGTGACAAAGCTGGTGAGGGGCCTGGAACACAAACCCTATGTGGAGAGGCTGAGGGAGCTGTGGGTGTGCACCCTGAAGAAGAGGAGGCTCAGGAGTGACCTCATTGCTGTCTACAACTACCTGAAGGGAGGCTGAAGCCAGGTGGGGTTGGACTCTTCTGCCAGGCAACCATCAATAGAACAAGGGGGGACAGTCTCAAGTTGTGCCAGGGGAGGTCTAGGCTGGATGTTAGGAGGAAGTTGTTGGCAGAGAGAGTGATTGGCATTGGAATGGGCTGCCCAGGGAGGTGGTGGAGGCACCGTCCCTGGAGGTCTTCAAGAAAAGACTGGCTGAGGCACTTAGTGCCATGGTCTGGTTGACTGGATAGGGCTGGGGGATAGGTTGGACTGGAAGATCTTGGAGGTCTCTTCCAACCTGGTTGATTCTATGATTCTATGTTGGTAACTGGAATCTGCATTGTAAAGGTGGGCAGCTAATGCAGATAAGCCTGATGTGCTATGAATCAGACAGCTGCTTAATGAGCTAGTGTCCATAGGTGAACCCATGCCCGTAACAGGCAACAAGAGTTCTGCTGCGAAGTCCAGGAAGGGAAGGATTCAACCCCATGAGTATTAAGTCCATGTCATTTTTCTTTAGCCATTGTTTCTGCTCTGTGAGAAAGCTGAACTATGACCTTTTAAGAAAACATCCATTAGGCCCCACTTTCTTTTTTTTTTTTCCAGGCAAGCAAATGAGTGAACAATTAACAGCAGCAGTTTCAGGTGGTCAGGCAGCACTATGCAGACCAACTCCAGTCATACACATTATATTATTGTCAAACCATTCACTGCTTAAAGCTAGCTGCACTTGCACCCAAGCTGAATTAAAAAGAGCTGATCACCTACTTGCTTAGCCATTGCCATAGTCAAACCCAAGAGGAAATTAAAGTCCTGGATGCAGACTCCCCAGAGTTCTGTGGAAATGCAGGTTTTGGTCTAAGCTGTGTGGCCTGGGCCTGTCTTTAGGAACACTCCTAGTAGTTCATCAACCTACTGCTCGTTCTGGGTATCCCCCCGAGGAGTAAAGGGCAGGCCTGCAAGCCATACTGCAAATCATTGATTCTGTCTCTCTCTTCATGCAGATGAATGATGTTCTGTTGTACACCTATCCCCAGAAGGATGGCAAATACCGACTGAAAAACACCTTGGCTGTGTCAGGCATGAAGGTAACACCTCCTCTGTACTATTGGCTGTAACCGGAGTTGCATAGTGGGTTATTAGACTCATCTAGCACAGAGAAAGAGGGGATGTACCTGTTATCAAGAAATTCCCTTGCCTCTTACAGAAGATGAAAGGAAAAATAATACAAAGCAAAGGTGTAAAATATTACTTATAAGGCTGTGACTACAGCCTCATTCACGCTGCATAAATAATACAAGCCACAGTCAGATTTACCATCTGATCATGAAACTGGAGACAGGAAAGATTTATTACTCCATTTTGTCCATTCCTCTCTTCATATCTGCAGCCAGTGCATGGTTGTTCCTACAACATATTCACTCTTAATTCCTTAAATTCCTACCACCAAATATTTACTCCATTTGCTTGGTTTTCATGTGCTGTGCAACTGTTTGCATCAAAAGCATTCATAGATTAAAAAAATGTTAGTAAACTCTATAGGGCAAGTGTGTATTGGGAACTATTGCATGCAGTGCTTTAAACACAGTCTCTTCTTCAGCACATTTCTAAGTTGTAGATTACAGGAACTGGACACAATTGCCCTGTTCTTACACTCTTGCCTCACTGACACCAGTATCTGTGTAACAGGAGGTACTGGCTAGAGGGCTCTTGGCTTGTTATCCAGATGTGTATTATATACCTCCCAGCAAGAGGCAGCTGTTCTGGGGCTAATAGGAGACATTAAGACTTGAAGTGGTAAGTCAGGAGCCTGAGGATCTAGAAGGCATGCAAGACAAGAAGTACTAATCATTAATTCCAGCAGAATGACCTGGGTGGGTCGAGGTTTCATGAAAAGGTGGGAGGACTGATCACCTCAGACACCTCACAAGGCTAAAACTAGTTCCCAGCTGGGCTTTGGAATCACCAAAGCCATTAAGTTACAAGTTGCTGAAGAGCAGACAGACTGGGACATCTGAAGCACTGACATGTGCTTGTAACAACATACCAGGTCCATGAGCTGTGTTCCTCCTTGCTGGCTGCTGTTGGTAGGCAACTAGTACTCTACATGACAGAGGAAAAGGTTTTTGCTGAGCTGTAGCCTTTAAGAGTTTTTTTGCTCTTACAGAGCCTTGCCACAGATAGACATTCAATGAACTGAAGTACCTCACCATAATGTCTGCATGTCAGGAGAAAAAATGATTGCTGTTAATGCCAAGAATAGCCAAAACTTTGTGCTCAACATGCCCTTGTCACATTGAACATCTCCTAAGCCTGTCGTGTTAGCCCTGACCCTGACTGATACTTTACTGTTACCTTTACAGCTGGGTTAAATACATTTTTTTCCCTTGAGCACCACCACCATGTCATTACACTACCAATACTCTGACTGACCATCTCTGCAATGAACTCTCAAATAGATGGCTGGGACATCAGAGATCCATATGCGCTGGGACTTGTATGGGGTTCTGGCCCACACTCATCTTCATGGCATTTGTTTCTAGGTTAGCCGCCCAGTGACAGAAAAAGCCCAGAATGTCCTGAAGATTGAACATGATGAATATTGCCTGATCCTGTCAGCAAGGTACTGTCCTCAAACGGCCATCCTGAGGCTGTTACGGTCTAGAGCTGTATCTCAAGCTTAGTCTAACTGATACCCAAGACTTAACTGGTGTCTCATTCTTTTGTAACTCAGTTTCAGTCTGTGCTCCTGTGACAGGCAGTGGAGGGCTTGATTACACGATGGAGATCTTCACCATAAATGCCAAGGTCATAAACTGTAACTAATTCAACTCATATAGTGAGCAAAGGTCAGAAGTCAGCTCCTGACATCTTAATGAGAAAGGAAGGAGAAGACAGTCTGTTACTAAGAATCCTGAATCCTTTCCATTCTCTCACACTTTTTTCCCTGTGACACTAAGAGTGCATCTTCCTTTCTTAAGTTCACCTGTTACCTCAGGGTGATACCATACAAATAAAAGCATTTAATAGTGCCTAAATTACAAAGTCCAAATTAAACCTTGCTGGCAACACCAGGAGTCTTTCCAATACAAAGAGTTTCACTAAGGAGTCTGTGCTGTACCAGCACTGATTGCAGCTGGGAGTCAGGACCTCCATCCCAGGATCACATACTAATGCTAGAAAGTGATTTAGGTCAGTTTCTGATCAGAAGACAGCAATGCTTCCAGCCCAAAATGATCTTGCAAATTTACCTAGAGCTACAACATAAAAGTGGCTGGCTTGATTTTCAGGAGTAGTTTAGGAGAAAAGGCATAGCACAGTAGCATTACTATTAAAATTGTTCTTCCAACTAATAAGGTCTTCAGTGCTTTAAGCACTGACTTTCCCACCATCCATTTCCAGCTGAAGCATGGCTGGAAACACAGTGCATTAGAAAAACAGGGAGGGCACTTTCTTACTTAGAACCAGAACGTGGAGCTCTCCTCCTTCCCAGAGCATGTGCCATCCATAGGCAGTGCTCAAATATCTGTCAAAGCCTTTTTCTGCCTATTTCCTTTTATAACTAGCAAATAAGGAAATACCTGAGATTTTCTTAGAGCTACACACACATCACAACCTCAAAGCACACATAGTACTGCTGAATTACCTGCTGCCAGTTACAAAATCAGGATGTGTGCAGTCCTGTTGTACTGTAGATGGAACATGAACTGCTGCATGTCCCCTTTATTCAGAGCATCTGAAGGTGGTGTCCCTGACGAGAAGGTTGGGCTGGTCTGATGGCATTGTTCTTTCTTTGCCTTCTTCCCACACGAGGCCATTGCAAGCTGTAGTAAATAGAACCAGGTCATGAGACCAAGGTTGCCCACGATAGCTGGACAGAACCTAGCTCTTACCAGAGCACTGGACAGAGCCCCATTCCCTTCCTTGTGCTGCTCATTCTGGGACTGCTCTAAGTCACCCACAAACAATTTTCCTCTCCCTTTCTGTACTGGCTGGCAGAGCTGATAAGGCACCACAGAGACACTAGCCCCACTGCACAACACCCTTGGCCTGTCACACTCTTCAAAGGAGCACCAAAGCATTCTGCTAACAATCCACCTCCATCCACGCTGTTCTCCATGAGTCACAAACACACATACCCTTAGTGCACAAGATGAAAAGAAACACCACATAGCAAGTAGCTTGAATTAGCCTCTCATTTAGACCTTATATTTGACTCCAGGCAGGCAGAAGAGTGCCTCAGGAACATGGGCATTGCTGTGCAGCTGCCGGTGGCACTGGGGAGTGCTTAGAGGCATGGGGAGGCCTCCAGGAGCAAGATGAGGCCTATACCTCATCGTTCCCACACATCAATGATGAATAGACATCACTGGTACTGTTGATGTTTGGCATGGCTAAGAAGGGCAGCACAGCTTGGTCTCAGTCCGTCTGCTGAGGATGCAGTTCTGCAAAACCACTCCTTTACATGTTCAGTACAACTCTTTAGACTGATCCATGCAAAGTAAACAAAAGCAACTGTCAGAAACGAGCCAATTTTGTTATTAATGAGCCATCCACACCAGCATGCAACAAACTGTCTTGGTCTGTGTGAGATCACAGGCAAACAGCGCTGGACACGAGGGGAGTCTGTGCCCACCAACTGCATGCCCCCAAGCGCTTGCACTTAACCTTTTGTATGAGTAAGTCATACAGAACCAGTGAGGTCTATGAATATGCTTTACAATTCTTGGAACTATGTAAATCAGTTCTTGGAAGAGGCGGCGCATGGGTGTGCCTGCGTGGTGTGCCTCCTAGGGTTTTCCTGTCCTTCTTTCAGTGGTTGACAGGATGAAGGCAGAAGTCTTCCTCCCCTGTCCTTTAAGTGACCCTAAGAGGTGTGTATGCTCCCTTTACTTCTCAACATTCCCAGGGGTTAGCAGCAGAAACAGATGGGATGCAGTTAAGCCGCCAGCTATCTGCTCCCCCATATGTATCCATTTCAACACCAGTCCTATCCTTCAGAAAGAGACTGACTCGTGCCAGCAATCCCCAGACTCAAGTGAGCACTGAAGACTGGACAGGCCCTGATCAAATAAGTGTTGGCCGTTGACTCTTCCAGTTTTGCAACACTGTGTCACTAGAGCAGCCTCATCCAAGGTCTGCCTTGAGTGACACTTTGCCCCCCCTCCATTTCCCTTTGCAATGTACCTAGCTGGCACAGAGCCTTTGGGATTTCGTGGCTTGAGATAGGTGATTAACAAAGGGATAACTCCGTCTTGGAGTGGAGAACAGCTTAAAGGGGCCAGTTAGACACCAGGCCTTTGACAGCAGATAGCCTTTCCCAAAGTGGCCTCAGCTTACAGCACTATAGGGGCCATGATTTCTTTGGGCTTTTAAGTTATATCTTAATTGTCAGGTGAAGAGAACTTCCAAGAAAGAATTGGCATGAGAAAGGCTGAAGTCAGGACTTCTGCTTTGCAGGCTGTGAACATGTTTTGTCTGGAAGATACAGGCATCCTCAAGTTGTTAGAAAGCATATCTGACGGGACTTTGGGTGGTAATAAGGACTGGCTGGTTGTGACTCCTGCCGCAGATGGGCTGCTGTAACACAGCCCCTTGGCTTGCAGAGGTTAGTCCATATGCTCAGAGTTGCTGCTCCAGGCTTGTAGAATTTCACCAGAGCTGGTGTTTTTCAGACAGGGGCTTGTGCTGCTGGTGCAGAGGGATGCAGAGTCGGATCAGGGATTAAAAGATGGCATTTCCTCTTCTTGGGGCTTTTTTCTTCTTTTTTTTTTTTTTCTCAAGACCACAAAAGACAAATTGTTCTCAGACGTCTTGTTTGGTGGCCTTTGTGAAGACAGTGTGAGGAAATCACAGCTGAACAGCAGCTGGCAACGATGCCACTGCTAATTTTTACAACAAAGCCTAGCGGGCAGCTTTAATGTGAGCGGCTGGCGTGACTCGGGGAGGGGACACCACGCTGAGCCGCCTTCCCTCCTGCACCCATGGTGGGAACCGCTTGAGCTATGCACAGTTTCAGATGGGCAAGAAGCACACAGTGAACGGAGGACCAGCTAACATATGCAGGACGCCTCATGGCTCTACCAGAGCAGCTGCATCTGGGTAGGAGCAGGCACCGACAGCCCAGCCACGTCCCGGGGCTGGCGGAGGCGCAGGGCTCGCTGCCTGCCTGCAGCACCGAGGGCACCTAGGGGCCGGCTGGGAGAACTGCTGCCGGCACCCAAGGCTGCCGCTGGAGGCAAGGCAAAACTGCCTTCCTAGACTGCTGTCCTGGCCTCTCGGCAGCAGACTGGAGATTGTCTGTGGTGCAGACAGAGGAAAAAAACATTCATGTCTCTGCTGTGGGTGTTTCCCAACATGCAGACCACCTAAGCACCCCACCGTAGAGATGAGCACACACTCTGAGCTGGCTGAAAGCTAGGGCAGACATGACAAAAGGAGACATTTCATACTGCTCTACATGATCTAGGATTGAGCAGCTTATAGCAAAGTCAGCAACTACTTTGAAAAGTGATCTGGGCCTTTAGCTCCTCCCCAGCCATAGTCCTAACCATGGATCTGCACTGATCATCCCATTAAGAGCGTCCAACAGGCAGTTTTTTTCCTGGTCAGAAAATGACCGTTCAATGTAGCAGTGGGGAAAGGCAAACCTTTTAAGTGAAGCCTGTCTCCTCTGATCCTGAAGCAGCTTGTTTCAGCCCCTGGTGTGCAAGGCATTGACTGCTCTGCGCTATCTCATTCCACAGCTCTTGCTCGGAAAGGGATGACTGGTACAGCTGCATCAGCAGGCACATCCCAGACGACCACAAAGCTCACAACACTTCCACTTTCCACAGCAGCGTGGAGGTAAAAGGAGGCCAAGCCCTTCAGTGCTTGCTGGGAGGGAAGGAGGGAGGGGGAGAAAGGGAAGGTAAGGGGGTTACAAAATGCTGAGTTCTTAGTGGCAAGACTTTCTATTTCCATTTAAACCAGCATGTGAAATATAAACCGTGAAGCTCATCAGAGCTCAAGGGCCACCTCTGAAATGCTAATGACACCCTCTATTCTGTGGTCTTTGCCTAGACAGGAGTTCTTCTGGAATAAGACCCTTTTGTCTTAATGAATAACTAGAAAGAGCTGCAAAGTTCACAGATTTTAAGAAACCCAAACTAGCCATTAGTTACACTAATGTGATGCAGGCAATGAAGTCACCGTCAGCGCACATCCTGCCAGCACAACTGGCACAGACTACTGTTACATCACTGCAGTTCATGTAGAACCCCAGTTCCACTAAAGCAGATTAACTGGGGGTGAAAGAGTGCTGGGGAGGCCACACCTGGAGTGCTGTGTCCAGTGCTGGGCTCCACAGTAAAGAGAGATGTGGAAACCTTGGAAAGAGCTCAACAAAGAGCTGCAGAGATGATGGACTAGAACAGCTTTCTTGTGAGGAAAGGCTGAGAGGGCTGGGACTGCTCTACCTGGAGAAGGCATGTTCAGATGTGATCTCATCAATGTGTACAGATACCTGAAAAGAGGGTACTAAAAGATGAAGCCAGGCTCTTCTGAGTGGTGCCCCCTGACAGAGACTAGAGGCAATAGGCACCAAACATCGAGGTTCCCCTGACCATCAGGAAATGCTTTTTCATTCTGAGCATGACTGAGCACTGGCATAGGTTGATGAGGGAGGCTGAGGAGTCTCTATCCTTGTTGATTAGAAGATGTTAGGCTGGACTTGATGATCTCAAAGGTCTTTTCCAAGCTGGTTAATTCTGTGATATTAAAAAAAAACACTTGGACATGGTCCTAGGCAGTTGGGTTTAAGTGGCCCTGCCTGAGCAAAAGGGTTGGACTAGATGACCTCCAGAGTCTCTTCCAACCTCAAGCAGTCTGTGATGCTGTAATTCAATTTAAAAATGAGAGAGAGAAAAAAAGTTAATTGAAAAAAACAAACCAAACCACAGGCAAAACGAGACAGGATTTCCCTTCTGGCCTAAAGCAAATCTACTGTCAAATATTATATTAAGCATAGCGATCTCAACTAAATCCTTTTTAAACAAATGAAGGAACACAACAGTTTCTTTTGCACCTCTGTTTTTTACATAAACCTGAATGTGTACAAGGAGAAATGTGGAAGAATTTGATTTTTCTGTATTTAAATCCTATTTGTCTGCAGAAGTTTAATTCCTTCCTAGGAAACTCTCCTAACAAACAGTCCTTCAAGAGCGCAAGAGCTTGTGGTAAACACTGAGCTGTTGTGAACTGGAAGTGGGGCTCTGCTAACACTTTGGTGCTGAACCTGAAATAACACAGCTTCTCAGCATGGCTTCTTAGACTGGGTTCAGTTCCACACTGACTTCAGCTCCCTGGGCTTGGAGCAGAGGCATCTGAACAGCACTGTGGCAGTGGTGCGTTCCAAGAAACAGGAACAGTGAACACGTTTTCTAAAGCTGCTTTCACATATTCAGATCAGCCATGGAAGCATGGATCAGACTTTGATTGTGTGAGGGTAAATCAGTCTTCAGTTTGCCGTTCTGTACTCTCTGTTCCTTGACCCTAGAACTGTCTCTAGGTGCAATGACACAAAGTACTCATGGTCTTTCTGACTGAAAGCTATAGAGCTTTCCATGGATATTATTTCAAAAGCTGTTAATAAAAAGATGGTTTTAACTCATGTTCTTACCTGAAATTTGCTCATGCAATGAACCAGATCCTTATTTGAGGTGGAAGAGTGTCAGTGCCTGCCCTGTAACAGTTCTACATGGATTTTCACCTGTTACCACTGGCTCTAACAGCTCCACAGCCTTTCTGAGCTGAAGCAGCCATATCTCACTAAAGAGGTACATCAGGAATTAGAAACTGTGGGGGTCTTAGCAGATGAAGGTAGACTGAAATAAGAGGAAACCTATTTGTGGCAGAGGAGGGCTGACTGCTGAGTGGACTTTAGAAGGGTAGATGCTTCTTAATTTGTTCTTCTTTGGTTTTAAGCTAAGGGAAAGGCTTGCAATACCTCTGGGTGAGAGGCCTCCTGCTTTGGTACCTGTGTCCCATGTCATGATGTGCATGAACTGTGGCTGTGACTTTACCCTCACTCTGAGGCGACATCATTGCCATGCCTGTGGGAAGGTAAGTGTTGCATGAGCTTCTCCAGGAGGCCTTACTCACACCTTTAGGACCCTGGCTGCCACTACTCTAACATCTACAAACCCAGAGCAACATCAAGACCAGAATGTGACTTCTCACATAACCTGTTAGTGCTGCGCTAAGTTAGGTAATTAGGTTTATAATAGCTCTATGAGGAACAACAGTAACTTTCTCTTGAGGTTGCGGCAAATTCATTCCCAAAGGCTAGCAGCTGGAGGCCTACAAGGTAACAGTTGCTGTGTGTCAGCTATTGTATCTGATCCACAGCTACCTCCAGAGACAACAATATATTAAAAAACCAGGCTGTGTTCTGGGCCCCAGCAGTAGCACATCTAGTCCATGTCCTGTCCCTAATAGCAGCTAGCAAAATTACCTTCCAAAAGAAGTGAAGAAAATCAGCACTAGAGCATGGTTTGGTCAGTGACCAAAGGGAGAGCTCCCCCTGTGCTCCACTGAAGAGCTACTGCCTTTGGCCTTAAACCCAAGGGGATCTGTTAAGTTTGCTTGGTTTTGTCCCTTTTTTGCTGTTTGTACACATAAACTTGCTGTCTCTCTTTCAAACTCTGGCTGTCTTTTAACCTCAATGATTTTTTTTTAATCAGACTACCACTACTTTTTTCTTGTATGAAGAAGCAATTACTTAATCTTTTTTCTAATTCCACAGAGAAAAAGCACTCTGTACCTACAAAGGGTATTGCTTAAGAAACTAATGTTACTGACAAAGCTGTCAAATGTAATATTAAGGTGACCTCTGTGTGGTTCACTCATGGGAAGCTCTAAGTTCCTGGGGACATGGGCACAGCAATAGCATGCACCGAACAGTGGTCGGTTCTGCTTGGCTTAGCAGTATAAACCCACAGCCACCACCTGACAGTTTTAGAACTAAGAGCTGCATCTGGTCCAGCCTCTGTCTCCCTGCCTCAGGCAGCTCAGAGAGTGTTTGGTATGTGCACACATGCACACCTCACTGACACTGACATGCATCTCTCTTGCTGCAACAGATTGTATGTCGAAACTGTTCCAGGAACAAGTACCCTATGAAGTACCTCAAAGATCAAGCAGCCAAGGTCTGTGACAGCTGCTATGTGGAACTTAAGAAACGAGGTAAGACTCCTTCTCTCTTGGCAAAGCTGACAAAGCCATTTCTTGCCTACTGAATGGAGAGGCTTTGGGATCTGCCCACCACACTGAGTTGCAAGAGCATTTCTTATTTTAAGCACCAGGCATGTGTATTAAGGTGCCAGGAGTGCCAGGCTGCACGGCAGCTAAAATTGCTTCAGCAATTTTTCTGAGGGCTCCTTTGGCATTTTGATACACCAGAATGAAGACAAAGACTGCGTCTTGTGAGGAGTAGCTGAAGACTCTGGATTTGTCCGGTTTGGAGAGAAGGCGGCTGAGGGGGTGACCTCATCACCCTCTGCAGTTTCTTGAAGAAGAGATGTGGAGTAGAAGCTTCTGGGCTATTCTCCCCGGGATCCAGGAACCAGATGCCTGAGAATCAAAGCTGTATCAGGAGAGATTCTGACTTGACCTGAGGAAATATTTCTTCACCCAGCAGATGGTCAAACCCTGGAAGAGGCTTTCTAGAAAGGCAGTTGATGTCCCAATCCTGTCAGTGCTTAAGAGGCACTTGGGCAATACCTTTAACTTTTGGGCAGCCCAGAATTGGTCAGGCAGTTGGACTAGATGATTGTTGTAGGTTACTTCAAAGAAAACAAGCTGTATTTTGTACTTTGTCAGCCTTCTCAAAAGCTTATTTCAAGTAGCTACCTTATCCTAGGGTGCTAAGAAATTCACCGTCTAATCAGACTTGAAGGGGTAATTTGAAAGGAAAGCTCAAATACAAAGCAGCTATGGAATAGGTATTGTGCTTCCCTTAGCCCTTATTGTGCTTCCTTAGCATTTGTGTGCTGTGTGTCTCTTAACCTTCATCTGACCTGTACCAATTCATCCACTTCCCCCTTCCCTTCCCAAATGTTCTTAATCTTGCAGAGCGGCCACTGAGTGTGAGCTTCCCTCCAACTTCATCCAGGTGTTCAAGCAGTGCCTTCTCCTCTGTATTCCACAATATTAATTATTCATCTTTTAAGAAACAGAAGAAGATTCCTTCAGCTCTTATGGAGGTAGGACCAAGCTGCCCAAGAAAGGCAAGGACCTGTAGAGAACTGTGTGCTCATCCTCCCATAGCTGTGTTTGCAACTGCCTCTGTGTGCAGTGAGCTCAGCCCATGCCCTGGTCTACTTTCACCATGCAATTATTTTCTTTCTGTTTTTCATACTCTGAGCTCTGAATGCCACATAAGCTTCCTGAGCCCATTGAGAACGCCACTTAGAGCGCCACCTAAAGACTATGAAACTTAGTTTAGAAAACTGCTGCACAGTACAAGAAGGCATATGACAGTGCCAAGTACCTGCAGAGCATGATATCCTACTACCTAGCTACCTAACTTCTGAAACCTTGCTATGATTCCAAGACAACTAAGAGAGCACTTCCTTAGGGAAAAGACTCTAATCCTTGGCAGTCAGTACAGGAGCACACATTTCATCAAGCACTTTCCCCCCGGCTCAAACAAAACTCTTACAAACCAAACAGGTAAAGTCTTGATCCCACCAGTGTGAGCAAGTAAAATTCCACCAGTTTCAATGTGGCCAGGATTTCTCCAGCTTTGTTAGTTTTCATTCCAGTAACGAGGTGCCAGTCATGCTGATGTAAGTCATCCACTGCACTCAAGCAGTGAGCTGCTTCCACGTCACTGAAACCAGCAGGTGTTTGTTGATGTGTTAAATCAAACAGGATGCAAGCATCTTGCTGGACTCATTGTGCAGCTGAGGCACTGGAGTCTCGGGAGGTTTGTTTGGGCCGAAGCCACGAGCAGGTAGCAGACAGATGCTGAAGGCCGGCAGGAGCAGCTTCAGCCCGCCAGGAGGCAGCAGAGCACTGCCCTGTCACAGCACAGGCTTCTGGCAGCGCTGCCTTGGCATCTCTGCCCTTAGTTTCCAAATGCAACAGCATCGCAGTTTGCCGCTGCAACTAAGGACGCAGACTGCGCTGTGTGCTACTCAAAACCCAGATCTTTGGGAACATTAAGCACTTAGATCTCAAAATACCTCTATGAGAGACGTAACTTCTCAGAAATATTTCACAAATGAAACCTGGTTGGTCATATCAAGTGATTAACATCCATCAGCGTAAAACCCTTGCAAAGTCCTAAGTACAGCCCCATCTTAGAAGTGTTCAGCCACAGTCAGTCCCTCCTGGAAGCATGTACTTCCAATGTTCAAAAAAACAGACCTGGGAAAAGGGATAAGTTCAGCTTCTCAAAACACAGCTGTAATCATGCTGACCTCAGGAATAACTCAACTGCTTCCTTCTCATCAGTTACCGAAAACCTAGTTTAGTCTTCACACAGTTTAAAAGAACCATAGCACAATGCTTATCCTTCTTTGTCCCAGTATTGTTGATAGTCTACTTCTGGTTTCACAGACATAGACCTGATTGATTGGTGTGATGCAAGCATGCATCATCAAGAGGGAAAAATCTCTCTGCTGTCACAAACCCTGTTTTTTCCCTGCTCTAGGTGGCAGCCTCAGGAGAGGGAGCTACCATCAGTGGTTACCTCGGCAGATGCAAGAGAGGCAAAAGACACTGGAAGAAACGCTGGTTTGTTATCAAAGGCAAAGTCCTCTACACCTACATGGCAAACGAGGTACTACACAGCCTGACTTGAAATAGTTTCCTACCGGAGTTTCCTTCTGTACTCCCTACGGGCAGCACAAGCAAATGTGAAAGGCAGAAAAGACAGTTCCCACCTTCTGAGACTTAGTCTTAATTGAGTGAGTCCCCAGGGAGCTGAGCTTTCCTAGGGGCCCAGCCACAACAGCAGATGAACCTCATCAACCCTCTTCACAAACTGCCCTTCCTTCGCTTACTGCTATTGTAAACTGCCAGCTACAGTACACCCTGGGTCTGCATATCCACACCTAAAGATTTCAAGGTCCTTAGGCATTCTCTGGTGCACTTGGTGACTGCCAGATGTTTTGTGGATAAATGGTGCTACAAGCCATTTCTGGTGGGGATGAGAATCTTGTGGTTTTATAAGTAGGACATAATTGTCCTAGTAGCAAAGAGACCGGCAAGACAGAAGGGTGGTCTCCAGAGAAGAGAATATTGTTTTGTATGCTGGCCTGTAAGCTCCTCCTTACAGCCAAGGAGGCTGGATACCAGCTAAATATTTTTTAATGTATTTTGTCACTTTGCAGTCCCTTTCCTGACTTTAATTTCTTCTCTTTTGTGAATAGCTGAAACACAAGAAAGCCTGATATAAAGTATGGTTCTAATGGATGGATTTCATAAGCAGAAAAATGCATTTTGCTGAGCAAAGGGCACAGAATGCAAGAACTGTTGTAACAGCAATAGTTGGTACCCTAAGCCTTCAGAATACTTTTCAAACATCAATTATTTAAACTCTCACCACCTGTGTGATGGTTACATGAAGCAACAGTATTCCCTTTAAATAGACTAGAAGATTGAGGCACAGAAGATCACAGGCTCACAGGATGTTAGGGGTTGGAAGGGACCCAAGAAGATCATTGAATCCAACCGCCCTGCCAGAGCAGGACAATCCTATTTAACACAGATCACAGAGGAACACATCCAGACAGGCCTGGAAAGGCTCCAGAGAAGGAGGTCCCACAACCTCTCTGGGGAGCCTATTCCAGTGCTCTGTGACCCTTACAGGCACATAGTTCCCCCCTGTGTTAAGGCAGAACCTCTTTTGCTTCAACTTACACCCATTGCTCCTTGTCCTATCCCAGGGGGCAGAGAGCAGAGCCTGTCCCCCCCTTCCTGGCCAGCCTTCAGATACTTATAAACATTCATCAAATCCCCTCTAAGTCTTCTCCAGACTAAAAAGCCCCAGGTCCCTCAGCCTCTCTTCATAAGCCATGCCCTCCTGTCCCCTCATCATCCTCGTAGCCCTGTCCCTCTTCAACTGGGGAGCCCAAAACTGAACACAGTATTCAAGATGAGGTCTCACCAGGGCAGAGTAGAGGGGGAGGAGAACCTTCTACGATTCTCCCTTGATCTGCTGGACACACTCTTCCTAATACACCCCAGGATCCCATTGTCCTTCTTGGTCACAAGGGCACATTGCTGTGCCATGATTAACTTGGTATCCACCAGGACCCCCAGGTGCCTCTCCACAGGGCCGCTCTCCAGCAGTCACCTCCCAGCCTGTACTGGTGCAGTTTGTTATTTCTGCACTTGTCCTTGTTGAACTTCATCTGGTTCCTCTGTGCCCAGCTCTGTCTGCCCAGGTCTCTCTGGATGGCCGCACAGCTTTCAGCTGTCTCAGCCAAGCCTCCCAGCTTCGTGTCATCAGCAAACTTGCTGAGCAGACTCTGTCTGTCTGTGCCCTCATCAATGTCATTGATGAAGATGTTGAACAGGACTGGCCCCAGCAGTGACCCCTGGACCTGGCACCATTCATCACCACCCTCTGAACTCTTGCAACCAGCTCCTAACCCACCTCACTGTCCGCTCTTCCATCCCACACTTCCTCAGCTTGCTCACTAATATGTCATAGGAGATAGTGTCAAAGGCCTTCCTAAGGTCAAGGTAGACTACATCCACTGGTTTCCCTGAATCTACCCATTCATTTATGGCGTCATAAAATGCTATCAGGTTAGTTAAGCCTGACTTCCCCTTGGTAAATCCACGCTGACTGAAGAGTTAATGATTTGGCCAGCAATTCAGACTATTAGCATCAAAATCCGTATCCAATACACCTACCTCACCTCTGCTAACCTTAAAATGGCTCAACAGTAGTGAAAAAGTAATGGATGGCTAATTACACTTTGCATCTTCAGTTTGCAATTCAGCTTCTAAAAGCAGAGGCAAAGGCAAGACATACAGATAAAAAACATTATCTAAGCACAGTGGCCAAAACTGCATGTATCAGTGACAGCTAAGCTAGAACTCAGTCAAGGCTTCTTGTTTTAACTTGTACAAAACGGCACTTGGCAAGCAAATTTCGTGGATGCTTCTTGGGAGTAAATTAACAATTAATTGTGTTATCAGCTCAGACATTTCTGATCAGTGCTTTGGAAAAGAAGTGTGCTGTCTGAGAAAGTGCAGTGCTAAGAAAGCTGCCAGTGCTATCAAAAGAACACAAGGCACCAAGACAGCTATTGCTTGCACAAAGCAAATAAAAACGGGTAACTGTGAGCAGGTCTCAGGCTTTCAGAACTGTTCCTGTCCTGTTACTCTCAGTAACCTCCAGGACTCTTACACCAGAGACATTATAGTAACAGCTAATTTGACCTTCATGGCCACATGGATGATCATGAAGAACTGGACTTTCAGAGGTGGTTTATGAGTTCAAGACTGAGACTAGATGAGCATGTGCAGTACAGAGGCACTGCTCTTGCTCAGGTAAGAAACACCAGTGCACTCGAAGACCAACACTATTGCTTTTGCAGCTCTGTCAGAGAGGGGCTGCATCATTATTTGGTTTTCAGAAAGAGCCCTTAAACTGTTGCAAGGCTTCTAAATTTTGGTTCACTGCTTTGCTTTCAGGACAAGGTTGCCACTGAAAGTTTGCCTTTGCTGGGATTCACTGTTGCTCCAGAAAAGGAGGAAGGCAGTGCAGACACCATTTTCCATCTCTACCACAAGCAGACTCTCTTTTACAGCTTCCGAGCAGAGGACAGCAGCTCGGCACAGAGGTACGGGTGCAGGGCTCCCAGGCACACAGGTCCCAGAGCTGGTGTTGGGTTTTCTCCTGCCCTTCAGAAAGGTATTCCTCTCAGCAGTCTCAGCCTGGAGACTAAGCAGAGTTATTGTGATTGACCTGGGTGATGTGAAAAATCTACCTGGCACTTCTCAGTTCCTTCAGAAAGGAGAACTTCTCCCTTGTATAGGAAAAAGAGGAGCCTGAGTCTCAGGTTAATGCACCTAGGAGTCTGTCAGCTGCAATTACTGCACAGAACTACTGCTTTTTTACTACAGGAATTACTGCTTTGTGTTCTGGCTACCCAGCTCTTAGAGTCCTCACCAACATGTGGTTAGGTTTCCCAGTCTAATGCTACAGCTGACATAATAGTCACAAAATTGACATAATAGTAATGGAATTAGCAATAAAAGTGCCAGCACCTCAAGACACTCAGGTAAAGAGATAAGTCTGTAAGAGAAGTTTTGTTGCTTTTAAACATACGTCAGAGATTTCACCTTTCCTACTCTAAGACAGCACTTGTACTGCCTTTGAGCTGTTATGACCAATCCCTGGTAAAGATTGTACTGGAACACAAGAGTCCTGAACTCAGTTCCCTCCTTAGTCACAAAACTAGGGATCTTTGCTAAAGCTGGGATGGGAAATGCAGTCCTCAAACTACAGATGTTCTTAACACACATACAGTGTGATGTGCACCACTTTGCCTTTCCTGCCCTTTCCAGGTGGATTGACGCCATGGAGGAAGCGTCAATATTATAGCAGCTGGCACCCAATGGACTTGACTCAATTCTCAGCTCTCCATACACGTCCAGCAGCCCTCTTCTGTCTTACCAAACCCATCAGTGTATTTCAGGCAGGGTGGCTACATACACTGGATATAAACTGTCTCCAGATTGCTCCTTTTTCTTCCCTCTTCATACACACACATTTTTGCAAATGGAAACTTCAAAGTAGATAATATTTATAATGATCTTTATGTCTGTGCAAGCTCAACCTGTACTATAAGCTTCTTCTCTGATCCCACAGTAAACTAAGTCTAACATCAAGACAAGAGAATACAGAGAAAATCTGACTACAGTAACAGGCTCAGTTTTATTTACTCTAGAGCACTCTCCTATTTCAGTGGTTTGATGTCTGCCATGAAATATGATGTAGTAAAAAACAAATAGTCATTTAAAGCACTTTATTATTTTTATTAGACCATGGCTTTATCTTCTCATGTTTCTAAGGAATTCAGTGGCCGATTTATGACTTGCCCATTAACAAGCACCAGCAGGAAATTATCCCCTGTGTTTGCTAAACTGCTCCTACAGAAAATGAACCAACAGCATCTCCAGTCTACCTGGGCTACCAAAGCTTCACTGCCAAAGAGTCCAGGATAATTACTTACTATGAATTCGCAGTTTTACACAGATCACCACATAGCATCATACCACTGCAGTGCTTTTACAATGTTCTCTGCTATCCAGATGTTGAACTAGGTCACTTATACCTAACCACTACATCAGATGCAACCCAGAGGTTACTTTTATGGTAAGCCTACAGTCAGTTTTTAATGAACACTACCTAGCAGTGTTAAGATTTTTATCACCTGTTTAAGTAGTCTCTTTCCAAAGGTCCTGCTTCTTCCACCATTTGTGCTATAAACAATGCCATCAGAAGCTGAACCCATGCAGGCAGCTCACACTTTGGAACATGCTGGTGGGCTGCATGCAGTGGGCCGAACCTGCTCTGCTGCAATGCTTTGGAGCTCCTGTGCCCAGACTTAACTTACATCCAACTGCTGTTATGCACTACAGCTCCAGAGCTGGATTCTCAGCAGCCAAGCACCTGGATGGCTTCTTGGATGCTGTGCTGCTTTCCTCCAGCTGAGGACAGAGATCTCTAGAGTGTGGGGGTGATTTTGTTGGGATTTTTGTTGTTTGGTTGCTCTTTTGGGGCTTGGGTGTTTGTTAATGAGTTTGGGGGCCTTCTAGGGGGAGAGAGGAGGGGTTTGGTTTTAGTGTCTTGGTTTTTTTTATAAAGGTTGAAAAGTGGTGTTCTGATCATTGCAATAAAATTGTTTCATGTCCTATATTTATCATATTTGACCGAGCAATAGAATGCCATTTATGATTAAAATGTATCTTTGTATAAAAATAACATGTTCAAGAATTTACTTACTTTCCAATATATTGAAGGGGAGGATTTTTATTACTTCCATTTTCCCTTTCTTTGAGAAGCTTACTGGGCATCTCAGAGTTTGACCCTAAGAAATTCCTTATAATTACCCACACTGTAGAGGTTTGTAATATGTATCCAAATGATACAAGTAGTTCAGCTTACCTCCTGGAAAAACAAACTTGAAAAAAACCACAAATACACCCCTACCACTAAATAAAAATCCAGTTATTGTGTGGTTTGTTGATACATCCGAGTCTGACAGTTCATCATATGAAAACAGAAATGAAGGATGAGCAAGCTTTGGTATTCTTTAGCTAAGGGATGAAGATGAATGCTCTGCCTCAGGCTAGAGCCACTGATACCAGCACACCGCAAGTGTGCATCCCGCCCGTAGAAACACTTTGCACTAATGAAGAGGGGAAATACTGAATACAGAGTAAGGCCTAATCATGGTCCCAAACAAAACTGCACTAGAGATTAACAGTATTATGAAGACTTAGGTGCTGACATTTAGTGACTGTTGTAAGAAGTTTTAAGTGGGAAATTAATACTTTATAATATTTTGTTGTAAAAAATAAAACACAGTGCTATTAAACATTGTTTTAATGTGGAAAAATAAAAGAGCAAAATGTACTTGTAGTTCTACAGGCTTTTCCTTTCCCTCATTTTTACTTTCTTTAGTCCCAGCTCTGCAGTTCCAGTTACTGTTAACAGGCACCTATCAACTGGCTCTGACAGGAAGAGCATCAAATCAGACAGTAGCAGAAGCCTTCTGCCGGAAACAGCATTTAGACCCAATTGCTATGATGAAGTGCTTCAGTCCCCACTGCACTTACCTCCAATAAAGCCCACCTACCAGTCAATCCAGCTATAGATATGGGTGGTCTCAACACAGCACTGAAAGAACATGACCCAAGAGATGCACATCTCACAGTTTAAAGCCAGTTTAAATTTATTCCCAGATTAATTTCACTGTAAAAAGGGGGTCTTTTTTGCCAAATACTCCATTTAAAAACCGTGCTGTGGTCATACATATGGCTCCATAAGTCATTATCCTTTACTGATAACAAGGGAAACACACTCCTACCCAACCTCTAACCTACTGCAAAGCCATTATGAAAATGTACACATCCTCAAAGGCATCTGTATCACAGAGCTGCACTTGCACACTAATGGCACGTTTCAAGTAAAAGAAATACACCTGTGTCTGAAGGCACACACGTGTCTCTGTTTGGAGAAATGCTTCATACACCTGACAGGAGTGAACACCCAAGACATTCTTGGAAACATTTTCCTTTATTTACGGCAAATGCCTCTGCACATAATGTGCTTTAATGCCATCAGCTTCACAACAGTAGTTCTTCACTTCTCATATTCTCGCCTCAAAAAGCCAGTTCTAACAAAAAACAACCAAAGAAACAAACCCCCCCTCAACCCGACAAATAAATCCAAGTGCTGTGTTCAGCACCTCCAGTTTATTGCCTGCAGCTGCTCTCTCTTTCAAAAATTTCAGGAGCTACTATCACTTCGTATCTTCCCATTTTACTACTCATCTGACCACTTTTAGCTTCTGACAAAAATACCAGACTTAAGACAAACTTAGTAGAAGTATTAAGGTAATTTTGACAGAAGTAAGATGATAAATAGCTACACAGAGTTACAAAAGTGAACTGGGATCATGGTTAATGTGCAACAGCCTCAGAAAGCAGGGACAAGGACCGTGCAATGGTGCCCTTAAACCACCTCAGCTACACCTAAACCTGGGTCCTGTCCACAGCCGCACATCTGCGGACAGAACCAGCGTGGTTTACTGCCAGGTCCATGGGGAGAGCCCTCACCAATGACGCCAGCTTCACAAAGTGAATAAAAGACGCGGGACACTCTGGTGGTGGCCTTTGGAACATCAGTGCCAACTGCAAGCCTACCTTTGAGTCTGCATCTTCAGTAAGAGTCGCGATGCAGGTGGAACATCGACCTGCTCACAGAACAACGCCCTCCAGTCAGCCAACTCGAGCTGCAGGCTACAGCAGAGGCTCGAAGGCCACAGTTCCAACTTTCCAAAGTGGGCGCTTCTCAGGTTCGGGAGCCCGGTGGAGGGCAGGGCCCTTGCAGGCCCAGGCGCCTGCGCAACGCCCGCTCCCGCCCGGGCGCAGGCTGCTGGGGCACAGGGCTCCGCCGGGCACAGGGCTCCGCCGGGCACACAGCTGCAGCAGCCGCCCCGGGAGCCGCGCGCGGCGCGCTGCCCGCCAGAGCAGCGGCGCGAGGCTCGAGCGGCCCAGGTAGCCCCTCCCCCGCCGTCGTGCCGGCCCCGCCCCGCGAGGGGGATGGAGGGGCCGAGGCCGGCCGGGCGCTGGGGAGAGGAAACGGCGAAACGCTCCCAGGCGGCGGCAGCGGCGGCCGGGGTCACGAACTCTGACCTTTGCCGGGGGCACGCACACAAAACAAAACACCACCGCCCCCCCCGCGCGGCCCGGTAGCACAGACCCGCCCCACACCCACCCCGCGGACCCCGGTTGCCCCCCTCACCACCGCCGCCGCCCTCACGGGGGGAGGGAGGGCCGCCGCTGGGCACCGTCACCCAGCACTGGCCCGCCTGGGCCTGGGTCTGGGTCAGGGTCACCAGCAGGGCACGTTTGGCATCGATTCCTGAGGTAAAAATCGTTTTTTAAAATTGAGGCGACCCGGTGGGGTTTATTTCGGTGGGGCCGAGACGAGGGAGGGGGCGCGGGGAGGTGGCATCGGGGCCCTGTTAGGGACACCCCCGCGAGTGGCAAAAGGGAGGGGTAACGTTCGGTTTAAGGTGAGGGGGGGAAAGCAAGGCTTCGGTATTTTGTTGGTAAAGGAGAGATGGTCGTGCTGTAGGCTGGCCTGCAGCTCCTGGAGAAGGAGAGAACAGCGTCGTGAGGAGCTGGGTCGAACCGGTACGGGAGTCCCGTTGCGGAGCCGCTGGGCTGGAATGCGGGCCCCCTGAGGTCGGAGTCGGTCCGGTCACGGTGAGAGTAGTCTACTGTCTGGGGGTTCGCAAGGGCGATGGTCGCGGCGATGACGAGCTCGGGACACGGACAGAGAGAGAGAAGATGGAGTCTGAGCGGGCGGAGGCGGCGGTTTGAACCTGACCCTTTTACCTTTGCCACCGGGAGGGCGGAGGGGAGGGGGCGGTGGGTACTTTGCATACGGGGCTGAGACCGCCGCCATCTTACCGGTCGCTTCCCTACTGCCGTGCCCGGGCCCCTCATAGCCTAATATAACCAGATACCGGAGGGGAGGGGGCCTAATGGCGGCGGCGGCAGCCCCGCCTGGGACTTGGCCGCCAGCCAGCACCGCCATTTTGAGCTTGGCTGCGTCTCTCTGGTGTTTTCCTTCTTCGTCGGGAGGCGGGGCCCCGGGCCTTACAGGCAGCCTCTTCCGCCAATCAGTGGCGCCTGGGGGACGATGTGGGCATCGGCTGCAGCGCGGGGCGGCGGCTGCCGGCCGGCCGGGTGCGAGTGCCGCGGGGTGCTGGTTTCCTTAGCTCCTGCGCTGGTAGTTCTGGCAAGGGTTCCTGCCGCCTTCCTGCCACAGTGCGGGTGGCTCTCGGCAGAGACTAACCTGCCAGTCCCGCCTTTCCTGTCTCCAGAATCCCGCTGAGGCGAGGGGAGGCGTCTGGTTTGCTGCTCGGTGCCGCTGAGCCAGGCACAGGCTGTGCAGAGCGCCGTTCCCTTAAGACAAAGGAGCGCACCTCAATAAGCTGGAATTCGGCCTGTTGCCATGTTACCCTAGTAGGTCCCTAGCACAAAATACTTCAAACAGAGTGTAGGACTTTATTCTGCCGTTTCACTGTGGCTAAAAGAGCGAGTGATGGGTTTGTGCCGTATTTCAGGCAGCAACAGGCCTGCACGTACTGAGCTGGCTGCCGCCCTACTGCCCTGGAAGCCCTCTGCTGGAGTTCCAGGTCCCTCCTTGCAGTTTTTAAGTGCCGTCTTTGTTTTGTTGGTTTCTTTGATATTTGTTCTTTGTTTCCTTACGAGCTCTGCCGCTCAAGGGTTTTGCAAGGAAGCTGATTTTACCTTGTGTCACCTAGGAGTCAGCATCATTTAACGAGCTTACTTGGCTGTGTGTGGTCTCTGGGCTCCCAGTTGAGTTCGCTGACATAGCCTTAGCGTACTGGTTTTTGGGGAGGTTCAAAGTAACACAAAACCTTTGATGGGTGACAATAGCAACAGCAAATCTATGGAAACCTTACCATGGCAAAGACTCCATGGGGTTTTAGAAAGGACTTATACAAATCTCATGTTCAGGACTTTTCAGCCTTAAAGCACAGAGAAAACAGCATGTTGTGAGCATATGGTTATCTTCCTTGCTAAACTTAAAAAGTTAGAGAAAACAAAAAAAGAATTACTGAACAACTGCAAGCCCTCTACAAGCTCCTGTATGAAGTGGGTCTGGTGGAAATGGTTCATATGCTTACTGGGCAAGTTGAACATCTGGATGAAAATAACAAGTTGTATGAGAAACACAATTTCCATGGGGAACATCTCCAATTATGCCTTCCACTGACATATACCAAACAGCATTCACGTTTCATTTACCACGATATGATATGATCTTTTTAACAATCTATTTTCACATTTCACCATGAGCTTTGCAGACGTTGCATTTGAAGGGAGCAGGTTGGTGCTGGAGACATGCATGTATGTCTGTTAACATGTTTCGCTGACGCTCTTAGTAATTTTTAAATTTTAGTGATTTTAAAGTGAGTGCTTTGCATACATCAACAGAAAGCTTCAAAAAACAAAAATCAAGTGGGCCATCAGTCAGGAATGCCTTTTCATTCCCAGCACTTGAGTCAGAATCTAAACTCTGGCTCTGTAATAAGCAAGTCACAATTAAAAATTAAATGCATGAATTTGAAATCTTAATTATGTTTACCCTTGGAGAAACAGCCCTAGTAATGATAATATGAAATATATTGGAAGTGATCTGTTCTTGTTCTGTTTGCTTTCTCTTTTTGTTTTTAAACCCTTAACCAGCATAAAGTTGAAAGTGCCAACAGTAACAACAGGAGATAACAACTCTGCGGTATTTTCCCCTCAGGCTGATAATACTATTGCATTATAATAAAGAATAAGTTACATACTAGAAAATAGATTATGTGACAGTTGATTTCTTTTGTCGTGCCATACTGCCACAGGAACGTGGAGGCACGTGGCAGTTTGATAAAAATGGTCTCTAAGCAGCATTCTTGGTTTGCTGTTTTCCTTGTTCAGCATGCAGTGCAGGGGTTCCTCTTCCCTTGAGTTGAGGAAAATGCCTTAGCTGTAAATTCCACAGGCTGTGTCAGTGGTTTACACTCAAATTAGTCTTTGGTTTATGAAATTAACGTCTCTTCTTTGCAGCTTAAACAATAAAGGTAGTCTCTTGGAGGCTCTCTAAAGAGTGATGTGCTCTGCTCTTTGAGCAGGGTGGTTCTAGTGTGCACGTGTGTGTGGACACAGCTGGGACATGTGCCTTTAGCAGTCAGATATGGCAAACAAGTTGTAAATTATCAAAGAGTCCTATCGGGGCTTTCTTAACTAATAATAAGACAAACATAACTTTTGTCCCTGATGGAAGTTGCTGGCATCTTTTCAAATAGGTTCTCTAATGATCCTGTTTCACCATGGCAACCAGTATGGAGGTGCTGGCTCAGCAGGTAGTGGAGACTCAGCAGGTGGCTGAGGTGAGTGACAGATGATATCACGACAGTTGGTATATGAGCTTTCGAAATGAAAAACGTCTTAGGGAGTCCTCTCTGTTTACAATTAAGCATAGATGGAAGAGAACATCTTTATAGAACTTATGGACAAACAGGAAACCAGTGCACAAATACATGGTTTGCTTACCTTCATTCTGGTGCCCCCTGTATTTGGAAGCAGGACATTCAGCATGAAGTACAAAGAAACTTGACTGTATTACGGATTACTAAAAAAATTAATTGAATGGAATTTCTGGTCACTTGGTCTTTTGCTGGATGACTTTGGACATGAAAGGTTTCTGCTCATTTCCTGAGTTGTCATCTCAATCCAGAACAGTGTTTGGGCTTACCTGTTTTAGCTACACATTACATTGAATTTACAGTACTGTGATTAAACCAGACTTTATGTTTTCTGCCTACACATATAAGTAAAATCTACTTAAAGTGATATTAAGTGATATCTGGATGTATATTTATTTGTTCTTGGATGCTCAGCAGCTAAAACTTCTAAATCAACTGATGAGCACTGAAACTGCATGTGAACGTAGCCATAGAAAACAACCTATTGCCCACCTTTAGTCAAAGAATGAACTAGAATTTGTGTATGTTTAAAATTATTTGATTTCATACCCTTAAAATTTACAATTATTTAGCATATTAAAGGATTTCCTAAATAGCAATGGGTGATCAGGCTAAGAGAGCTCTGTAGACAAGACCACTTTTCAGACATGAGTTTGGGGACTTTTGATGTAATAGGGTAAGATAGAACCTGGATATTATAAAATATGTTTAGTTTAAGAAGCTCCATGGCCTACTGAGCGTCCTGACAATAACATCTAGGGACTAGTTTCAAAAAAGTCTAAAGTTTCATAGCACAAGTCGACAGGCAAAGTTTCACTGCAGCTTGCTGTACCAGGTGTCAGTGTGGCAAACTGCTTTTTGCAGCAGTGCTTCCAAAGCTGGAAATAAAACCTGTAATGGAAATACTGGCAAACCTTGTGCAATTTTGGTAGAACTTGAGTGCTGTAATCACATCTAAGGCACTTAAAATATGTGACATTTGTAATTCCTCGTGCAGGAAATGCACCGTGGTAACATAGTGTGATGGTTGTATCTTGCCACTGGAGAGATCGCTCCATCTCAAGAGTGTATGAAGCTCTGATTTCTTCCTGTCCGGTGGGTAAATAGAGGGCTTCACGTCTTTATAGTATTCACCTCCTTCTTAAATTATATGCCTGTCCACTACATCACACCATGAAAACTTTGTTCATGGCAAAACAATCTTAAGCATCATTATGTCATTGAGAACTAATTACTGCTATGACCGTGTTAATGTTAAACTGTTTGAGGCTGGCTGCCTGCTCCTTCAGTCAGACACAGTTTTTAATACATGGAATACATTATTAGTTTTCTTGAAGCATGCTAAACTTTCTATTTGTGCTCACCGTTTCTTTGAAAAAATTCAGCATGAAAAGACAGCACTGGCCTTAAAAAATGAGAGGCTTTTCAAAATATCCTAATTTTCAACAATGAAAATTAAATGGAAGGAGACAGAGTCATAAATTGTGCACTGAATTTTAAGTTATGAATTATGAAAGTTGCAAACAGGATAACTTAATGCAAATATTGGCAGACGTACCTATATCTGCATTATTTTGTCAGCATCGTTGCCACATGTGTAGTGCTTGTGTTTATTGAGAGCCATGGTGCCAAGCACCAAGTCAGACTGCCAAGTCAGGCTTTCTTGAGCAATAATTCATCAGGTTTGTTTCCCATGAAGCTGTGACTGTCTCACAGGAGTTAATGAGCACACTCCAGTACTGTGAATATTTTCGTACTTGCTCTCTTTTTACAACTTTGTAAAATTGCCTTTGGGATGGTTTCACATGGCATCTGCTGCTGCTGCTTGCTTCTGATTTTTAGCAGCGGTGCTCCCTGCATTTTTCCAGCTGTGTATTTCTGAACAGATTGAGCAAGAGTTCCATTTGTAGTGTCTGCGGTTGCATTTCTTGCAGTTCCTGAGACTGGAGAGCAGAGGACAGCTAGGGGAGTCAAGAGGAAATTTCAGCAATTCCTCCTCATCTTGAGTGGCGTTTGAAAAACATAAGCAGTACTACAGCCTTAATGCGAAAATAAGTGCCACTGCTTTTCTCAAGGATTTGTTTAGTGTCACTGTGCAGTGTGTCACTGGCCCAGGCTCAATCCCAGATCCTGTGTAGTGCCTTCAGTTGTCAGACAAAGTTCTGAAGCTGAACTGTCACTGTGGGCAGGGTCCTCTGTATTCAGGTTGTGAAATACGCAGCTCCTTTTTCCCCAGTCTTACCTTACAATGACTTCTGACAAATTGCACCTCATGAAAATTTAAAAATATTTTCTGTCTTGACCCATTTGTCAGCCAGCACTGCAGGTTCATGCAGGTGTCTTGTGCTGTGTAGCTCAGAGGAGGTAGTCACAGGTGTCACAAACTTGTGCAGGAATTATTCAGTGTATTTAGGCTTCCTGTTGGAGGGCCCCAGGCTAGTTTAGAAAGAGCTGTGTTCCTTTAAGTACATCAGCTTAAGGAACTCTGAGGCTAAAGATGCTCCACAGGGAATATGATGGATTTTCCTATACATTTTGCTTTGAAAATAAGAGGCAGACTTTTCTGAAATTTCATTTTGCTGTTCCACAGCTCGAAGACAGTGACTAGATCGAGGGGCTTAAGAAGAAGGATAACAGAGGGAGGGAGAAGCTTGATAACCTGATACTATCTTCCCCAAATGAAATTAATCATGCTATTAGAGAAACTCTTTCAGTAGCTGTTAAAACAGCAGGAACACGTCGATTCCGCTTCCTTGGCAACAGGGAATGATAGTGCACTTGACCTTCAGAGAAACAGGGTCACGGAGAGGGCATTAAAAACAAGACTGCCTGTTTTCTGTGATTGGAGTCCCAGTGATGGAGGCTGGAAGAAGTATCTGTGATCCGAGTAACAGTGACTTCGACATTGCTTTTGGATTGTTTTGTCCTCAGAGATTTGCTGAGGAAAAATGTAAATAGGACTGCAGGAACAATTTGACACTGTAAGTACTGGAGTCTGTGCAGTGTGCGTACAGCTGGGGAGCTCCAGGAAGAAAACACTACTGCTGTGTTAAACTACAGTTATGTTTTCTCTCCCTCACTCAAAATAAGTTTCTTTGATATGTTTTGTGTAGGGAAATAGGGGAGGTTGAGCTGTCTTTGACAATTTCAGTATTGTTTTCTGATTAAGTCACAGTGGTTACTTTCTAATTAATTGTTGATTAAGCCTCTAAAATGTGGTCCACTCAAGTTTTCTATGATATGTGGCCTAGTTTGTTTCTTTCCTCATCTCTTGAAGATGAAGCCTCATTTGGAACTCTTTCCATTCTTGAAGACATTACAATGTATGTAATTTTTCAGAATCTATTTTAGAATTACAGGAACACACTTGCACTGGCTTTGGAGGGCAATTGCTTTAGATGTGACACAGGATTCATGATGCCTTTTTCTTCCGAACTGCAGATTGGGACAGGCACTGTTGGGATTAATCCTGCAAGTGAAGATGGCAGGATGCTCACCTGATAGGAGCACTTAAAAGCTGTTTGCTTTCAGAATGCTTCACTTTCTTTGGGAATCTGGTGATAGCTTTATTTTTCCTGTAGTATTTCTATACACTGCCTGAAGTTAACTTTGTACATCTGTGGTACAACTATTTCAGAGTGTGGTCTGGCAACAGGTCAAGGGGCAACAGTCACAAACCAGAACTCAGGAGGTTCCACCTGCACGTAGGCTGCTTGGAGAGGTTGTAGTCTCTCTTCTGGAGAGACTCCAAACCCAGCTGGCCATTGTGATCCCAGGCAACCTGCTGTGGGTGACCCTGCTTTAGCAGGGGGTTGCACTGGATGATCCCCAGAGGTCTGTTGCAATGCCCAGTGTGCTGGGATTCTGTGATAAGGAGATCCCTGTTCAAATGTGTCCGCTTAAAAGTTTCAGTGTTGGGAGTCTTGGGGAGGGTTCTAACCTAAGGATCTTGTTTTCTGCGTATTTCCTTCATTTGTCATGCAGTCTGGAACTAACCATGTTCTCATTCCTGAAGAATTCCTAGGGTAATTTTGGTAGACATTATTTGGATTTTGTTCAGTTAAGGCCATTTTTTTGTGATTAGGTTCCAAACTAAGAGTGGCAAAAATGCCAATAGTGGAAAAAGGTAGATGTAGACATCTACATCTGCAGACCCTTCTCTGTGTTAAAGACTGATGCAGTGGCTTCAGCTCAAGTTTATCTCTGAAAACAATCAAATGCTAAGGTACTTCTTTAAAGCATTGTATGTCCTAAGCTAGTTAAATGAGGCTAGATGAGGGTGAGGAGTGGCAGGCAGTACTTCTGCAGTTGTGAGCTGACTGGAAGGACTAGAACACAAGAGCTTCACCTCTCCTATGGTCATGGCTACTAAGAAGGAGCAGTTAGTTGTGAGGGTCACACCAATAAATTTCAGCATAGCTCTACCAGCAGTTTTTCAAGTGTTTTTAGAATAAGAAGCAATAGTATTTCAGAAAAAATCTGCAGCACCCTGAAGCAGAAAAGCAGAAATTGGAGAACAGCAAAAGAGGAGGACTTGAGCACACTGGACAACTGGAATTTTAGTTTATTCTCCTGTCTGCAGCAGAGATAGGCGGGTAACTGGCCTTCTGAGTTTGCACTTTTTACCTTAGAAGTACTGAGCAGTTAAAACTGCTCTTGCTTCTACTGAAGACTGAAATACTGTGTACATATGATGCTTTCAGGAGGCTTCAGAGCTTAAATAAATGCAGACATCAAAGCTTGTGGCCAGTTTGGTCACGTGGCAGCTCTGTGAGCTTACAACAGATTCCACATGTCTCTTGTGGCACGTATGTGCCTGTGGCTGAGTATGGGTTTGTTTAGGGGTGTAGAGAAAGCTTTTCTACGTTTGGGCTGTCTTGACAATTCAAAAAGTGGTTCATAAAATACTTAGGAGTTACTAAGAGGTGAAGTATTTAACATTATACATTATGGTGTGGTTTGTTTTTACAGAAGCAAAAAATGAGAGAAATACGTAATAAAAAGTTGGAAAATAGTGTTTGTGCATTTCAGTAAGCTGAAGGGTCAGAGAGTGATTATCCAGTGACTTACTGGGGGGCGGTGTTTGCTTTGTGGGCTTGGTCATCTCAGATTCATTGGATTGCCCCAAAAGCTGATGCTGTGATAGTTCACTGAAAGAAAACCCAAGCTGGCTTAGTGACTGTAACTTTGCAATAGCTACTGTGCTCTGGGGCCCTCTGCTCCTCAGTAAACACAGGTGTCAGTGCTGTGACAGTGAGGGAATGCTGTGTGTTGCTCACAGGTGCAGGCTGTTCAGACTTCCCTGTCTGAATCTCCAGTGATGACCAGCCCTTCCCAGCGTATCCAGATCATTTCCACAGACTCCTCTGTAGCGTCCCCACAGCGCATCCAGGTGAGAATCCATTGGTCAAATCTTCTGGGTTTGTTTCCTCTTCCCCCTTAGTTTTGTACACAAGTGTGCTGAGGTCTTTGGAAGGCTTCCTTAGAGAGGAAGTTTGAGTTGATAGTAAGTTGAATAGGAATCAGCAGTGTGCCTTGGCAGCCAAAAGAACCAACCAAGTCCTGAGGTACTTCAGACACAGCTAGTTGGTCAAGGGAGGTGATTGCCCCACTCTCCACTGCAAGTGTGGTCCCACCTTGAGTACTGTGTGCAGATTTGGGTTCCTCAATATAAGAAGGACATTAGACTGTTAATAGGTGTCCACAGGAGGGTGACCAAGGTAGTGAAAGGCCTCAAGGGTAAGACCTAAGGCAGAGCAGCTGAGGTCACTTGGTTTGTTGAGCTTGGAGAAAAGAAGACTGAGAGGTGACTTCAGCACATTTCACTACTTCCTCAAGTGGGAACAGAAGAGGAGGAGGTGCTGATCTCATTTGTCTCTATGATGACCAGCAGTAGGGCATGTTGAAATGGAATGAAGTTCCATCCAGGAGAAGTTCAGGTTGGACATTAAGAAAAGACTCTTGACTAAGAGGGTGGTTAGTCACTGGAACAGGCTTCCCAGGGAAGTGGTCATGCCACCAAATATGGCAGAGCTCAAGGAGTGCCTGGGTGATGCTCTTCATTATATGGATTAGTTTTAGGTAGTCCCACAAGAAGCAGTGTTGGACTTGATAGTCTTTATGGGTTCCTCCAACTTGGAGTATTGTGTGATTCCATGATATCTTTGTGGTGCATATGCCTTGCATGTTGCTTGCCATTCATCAGCTGCAGTCTGGGATCCGCTAGATCCAACTCCTTTGGAACATTTTGGTGTGGTTACAAGATCTGCTGTACCTCTCCACTGTGAGCGGTATCTTACTGGCATTTTCACAGCTCTCTGGTGCTTTCCATCCATGTGGATGCATTTCTACTAAACACAAAGACTCTGGGCTGGATTTTCTTGTTCTGCAGTTCTGTGGGTAGCTGCAGTAACTTTGCACCAATGTGGTAAATGTGCAAATAGCATAACAATGAGTAGCAAGGGCCATTAGCAGAGAGTATCATAGAATTCTGAGACAGAATAAAAGATTTTACAATGTGACATGTACAGTGCCTCATAAAATTCTTCAACGTGTTTTACAGATTGTGACAGATCAGCAAACAGGTCAAAAGATCCAGATAGTGACAGCAGTGGACTCAGCTGTGTCTCCAAAGCAACAGTTTATTTTAGCCAGTCCAGATGGAACTGGTGCAGGAAAGGTGATACTGGCAGCACCAGAGACATCCAATGCCAAACAGCTCATCTTTACCACCACAGACAACATCGTGCCGGGCAGGATTCAGGTCAATACAGTAACTGCAACAGATAATAATGTTGGGGTTTTCCCCATTTTTTTAATTTTTAGATTATTTAAGTCTGTAATTGCTTTAAGACAAATTGCAGTAGAGTTCTGAAGATCGGACATGGATTAGACTATACTAATTGTAGGCTTCATCATTTGTGAATGCTGTTGTCACATTTATTTGCACTCACCACCCCTTGTATGTTGACGTTAAAATTCCAAAGGCATGGGCAAATACTTAAGATGGTATTTGTGAGGAGTGCCAGGATTTCAGGTGATCTGTAGAAGATTCACAGGTACAGAGAGATGCAGCTCACCTGAGCAAGCCTATGCTCCCTGTGTGGTATCAAGATTTTGCCGTCAAAGCTCTTTGAGCAGCAGCTGTCCTGTAACAGTTGTGTGAGGGTCGTGAGCAGGATGCACAAAACCAGGAGCTTTGCAGAACCAGTTGTACACACAATGACCTCTCTGCAGTGAGAGCTGAGCTTTCTTCCTAGCAGTCCTGAAAAAAAGGAAGTGTCTGGTCTCTATTGCTGCTGGTAACAGTAGAGAATATTTGCAGGGAGAAGTGTTTGTTCTTAGATAAACCTGTGAAGAACTCTGTCAACAGTCTTTGAAGATGTATTTGGCTGTGCTAAATTGGTCACCTGATGTTACAGAGGGGTGAGGGGGTTTAAAATGTTCCACATTAGGCAGAATGTTCTGAACGCAAGTGTTGGAATCCAAGGCCTTCAGAAGGGGAGCTTTTTCTTTAATGGCCATCAGCTTTATCCCCTCTGTACCATATACCCTAAGAGCTTGAGAAGGGATAGATGGGGACAGCATCTGAAATGCAACCATCTCTGGCTAAGTGCAGCAGCCACTGAGAGTATTGCAAGAAGGGAAAATTACTGTTGTCTGTACAAGTGAGTAAACTTAGTTGTGTGGAACAAAGCCAGGACTTTGATATGGAGTTTGTTTTGCTAGGACTTCACAGTCTCGCTGTTGGCAGTAAAGCTCTCACTGCCTTGCATTTTGTACCACTTAATTTCATTCTGCATGTGATCCAGCCACCTCTTCTCAGCTCTATGCAAGGCTTGTTATGTTCATGTCAGAAACAAATACTGGCTCACGACCTCTCTTTGTTCTGTAATTGTGCTTTAGATAGTAACAGACTCTGCTTCGGTGGAACGTTTGCTGGGGAAAGCCGATGTTCAGCGGCCCCAGGTTGTAGAATATTGCGTCGTCTGTGGTGATAAAGCATCAGGTAAGGCAGCACAGCAAGGAATCTTGAAGAAACTTGGTTGGAAGGATGACTGGGCTGAAGGGAGGAGGTTTCATGTGTTTTTCTGATGGCACAAGTCTGAAATGGGGATAACATTCTCCTGTGTGACTATACACACAGGTGAAAAACTCTCCTTGGAAGGATATTAGTTTGTGCTTCAGCTGGAGTGTGTCATAAATCTGCATGTGCTGAAAGAGGAAATAAGGATCAAATAGCTCCTGGTAACTGCAAGAGGTGATGGCAGGTATTAGTCTGCATTCCCACAGCTGTGGGCAGCCATGCCATGAACATCTCACCTGGAAAAGTGTGCTTACTCCAGGAAAACATTTATTGTCACTCCCTAGCAAACTTAAGACTTCCTGGTAGACTTTGGTCTTCTACTATCAGCGAAAAAGACAAGTGGAGATCGAGTGAATCTTCTGTTCCAGATCCATGTGGTGTCTATGAAGTAGCATCTCCATTAGCTCAGGAAGTGAGCAGTGCTGCCTTTCTTATAGAGGAGACATGCCACAAAGAAGACATCTTCCTGTCTTTGTCTTGCTTTCTTTGAGTGCTTATGCAACTGAAACCATTGGTACGTGAAGGAATTTCAAACCAATGTTCCAGTTAAACCTTTGTGTAGTTACTTGCGTTCTGGAATGACTTAACTCCTAGCACCTATGTTCTTTGAGCATGTGCTATAACCTGTAACAGCACTTGGAACCACATCTGTTCTGCTCCAGAAATGGGAACTACTACCTCCTCAGAGGCCTCTCATTTACAAACAGGATTAGCCTTCTTCTCTTCTCTTCACTCTCCCACCAAAACGCCCTGACAATAGATAAATAAGAAGTGTCCTGTAAACTCAGAAGAATACATTCATGGTCTGAGTGATTTAGAGAATACGTAGTAAATGCAAGGGGTGACTTGTGTATTGTCTTCCTTGCCTGAGGTAAGCATATCTCTGCTATGATCTAAGTCATTTCCATCTGATGACAATGTACCTGTTTCTTAGGTCGTCACTATGGTGCTGTCAGTTGTGAGGGATGCAAAGGTTTCTTTAAAAGGAGTGTAAGGAAGAATCTCACCTACAGTTGTCGTAGCAACCAGGACTGTATCATCAACAAACACCATCGGAATCGCTGCCAGTTTTGCAGGCTGAAGAAATGTCTGGAGATGGGCATGAAAATGGAATGTGAGTGCTAAGTATACGATGTAATACTGTCCCTGATGTGTAATACATATGGGGACTAGGACTTTTCAGTGTGCTTTTTCCATTTTGGTCTGTGTTGCTTGAAGGAAACAGAACTTTGAGCACCCAGAGCACCTACTGTACTTTTCCTTCATCACCATTTTGTGTCTGTTGTGCGGGAGTGTTTTGAGCCATGCCTTATACTACTGCAGCCTCTGAGGAGCCCCCTTAGAGCATCGCTTAGAGCGCTTGTTACAAATGCAGAATACGTCCACAGTATTTTAACACGGAGGGGCATAAACCCGAGTCTAGCGTTTGATGTTCAGGATCTGCTCTCCTGGTTTTGCTGCTTTTTCAACCAGTGATGGAAAGTAAATGCTGTGTTTTTTTCTACCACCCTTTCCCCTCTCCTTTTTTTTTTGTACTAATTTGGTCATGTGTGGACATGGCTTTATGACACATTGTATAATCTGTCAGGTTTTAAACGATGCAGTTTCATGTTAGTATGCAGTGCTTTGTACTCCATGCTAGCATCCAAACCCCTCTTTCAATATATTTTGATTCCATTTTATAATACCTCTGCTTCTTGAGTCCAGCACATTGTGAACTGGTTGTGTTGTGATAAATTTGTGGACAATGGAAGGTGAAGCAACATGCACTTGTATTTTTCCACTTGATCTAGGCAGGATAAGTTCCAGCCACCGAATTCAAGAGAGGCAGAACTTCAAGCTGTAAATACAGGCATCTTTATTGTTTCCTACCCCAATATGATTAGGACCTATTGTCACTGACTTTATTGGGCTATGGGACTGGAATGAATGGATGTGAGTGAATTGCTCATTCTGCAGAGACTTGTCTCCCTGGCAGTTCTTCTGCATTGCTCACCTGACTTGCCTGGCTTGACTTTTTCTGGGTTCCTTCTGATTTTGCATTGTTTTGAGATATCCAGAGTGTGGCTGCATCTAATATTCACATACAGCTTTACTTGTGGAAACAAACAATTTGAAAACACATCTTGCAGAATCTTAGTAAATGCCAGTGTAACAGCAAACTTGTCTTGCAGTTCAGCAACACTGAAAGTAAATGATCAGCCTGACATTTTTTTTTTTAAGTTAGAAATGGGCATAGTCACAGGGAGACCAAAACTGGAGCCTGTGCTTCCTCAGTCTTTATATTCGGTTTCCAGTTTTGCAATGAGCTGGTACACAATCGCAGCTGTGCAAGCAAATCCTACTCTGAGAATTCCACTTCCTTTGTGTATTCTTTCAAATCTGCATGTTTGTCTGTAGCTGTTCAGAGTGAAAGAAAGCCTTTTGATGTGCAGCGTGAAAAGCCAACCAACTGCGCAGCTTCCACTGAGAAGATCTACATCAGGAAAGACCTGCGGAGTCCTCTGATAGCAACTCCAACGTTTGTGGCAGACAAAGATGGGACACGGTGAGTGCCTCAGCTGGACAGGCTATGGTTATTTGTGCACAGTGCTTAGCAGGCATAGCTGGACTCTGAAGGATTGGACAGAGAAGAGATCCAGTTCACAAACCACCGGTTTCCACTGCCAAGACCAACCTACACTGTTGTGCTTCTTATGAAGGTTTTTATGTCTGAGCACTGCTAGGTGGTTTTCAGCTCAGAGCTGTCTCTTGGCCAGCCAGATCAAGGCACAAACCGGACAAATCCGTGGTGCCAGAGCCAAAAGCATGCAGGCTTACGCTGTGATGCATTTAGGCTAGCACTGCCCTGAAAGCAAATCTGCCAATGGCAGACTAGGTCTTCCTTCTCCTAAAGACAGTGCTGACAGGGACCACAACAGCTGCTGATCCAGATCCCAAGAGACCAGCTCCAGCAAGAAAACAGCAGCAGCAGTTGCACGGTGATTCCCATGCTCTCCGTTGTCTCCACAGGTACTCGGTGTGGAAATGAGGATTGTACTGGACAGAGGCAAGAGTTGTCTTTTTCTGAAGAGAGTGAACATGACCTCTGGGTTAAATATCACATTTGTAAAACTCTAGGTCCAGTTAGACTGTGCAGTAAGGAAGACTGGGCTGCGGATTTCTCAGAGATTTGTTTTTCGCTGTTCTCATTCAAAAGTAGCTCTCACTGACACATTTGCTTCTTTGAGAGTCCCTTGTCCTTGCAGCCCTGTAAACAGTATTCTGGTCGTTAACTGTTAGTCTCCAGTGTTCATGTAGGATTCAAATCTGTATGAGGTGTGATAATTTGCTGCCTGTGGTAGTCCACAAAGTTAGTTGTTAGTCTCAGACCCCTTAAACTATAAATTCCCTGTGGCCCTGAGCTGTCATTTGAGCATTTGTATTGGGTTATGTAGACTTGAAGCGTGAGATAAGTAACAAAGAAACGTACCTTTGCTGACTGCAAAGACTTTCCATTGTCTCCCTGAATTAGATTCAGCCAAAGGAAAGGATCTTTGGTCTTATGGCTATATCTTGGAATGTAGAATTTGTTTATTCTCAATGTTTTTTTTTTCTGCAGTGCTGTCCATTGTCCAGATTGGAATGCACAGTGATGCCTTCCCCCTACACCTAAAGCTTAACCCTAAGATGTTAAGTTAATTCTGAGATCATGAGGAGACAACATCTTTCCTTAAAACAGAGTAAACTAGCATGGCAAGAGTCTGTTTGAGAAGGGCAAACATTAGTCCAGCCTTGCTGTCTTTCAAGCTGCTTTTTGGAAACCTTCACTAAGATTTGAGTCCTGATTAATAAACTCTGAGCTTCATTAAGTTGTTCATTTAAAAGTTGGTAATCAGTTTTATTCTGGCATGGGTTGTTAGTGTAAAAATACTCCTGACTGTCAGATGTTTTATGTTTTTTAACAGGTCAGGAGGTCTTCTTGATCCAGGAATGCTTGTGAATATTCAGCAGCCTTTGATCAGGGATGATGGCACAGTCCTCCTAACTGCTGACTCCAAGGTATTTATCTTTCCATTGAGTTCTGAACATAGATATTTGTTTGGTCAGATAATTTCAGCTATGTAAATAAACACAAGTAGTTCTTGCTCTTGAGAAGATGAAGTTGGGGTGAGAGCTATAGGTATGGAGGCAATGAGCTGATCAGCACAAATGTGATTTCTGTTTGTGGGTGTCTTTCTGCGTATGTCAGCCTCAGGTAGGTCTCCACAAGACAGATCAATTTGGACTAGGGCTGATGACTGCAAAGGACTTAATGATCACCATGTAGATGTTCATGAGGAAGAAAAAGGTACACAAGGGAAAAAGAGCACAAAGCTTAGAAGTGGAAAAACTGATGTATGATACATCACCTATAATTCTGGTCTACTAATATGGTTCTTCCTTTTCAGGCTGAAACAAGCCAGGGTGCTTTAGGAACTCTAGCAAACGTTGTAACATCTCTGGCTAACCTCAATGAGTCTCTAAACAATGGAGATACTTCTGAAGTTCAACAAGAAGAGCAATCTGCAAGTGAGATCACACGGTATGCATCCATATTTGATTTTGTTGAGCAGTTTGCATTCTGTATGGTGGACTCTTGCGTCATTCAGTGAAGCAGTTTGGCATTGGAACACCAAAGACAGTAGAGACTGCGCCCTGCTTTGAAATTAGTTTTTCAGAAATCTGAAGCTCGACTGTTGTCCTTTTGTGAAGAACTGTCTTCTGTCTCTCACCTCTAAGTGAAAGTGCTTTATAGCACTCCATTTGAGCACTGCTCCATTTTTTAAAGCACTCTTTTATTGCTTTTTCTTTTTGGTTTTTTTTTTTTTTCCCCAGGGCATTTGATACTTTGGCTAAAGCACTTAATACCACAGATGGTACGGCAGCTCATACCTTGGCAGATGGGATGGATCCTACAGGTGGAGGGAATATTCACGTAATCAGTAGAGATCAGTCAACACCAATTATTGAAGTGGAAGGACCCCTACTTACAGATACGCATGTCACATTTAAGGTGTGTCCTTCTGTAAATGTCTTCCTAAACAAGCTGACATGTAGGATGTGACCCAGGATCACTTTACTTTGGTTTCTTTATTTGTGTATGTAATTTTATCAATATAATCTTGGAAAACATTTGCTGTTAAAAAGCTTCTAATACAATTTTTACTCTTGCACGCTGTATCTAAAGAGTATGGGTGTTATTTCATAAGACTTTTTCATAGACAGAAGGATGCTTTAACATTTATTTCACTCTCCAGTGCTGTGGATAATCACTTTGCATGTCACCCATACAGTATGGTGTCTTGCTTGATGCGTTTATAATTTTAGGGTGTTTACAATTTGGTGCTCTGTGATCATATATTCTTTTTGCATCACCTTCCCTCTTGAGCGACTTAGAGTTTAGATTTTATTTCACTTCTTTTTATGAAGTTTTGTAAGATCTTTTATACCATGGTGGTAGGGCACATTCCACAGAGCAGTGGCCCTCATTATTATTAAATGCATATTAGAACATTCGAAAGGGAAGCATTTGAGCTCTCTTGCACATCATTTCTTGTCTGCTATTCCCATTTTGCATTCCTTGCCACTAGCAATGAGTTACTGAACACAGTTTGATAACTTCTTGTTGCATAGTTGCTTATGACAATAGACTCTGCGAGCTGAATGTTACTGCTGGTTCTTTCCTCAGTGATGACAACTGGCTTGTGTCTGAGCTGTATACATTGTGCTGTCCTTTTGTTTTTTCTGCAGCTGACAATGCCCAGCCCAATGCCAGAGTACCTGAATGTGCACTACATCTGTGAGTCTGCATCACGACTGCTTTTCCTCTCTATGCACTGGGCAAGGTCCATACCTGCATTTCAAGCTCTTGGGTAAATGGACAGTTGCTTTCTAATGAATCTGAGCACTGAGCTGAACACTTTTCAGCTATTTGTGATTTTTTTTAAAAATTATGATATTCTTTAATGAACTACTTACCACGTGTGAAGACTGCAATATTCTCCTGTTTGAAGAATACAGTAGAAGAGGGCAGAGGAGAGAATAAGTACCGTATCAGCTGTTACTGTGCTTAAAGAATCTAAGGCTGAATGAAAAGCAGGCCTTAAATTTGTAGAAATAGGTCTTGGTACAGACCCAGTGAGCACCGTTGTACAGATCTGCTGAGGGGGATTCCTGTAGTCAGCCTATTGCTCCTTGTTGCCTTGTGAAACACCTGTAATGTGCTAATAAATGCGTCCTAGGAAAGTGGGTTTCCATGCAGTACTCCACATTATTAACTGTTACAGTTAACACAACTGCACAGGATGATGCCAGCCTAAGATGCAAAGCAGCTGCAATGGTTTGATTTTCTTTTCCCACAGGCAGGACTGCAACACAAGCCTCGTGCGTGCCTGCTGGAATGAGCTGTTCACCCTGGGTCTGGCACAGTGCGCACAGGTGATGAGCCTGTCCACCATCCTGGCAGCTATTGTCAACCACCTCCAGAACAGCATCCAGGAAGGTGTGTTCCCAGGCTGTGTTGGAGGACATACTCTGTCTTCTGCATCTGACTGGTGGTACAGAGAAAGACAAGAGCATTCTGAAGCTGGGTGTGCTCACAGAGCTTTCTTCCTGTCCAAATGTACCACTGCTGCTCTTGGTTCACTTCTGGAAAAACCAGGTCAATGCTGTTTGAATTGAAAATGAGGGCTGCACGATAGCATTTCTTTGTACTCTGTTCCCAGAGTCACTCCAGCCACTTGTTGAATATTTCACCATGATCTGAAAGCCTCTGCTCAAACCAGTGCATCACCAGAACACAACTGTCTTGCAGATTGTGCTATATTGGCAAAATTAACGTTCTGTTTGCCAGCCCTGTCCAACTCAGCTTCAGAAATATTCTCTTCCATAATTATTCAAGCCACCTGTAACTGGTTTTGAGACAGCAAATGACACGAGGCTTTAAAAGGTGTCACTTCCCTTGTTTTACAAGGAAATATTGGTTAATACATCAGATGTATTGGAGCTCACATGAAATAATAAGCAATATCTTTTTCCAGACAAACTTTCTGGAGACAGAATAAAGCAAGTCATGGAACACATCTGGAAACTGCAGGAGTTCTGTAACAGCATGGCCAAGCTTGATATTGATGGATATGAGTATGCATATCTTAAAGCCATAGTCCTCTTTAGCCCTGGTAAGGAATTTAGTTACCCTATCTTTTTAAATAATAAGCATTCATATGCCAGTGTTTTAGGTACTTGATGTGTCTTGAGATGTGACTGATCTGTTAAGGTGTAGATAAAAGAATTATTACATAATTATTTTTCATAAAGAGTGTGCATTTCAAAGATAGCTGTGGAACAACATGTCCATGTTATTTAGAACTCCAAGAGAGCAGGCAATTCCTGCGCAGCCACCCTGGAACACCAGCTTCTCTGCTACCTTCAGCTGAGAGCCTGGGAGCAGTGAGTTACCTGGGATGTGCACTAGCAGTAGTAGTGAAGTAAATGTCAGGAAGGATTACAGTAAATACATTTTCACAGTAATAAAAAGAAACTGGCTTCAATTTGAATAATAAACTTCTAAAAGGGATTGATGAAATGTGAGTGAAAATACCACTGTATTTTAAGAGGACATCCACAAAATCTCCAAAACCAAAGTGTCAACAGGCTGTCTCCCATTCATTACCAACAGTGACAGCAGACACCTAAGCACTGCATTGGAGACATGGAGATTCACTGACAGAAGAGACTTGAGGTTTTCTGGAATAGTAAGGGGAAGTGACAATGCAGAAGTCTTCCTAGGACACAGAAAGGTTAAAGCAGCCCGAGTGGAAGGGAAACTTGCTCAGAAATGTAAACTACTTCCTTGGATTCAACAGTGTTTACCACTTTGAGTGTAACAAAAAGAAAAGGTGTATCTTGTTAGCAGGGCTGGGATTTTGGGGCATTTGTTGGTTTGTGTTTTTTTCATGGATATTTTTCTCTTTGGAATAGAATTTAATTAGAAGAAATCGATGTCCTGGCATTTGCTTTTTAATTTTTTTTTTTTGCAAAGTGTACCATTAATGTTACATTTTTTATTCAAGCTGGAGAAGCAAGACACTCCAGAATCAAGCTGGCCATGTCCCATTTCAAGGGAACAGCACTTTTCAAAAGAACACTGAAGCTGTTTGGGACTATTCAGATATGTGGCATTTTCTGTTGTTTTCTGATCGTGCAGCTGTCTTTGAGGAACCGAGCCAAATGGAATTAAAACATGAGACAGAGCTGGGAAGGTCAAGAAACTGATCTGTCAAGAAAACAGCCATAGCTACTGCTCAGTCAGCACAGTTAGCTAAAATCACAAACACCTTTTAAAAAAAACAAGCATAGAAACACTGGGATTGGCATTGCCTGCTATGTACCTGTAGGCTTAATATTTGTCCTCTTTCTTGTGCATGCACACTGCTAGAGAGAGAAAAGTGAGCAAGCTAATGTGAAAGCCAGGAAACAAGTGTTCAGTGGAGTGGTTTTCTTTATGCAGCTAACATGTTGAACATCACAGTACCAGAGGAATATTTACATGAAATCAAATGCAAGAATCTTATAACTGCGTATTTATCACATTGTCCAAGGGAACAATCCACATACAGAAATGTTTTGTTTCCTTAGATCATCCTGGTCTGACCAGTTCAACCCAAATAGAAAAATTCCAGGAGAAGGCACAGATGGAGTTACAGGACTATGTACAAAAAACCTATCCAGAAGATACTTATAGGTATTTATTGTCTATAGTACCCAAAGTAATGGTGTGGGCCATAGCTGGCAAGAGTACAAAATGGCATCTCTCTTTTTTGATTGTTGGTGAGAAAGAACTGGAACCTTTTTCATAAAAGCAAACAGGTTTGTTTGTAGATAGAAGCCAGAACTTGTCTGACTTCTTCCATGTAAACTGATCTTGAGTGATTTTGGAGGTTGTTTTTCAAGAGTCTCATTGCCATGTTTAGAAAAGTGAATGGACTTTTACTAGAATCTCAGGAGTAACTGCCTCAAACTTCTTTAACTCCAGCTGCCTCTTATTTCAAGTTAGTTGTCAAAGAGGCTTTGAGGTAATAAAGGTGATTATGATCTTGATTTTTTTTCATCTCTTAACTGTTCCTGTTTCTTACTTGCTAGAAATAATGACCCTATTTTCTAATAATCTACATCAACTATTTTAAATTTCATGAACACAATGATTCTCTGTGCTGCAAAAGCAATTCTACCCTCTGTCTAGCAACACACCCTAGAACATGCTTTCCCTTCCTGTAGAAGGTATCCTCACATAAAGAAGCATGCAGTCCCATACGCTTGAGCAAGGTCTGGAGCTCCTTTTACTTTAGAACCCAACTAACCAAAAAACAGCCAAAAAAAGCCTTTAAGGAGAGCTTCGTCCACCTCGAAAACTGTTCTCTGCACTAAGCTTACAGAGTTAACGTTGGGGGGGGGCAGCAGAAAGGGCATCAGGACTCCCAGTTAGTGCAGTGGGGATGGGATTCTCTAGCTTGGAACCATCCTCAAATCTGCCATTCTTCTCCTGTGTACAGTACAGTTTCTCTGATGGTTTGGCCTGTGAGAACTGGGTATCTGCCATAAAAAGAAATACAGAGTTTGTTCCATATGCATCCTTCTCTGAAGAGTAGCTCAAGTTCTGTTTTATAGAACCATAGAATGACTTGAATTGGAAAGGGCCTTAAAACCTCATCCAGTCTGGTCTTAAACATGCATAATACAGTCCTGTGTCCTGTATTTTAACTGATGCTGTCTGTATCCCCATGCTCGCCCACAGAGCACTTCTGGAGTGCAAATCTGACTGTGTCTGAGCAACCAAATGTTGGCAGAGACTGGGACAGGAGCTCAGGTGTTGTAATTTTCACCCCAGCAGCAGCATCCTCCAGTCTTTTTGCAGGGTTCCACTCCAAGGTATCGGAAGTTTAGCAGGAGAGATCTTATGTATTTTGTTCATCCACATGAAAGCATTTTCCAGGGGCCACTTCACTGCTGCCTGAACTACGAAGTGCTTCCAGAACTGGGAGTGTCAAAAGCAGGTCAGCAGGACTGTGGATTGCAGCTAGACATTCTCTACTCTCTCCAGTGGAAAGCCACAGAGAAAGGTGGGGCTCTTCGTTTCACTTGTGGGGCAGAAAAGGAACCCTTCTTTGTATGGTGGCTCAGTTAGCTTTAATTGGTGCTTGTCTCATGTTCACGATTGATGGTAGCAGTGAAAGTAGATCCAAGTCTTTATGCACAAAGCATTTGGCACTGGTGCTCTGTGTGTTTGTAATCCACTGAACGTCTCTTGCAGGCTAGCCCGGATTCTGGTTCGCCTGACAGCACTCAGGCTGATGAACTCCAGCATCACCGAGGAACTGTTTTTTACTGGGCTCATTGGAAATGTTCCCATTGACAGCATAATACCCTACATTCTCAAAATGGAAACAGCAGAATATAATGGTCAAATAACTGGCACTTCTGCATAGTGGGAACAGCAGGATTTGATGGATCAAAGCAATTTTTGTACAAACATACAATGAGGAAGCTAAAGGAATAGCATTTTGGTATGTACAAGTATTTCCAACTCGTCAGTTTCCCGTCAGAGTTCGCTTTGTCTGTTTGCTGACATTGACAGGATTTCAGCAGTTACTACGAGACCTGCTGTAGGACCTTCTCTGCCACAAGGAGTATTTTCAATGCCTTTTATTTCAAAGGCTATAAATTACTGAACATACTTTTCACATGCTTTGTATTTAGAAATTATCAGTGGTTAAAAGTAGAGTTTTATAATACCTAAAATGAGTAATAAAATTACTTTTAAAGTAAAAAGAACAGTATGTATATATTTAAAAATATCCTTGGAAGTACTATCTAATAAACACCAGGGTATATTACTTACTAGCACTTTGTAAGCACTTGCTGTCACAGCAACATCATCATCAACATCCTGCTTATAACTGTGGAGAAGTAAAGTAACAGCATATGTCCTTAAGCCAAATGATGGTGATCTCTGTCAAAGTGTAGAATGCTACAGGAGACAATCATTTATTCTACAAAAAGTCACTTGGTCTTATGTTAGACATGAAATGAGAATGTGGGCTCGTCCCTCTGATAGCCACATCATCTGAAGTTGTGCTCTTTTGCAGCTCACAGCACCATGTAGTCAGAGACTGGGACGTGCTACAGGAATAAACTCACTCTAGGATTAAAATCTGTTTCTTGCCACAGTGATGAGGAAATATTTGGGTTCCTTTAAAGCTTCTACTCTGACCAATGCAGTCCTGGCAAACATTACTTTCATAGGAAGCCTTTTGATTGTGGAGAAAATCAGTCATTAACTGGAAGAACAGTAATTCTTGAGTAGAGCTGTGCCGTGATCTTTGTGTTTGCGAAGTTACTCCTCTCTGTACTCCTGAATACCCTCATCATGCAGCCAAGGGTACAGTTTAAAACCTGAGATGTGTGGAGCCTTTGGCTGTCAGCAAGAGAGAATTACAAAGCTCTCTTAGTTTATTTCTCAACACTCCCTCCTCTGACTGAACACTCCTAGTTTTGCAGTGCCCTCAGTGTTCCTGGGACTCAGTTTGAAACTGAGGTATAGTTGGGATTGACACTATGGTGCACAATTGCAGTTAATGACTGATATGCTGTGGAGTTAGCAAATCAACTCCTTTTTAATTGTCTAGAGTGATGAGCCATCAATGTGTTTGCCAGTATTGGCCATTAGCTTTCATTTTAGTAAAACTTAGCGTTATTGACTTTTAAAATGTTAAATAATCAAAGGGTTTTTTTTAAGTTGTGGTAATGAGTATTCATCTGATCCTGGCTTATCCTGATGCATCAGTGTTTGCATTAGTGGTGTGGCCGAGGCATTTTCTACTTGGGTATTTTTATGTGAGAAAAACAATCTAATGATAAATTCAACACTTTTGGTTTTTCTCCCATTACTGGTGTTTATTTGTAAACCCCAAACAGGTTGGCTGTGGTGTCTCTTAAAGGTCTGAATTGTAGTCACAAGACCTTAAGGCCACTCTGACAAAGAAAATGTAGAGCACTGTGCACAGCAGAGCTGCAGACCTGAGCAAGTTTTACCCTCTCCTCTGCTGATGTTGTTCTTGGCATTCCTGAGGTTTGCTCCATCCTCACCAGTGCCTGTCAGATGGTAACAGCTTCATCTTCTCATCTTTACTTCTAAATTACTTTCACTTTGTTTTTCCCTTCCCAGGTGCAAACCTTTGCTTATGAATATGCATCAGGAGAGGGTTTTTTAGTAATAAACACCAAAAATCTATTTTTTGATTTTAAGTATAGAAGTAGCTTGTTGCCATGAAGGCCAAATTTCAGTGCCCAGCTGATGTTCACACAACTAGGAGTCAGAGGTTCCCAGCCCAGACGTGGTGCTAAGGCAAGTGACATCTTGCCGCAGCTCGGCTTGGTGCCTACAATCCACTTTGTCCAGAATTTTCAGGGTCCTGTTTCTGCTGCTTTTGAAATGAAAATATCTGAACTCAGTAGAAATGCAGCGATAAAATGTCTGAAAAGATCTCTCAGAGCTTGAGCATCTGTGCATCTTGCTAATAATGGGGTCAGATGTTAGGGTTCTGTGCAGACTGCAGCTGGAGTGCAGGGAGTGGTCGTGACGCAGTGACGTCCATGCTCTGTCTGCTTCATTTGTTCTGCAGCTCTTTCAAGGAGGAACAGGATTTGAATTCTGCAGTTAAAAGAGCAGTGATCAATGATTGTGTTGGAGCATTTTGGGTCAGGTTCTTAATAATGGGGTTTATTGCATTGGCAACAAGGGCAGAAAGGTGCACTGCTCCTTTCCCCCTTAATTTATTCCCACTGGACTAAAGAGGCAGACCTGAAGCCGTGTGTAAACAGCATCTTTCTCTGTCTGTTCACATTACTTGTAGCTGGGGGAGAGTGCTTTTGGTGCCAATGGAGTTACTCTGGCATCAAACTGGTAGAATAATATCCCAGGAGGGACCCTCCAAGGAAATCGTGCAAGCCTTTATTTTTGCTGCCTTAAAATGTTAGATTATTAGGGAGGCTTCACTTTCTTGTGCAAGGAGCAGCTGTTGCTCACCGCTGATGACTTGGTGTCATTTACCTAGTCTCTTTTTGCCATCATGTGATGCACTTGGCCCTCAGAGCAGCCATTGATGCCTCCAGTGTTTCTGTGCTGAATGCAGCTGGCTCTGCATCACCGTTGCTACTCCCCTTGGCAAGGGGCATGTTCTGAAGGGTGACCGCAAAAGGAGTCAGACCTGGCAGTTCCAGGAGACAGCAGCTTCCTACTTTTTTCTTGGCAGAGACTGAAACTGTGTTTTTATTGCTGTGTACAAGGCACAGGATTCCCAGATTATTTCATCCAAGATGCTGCAGATGTCTCTATATCTCTACACCTCTAAGCGGGTACTTAGGATTCTTCCCTGCTGTTTATTTAGGGATAATGTTTTAAAACTGCATGAGTATCAAAGGCAGAGGGGACACAGCTTAGGCAGGAAAAGGGAACTGGAGGTCATCAGGTTGAGGATACTGCCAAAGGAGCAGTGATCAAAGCAGCCTTCTGCACCAACAGCACCAGTCTGGGGCCTGTGTGAAGTGGGTGATGGGAGCAGTAGAACTGGCAGGTCAAGCGGGCATACAGAGGTGCACCAGCAAACACCTACAGGGCAACACCACCCTGGAAAGAAAAGAAAATGTTTTTCTGTCTGAAATCTCTCTTCTCCAGTTACTCTTTAGAGTGCAAAATCAAGATGGTTCTTTCTCCTCTACTCTTGCTCAGACAAGAAAAAGCAGAAGCACCAAGCGAACAAGTAGGCTTCCACCTGTGCCAGTCATTTGCCAGACAACCACACAACAGCTGCTGTGTTGGTTTGCTCATGGGCCTGCTGTGAGACCAGCACACATCTGCAGACCCAATGCCCCCATGTGTCCAGCATGAATAAGCAAAATGAGGCCATGTTGACAGGATCACAGGATGTTAGGGGTTGGAAGGGACCCAAGGAGATCATCGAGTCCAACCCTCAGAGTAGAGTCACCCTGCAGAGCAGAGTCAGGGGCAGAGGAGGGACAAACTGTCAGCATCTACTGGATCCTGAATGACAGAAAATCAGTTTAAAAAATAGCTTTATGTGAAGAGCTACCAAGAGGGCATGGCAAAGGTGGGAAAACAAAAGCACTTAATCTTCTGCACCTTTTCAGTCTGAAGTGGCTGAGTCATTTTCACAGGCTGGTGTTTGCATGAAAGGTACCATAACCCCTCTTGTTAGATAATGCTACAACCCTGCTGCTGCAGTCATGTGAGCAACATGATACGGGAAATTATTTTTTTGGGGGAAAAAACAACATTATTTATACTTGCAAACTCAAGCAGAATTCCTTGTAAAGGTGAAAAGCTCTAAGTCTGAATATGTTGGACATGGAAAAGGTCAAGGCCCAGAACCACCTTTTCACTGAGCCTGCTGTAACCTTCCACCATTCCCACAGACTTTTTGTTCTCTTGGCTACATGAATTATTGGAAATGGCTTCTTATTGTTAGAGTCACGCCTGTCTTCCTTCTTTTTAAAGGGTTTGATAGATTTTTACATCTTTGTTTTGTGCCTCCCACCATGGTGCATTTCTGCATGTCAAACTCACTGGAGCAGCTGCTGCCTGTCCATAGCTGTGTGTGTACCAATGTGTTGATCCCTGTACAGTGTATACAGAGCACACTGATGTATCTATGTACAGATGTGTGGCCATAGATCTGTGTGTTAAACTTTTCAATCATTTGCTAATCCAGAGCTTCCTAGTTTTCACTTCTTAGCCCAAACTAAGCCTTGCTTAAGCAAGATTGGCACCTTTTCTTACACCCAGTCTGAATTTAATCCTTCTTGTTCAGATCTGACAAATATAGCCCATGGATGTTCTGGCATTTACATTGCTTCCCTTTACCTTCTCTCATTTGACATGTAAATGTCTGCCAGTGAGCAGTTAATTGAATGTTCAGTGTCTCAAAGGAATCAATAGCTGGGAAGGACTCCCCAGTTCCAGCATGTGCTCAGTCTTTTTCAGCCTTCTGAGAGACCTTTGTGTAGAACTTTGTTTTGGTAAGAGACTGCCTTTTATAAAGTCTTTGGTAGTGGCTCATTGGAAGAAAGTTTCCTTTGTCACTGATCTGTAGCACAGAGAACAGTTCAGAATGGATGCTGTTTAAAAACGCCATCCTCAGGTGCCGCAGTGCTGAGGTGGAGCCATCTGCTCAGTGAAGCCTAGGCAGTGTCCTCTGCTGCAGTGGTGCTTCCACCAGAGGGAGAGTTGCTGCTTGCTCCTTTCTTAGCAAGGGTCACGACTGGCAGGCTTTCCACACTGCATTGCAGTTGCACTTTCACTTTCCAAAGTGACTCTTCATCGTCTGGCTCAAAAGGAAACAAAGCTGGTTCTTTCAGTCGTCAGGCTAATGTGCACTTCCATGTTCTGCCCTCTCGTGAAGCTGTGATCAGTGCAGATCAGGTACAGGTGTGTACTATGGGAGATGGGCACAGGGAGCAGCTGCGGAGTTACACTCGCAGTAAAACAATTTATTACTCCTAGGGAGCACACAAGTATTTACATCATCAAAATAGTAGTCCTTGTTCCTTTCCAATGAGCTCCATTCCAAGGGAAACCTGCAAAAGCTATTCCCTTAACTTTGGGGGTTCCCAGGCAGCACAGGGAGTGGTTCAGCAGCTATAGTTTGGTGAAGCAGAATTTTCTGGACATCTTTTTTTCCACCTTCTGTACTAAATGTGGCAAAGATTTGTGTGTTCAAGCAGATGAGCAGCACCACTTAAAATGCCATCTTCTGTGCTTGAATCAAGCACAAGCTGCTTTCAGTCGAGGCTGCTGCCTGTGGTCTGTGCTGTGGACAATGCTGAGAACATTCTGTCCTCACTATGGTCTTCAGTAAGCTTTCGGAATCTTTTCTTTCAGATGCAGGAAAAAAAATGCAAAATGTCCATTTTAACATTTCAAGCCTTATTTGTGATCTTTTCAGCACAAAAATTATTTAAATGAATGGCAGGAATTCCTGTGACAGGTGGTCCTTCGTCGGTGTCTTGACAATCAGTCTGCCTGAACTGTTTGGTTTCTTCCTTAAAGTCTGAATGGAAACCTGAGTGTTAAGGTCAGTTTCCGGCAGGACCACTGACAGAGTGGGAGTGTGGTCAGCTGGGGCCCTGATCAGGGTTGAACCTGTTTGAAAATCAAATTGTAACTCAGAAAAGGAGCATGTTTAAAATCATGGACTTGTTTTATCCTTTGTGTTTGTTCTTTGCATCCTGAGGGACAAAATGCACTTCAGTGTCAGTGGCAATCAGGGCTCAGCTGTCTGTGGAAGCTGTAGTATGCAAAATCAGCATTCTGTGTGAGCGTGCAGAGCAGCAGCCAGAGGCACTCTGCTTGCCAGGTGCCTGACAACCCTGTGCAGCTGTACAGCATCTGATGAAGTGAGCGCGGTGACTCCAGGGCAGCAAAGGTCCAAGCTGAAGCGTTTTGCTGCTTGTGGATTAAAGTAGGGCTAAGTCAGCTTCGGAACGGGGGCATGCTTGGGAAGGAGCAGACATGTTTCTTACAGGGCAGATTTGTGCCAGTTCTCATGTGGGGGATTGGCTTTGAACATGGGAGTATTTCCACAGCTTGTAGTACAGAACACCTTGCAAGCCAGGGTGCAAACAGCTTCAGAACCAAAAAGCTGCACTTACTTCTGCACATCAGGCCTCTGGTGTACCAGATAGGTACAGAGCTCCACAGAGCTCACTTGGGACAAAACAAATGGTCTGCTTTGAATTCCTTGGGATATGTTCTGGAAGCCTCTGTTCATTATAGCTTAGAGAACTATTGGTTATGTTACTGTGTTTTAATTTCGGGTAACAAACCTTGCAGAAGTTATTTTCTCACAGCTTCTTTTGTGAAATCAACATCGTTCTGTGTGATGGCATCTAAACATAACAGCATGTTCTTTTTTAACCTGAATTTTATATCTAATCAGTGTCTTCAGTCATGAAGAGGAATTTGCATTGTTGTGTTTGTATATAGAGTATTGCAGTGCATGATTTAGCTTATGCATTTTATTAAATGCTGTTGAAATGTGGCATTCTATTGTTGTGGCTTAATACTGCTGTTTATACCATTAAAGTGAGTTACAGCTGGAACTGTTCTCCTGAGTGGTGAGCTTACCTCATTTGAACAGGTTCAAGCCAAATACATGCTTTACTGTCTTGTAGGGATGAACAGTAGTTTCCCTTCAGTACAGTGATTATCTTGAGTGATTTCACAGAAGGTTCCTCTAGAGACCATCCAGTAGTCCACCCCTGTACAAGAGAAGGATCACCCACCCAGGGCAGACCACACAGGAACACATCCAGGTGCGTTTTGAATGTCTCCAGAGAAGGAGACTCCGCAGCCTGTCTGGGCAGCCTGCTCCAGGGCTCCAGCACCCTCACAGTGAAAAAGGTTATCCCTTCTGTTCCCATGGCATCTCCTCTGTTCCAGCTTGTACCCATTTCCCCTTGTCCTGTCACTGGACATCCCTGAGCAGAGCTTGGCTTCATCCTCCAGCCATTGTCCTGCACATCTTTACTAACGTGACTGGTGGCACCCACCTCTCAGGCTCCTCTGCTCCAAGCTAAAGAGTCCCAGCTCCCTCAGCCTGTCCTCACAGGGAGATGTTCCACTGCCTTCATCATCTTTCGGGGGGGCTGTGCTGAACTTTCTCAAGCAGTCCCCTGAGATCGTTCTTGAATGGAGAGGCCCAGAACTGGACACAGTATTCCAGATGTGGCCTCCCCAGGGCAGAGTACAGGGATAGGAGAACCTCTCTGACCTAATCCACTCCAGGATGCCCTTGGCCTTCTTGGTCACAAGGGCACTTGCCTGGCTCATGGACATCCTTCTGTCCACCAGATCCCTTTTTCTCTGTGCTGCTCTCCACCAGTTCAGCTCCCAAGCTGTACTGGTCGTGGGGTGGATCTTTCCCAGGTGCCACTCTACCCTTAGCCTTGTTGGATTTCATTCAACTTCTCCCTGCCCATCTCTCCAGCCCGTCCAGGTCACGTTGGGTGGCAGCACAGCCCGAGGGGGTGCCAGCCACTCCTCCCAGTGCGGTGTCATCAGCCAACTGGCTGACGGTGCCCTCAGCCAGGTCGTTGTATCACTTTTAGGTTTCACTTGTCAGACCCAGCTATCTACCAAAAAAACTCAAAGGCATCCCGTTTGTTACCCTGCCTGCAGAGAATCTAGAGGAGAACCGCAAGACCTCTGGAGGGTGTTACTGGCCAGGTCAGTAGTTTATGTAGATGTTTCAGAGTATTTTTAAACTCTCTAGTATGAACTTCATCGAGCCAGGCAAATTTTCTCGTGCATAAAATGCTTTTTCATTTCCTATTTGACCAAAATCTCTAGCGTGTTACAGAAATGCACGGTCATGCCTTGGACTGAATTGCTTTTTCTGTTCCTTAGCTTCTTAAACGGAAACACTAGCGGAAAAGTAACACAAACCAAGCACCCAAGCGCAAAGCGAGGCTGCCCAGCCAGCTGCCGCCTGCATGCACACGTTTGTAATGGCTGCAAAGCTGGTGCTGACCTGCGGAATGGACTCACGAGGCAGCTTCTCAGCCGCCGCAGAACGAAGTGGAGGCACCCGGCCGTGGGGCACCGCTTTGACCCCGGCGAACCCCCGCAAGGCAGCAGAAGGTGGCTGGGGACCCGTGAGGACATCACGGCCTGCAGCCTAAGCAGTTCCTTCGTCTCTAAGCACAGCCGCAGCCGTGCCAAGCCCCGGCCCCACGGACAGCCCCGGCAGAGCGGAGCCTCAGCGCCGGCGCCGCGCGGAGGTGCGGCCAGAGGCGGGGGAAGTGCGGGGGCGGCGCCGGGAGCCATTTCCGCGCGGCGCGGAGCCGGGGCCGGGCCGCCGCCATGCCGATGAAGGGCCGGTTCCCCATCCGACGCACGCTGCAGTACCTCAGCCAGGGCGACGTCATCTTCAAGAGCTCGGTGAAGGTGATGACCGTCAACTACAACACGGCAGGGGAGCTCAGCGAGGGAGCCAGGTGAGCGCCAGGGGTGCGCGGCGCGGCGCGGCCGCAGGGGCTGCGCCTCCCGAGACGTCCTGGCTTGCGCTTGTCTCCTCCTTCCCAGGAAGTTTGTGTTCTTCAACATCCCTCAGATCCAGTACAAGAACCCCTGGGTGCAGATCATGCTGTTCAAGAACATGACCCCTTCGCCCTTCCTCCGCTTCTACCTGGGTAGGTGTCCTGACCCCGACCCCTGCTCCTCCGGGGCAGAGAACCACAGGAGCCCTCGGGCAGCCGCCCCGGCCCCGACCCTTGCTCCGCCGAGCCCCGAGCGGGAACCGCGGGAGCCGGAAGCCTGGCCCCGGCCCCGGCCCCTCAGCCTGCGCTGTGGGAAGGAGGGCGCCGCTTTGAGTAATGGCTTTAAACGTTAGCGAAGGCCCCGTGCTCACCGCCCGAGCTTCGGACAGCTGCCCGCCAAGCGCACGGGCTGCTTGCTTTCCCTGCAGCAGCACAGCAACCGCTTGCCTTTTGTGTTTTCGAAGCACCTTTTGCGCTGCTGCGAGGCAGCGTGGGGCAGGGAGGCTGCCATTTGTCCCACTATTACAACTTTCTTGACAGACAACGGAGAACAAGTTTTGGTCGACGTGGAAGATAAAACCAACAAAGAGATAACAGAGCACATTAAAAAAATCCTGGGGAAAAGCAAGTAAGTAACACCAACGAGCTACCATAGAGCCTGACACCTGGCAGAATCCAACCCCTGCAGGCTTCTGCCAGGTGTACGGAGAAGGAAATGCCATTTTGCCAGACAAAACTGACATAAGTTAGCTCCAGTGGACAAGCTAGAAACTGTCAGTCTGTCTCTAGTAAATTGTGAAGGGAGAAGGAACTTTGCGATTCAGGCTTCTGGTAGTCACAAAATGTTCTCTCTTTTAGAGAAACACTTGAAAAAGAGGAAAGAGAAAGGAGAAAACTATCACATCCAGCAACTTTTGGGCCCAAGAAGTACCATCTGCGAGAATGCATCTGTGAAGTTGAAGGCCAAATTCCTTGCCCTGCTGTTGTGCCACTGCCCAAAGAGATGAGGGGAAAATACAAAGCAGCTGTGAAAGATGAAGCGTCAGCCTGACACCTCAGGTCAGTCACCTGGCTTTGCTCAGCACAGGATGATCAAGGTGCTTCAGTGAGAGACAAGAGCTAACAGGTTCTGGAGACTCAGGCAAGTTGGTGTCAGGCAGATAACCTTCTCGCCTAAGTCTTCTTACAGCTACAACCAGAATAATTGAAGTGACAAATAAATAAGTTTAAAAAATCAGCTTTTTTGGTGCCAGTTTTACAAAACATTACAGGCAAGATTGCATGAAAGGAAGCCAGAACAACTTAAGAGTCCTACTTCCTACTCAAGCCTGCATGGGCAAGGTTAAGGTAAAAAGGCGATGCTGTCTGCTTTGGGATACACGATGGACTGAAAAGTCCAAAGCACAGAATTCCAGAGTTTATAGAAAGCACTACAGAACTGTTTCTTCTGCTTTTTGTCTTGTACTAACTGCAGCCAGCCAAGTGATTAACTCCAGGCTCAAACCACACACTGAATTTCTTAACTGATGTAATTAGCATTCACAAACAAGTCTCTTTTGCAAGACAACTTCTGCAGTTGGTAGTGCAGCTCTGAGAAGCACTGATCAAGAAAATCAGTAGTAATGGAGAATAAGCAAGTTGGTGTTTGAAAGATAAGCTTTACTGTTACCTTTGCTGTCCTTCAAAGAAAGTGTAAAGCCTCTCGTAAGTCTCCTACACTGCACATTCCCTTAAGCCAGGCTTAGGTACCAAACCCCTGTAACTCCATGTCAGCACCTTTGAGCCAGCAGGTAAGGACAGGATTCCACACCAGGAGTCTTGTAAGAACACCAGGGGCAACACAGCACAAAATAAAGATGTTGGTTTATTTCATCTCTGTTTACAAAGGTTCCACACAGTGCCATGCACACAGCCTCAACATAAGTCAGTGCTGGTCACTGAGCTTTGCAGGCACCAGGGCCTCGTTCTGTTGTGCCTCCTGAGCCCCACAGCCCTCAAATACCAGCATAAGGTCTTCACTTGGAGGTAACTTTAGTATCAGGTGTCTGGTCGATCACACTGAACACTGACAAAGCTCATGAGGTATGCTAGTCTGTTACCTGCTTGTAGGAACACATCATTAATGTACATCAGGAGTGCTTGAAGGCTTAGTGTAGACTGAAAACAGGGCAGGACAATTGCAACAAGGAGAAGGAACACTTTTAAAATAGGAAAGCTGAAGTCACTGAAACATTTTTCATGCCAATACCAAAATAGCTTTGGGTTACAGTGCAGGGAGCAATCTTAAACGTCATTCCTGACATGCATCTATCTCAGCCTTTGGGGGGTTTGCTACCCCAGTGCACATCTTAGTTTACAACCCTTTAGAATCTTCTGCTCTTTTTACTTTGTGCAAAGCAACTCTTAACATTTCCATATAAAAGCTTCCTGGTCTTGAGACAGCCTGCTCTCAACAGCTTCAGCTCTGGGCCACAGTGAGGACAAGTTGTCCTCTGAGGGGGCACAAGTGGTGTGGGGTTTTAAACACCAGATCCGCCAGTCCCTACCTCCACTTATTTTCAGCAAAATTACTCCAGAGTCCCTGCTCTTCAGTTGGTGTGATTATTTGTGTCTCTGCAGGATCACACAAGGCTTAGCTTGCAGCTAGGCTAACAGACACCGGAGTTAAAAGATATACCCTGTTCCACGGAATTTTACTTCTGAGTAAGCCTGGTGCTGTGCAGTGTGATCTGTCTGACTTCAGCTTCAAATGAACACCTGCTAGCCTCACCACTCTGTCAAACAGCGATGCCTAAAGATGGACCTGTGCCTTTCAAAGCACCTGAGGCTCCATTTTCTCAGGGCTACCTCAAGGTGATTACAAATTTCTGTACCAGCTTTCATGAGCCCAGCTCGGCACATCTGCAACACAGGCCCTCACCTAGCAATCCCCCCAGGCCACAGGATGGCAAGATGACTGCCACTGAGAGCCCTTTATTTAAGGCATGCCTGGTTGCCATCGCGGCCAAGCAGAATCAAATACGAGAGATGTCTCCAAGCTTTGACAGAATTCCAGTGCAGAGGCACTTCAGCTCTCCATTGTAAACAAGATTTTTTTGTTCCTTGAATGCTACAAAAGGAGGGTTCCAGTTTCACAGACGTGACAAACATGATCACTCTGTCGCCCAGAGAATTGAAAGGAAATGTGTAGATTCCAAAAGGTAATTGGCAGCTGGAGGCCCATTCTCTGGACTGCAGTCTGAAGTGGTGCTAGCCCAGTTTCCCGGGAAATGGGATGACACTTGTTCCCTCGCAAGCAGGTCTGAGGCCAGCCAGTCTCTGTGACACAGCAAGGCTGTACTCAAAGCAAATAGGAAACCAAGAGTGATGAGCAAACAGCATGCAAAATTTACTAAGGAATTTTTATAAGCACATAGAAAAGTTACTCATATCACTATCAGTTATAAAGTTCTCAGTCTTAAAATCCCTTTTGTATGTTAGCATTGCACAATACTGACCTGCCAGCCTGTGAGTTCTGCACCTCAGAGCATCACGGTAGCCTTTGAACAGCACCGTAATGTAACACCCTCAGGCAGTGCAGCTGAGGACGCAGAAGTTTAGAGATTTCATCTATTTAGTCAAAGCCCCACTTGAAAGACCAATACAACAGAAAAGGGGAAAGATGACAAACCAATATTGTAGCCATTTCTACATCATAGTTCCCTGTCAGCCACTCTGATGAGAATTAGCAGAGTAAAGAGCAGTCAGCATCAAACCACTGTTGTAACAGCAGAGTACTTCAGCAACTCTTCAGGACTGAGCCACAGTGGAAATGCCTAACTGAAAGTGCATAAAGTCAAGACTCTTTCAATTCCCTCTTGCCATCCATACTCTTTCCCAGGATCTGCTCTACTTCCCCACATTTAACAGCAGATGTAAAGCTATTATACATCCTACAGCTGTTTCAGCAGCTGGATTTCTCCTTCTGCTTTGCCAAGGTGCGCTTCAATTCCTTTAAGTTCTCTGTCAGCACTTCCACCTCATCCATTCGTCCACTATGTTTGGCATCAAATATATAAGCTTTGATGTTATCTATCTGCTGCAGAAGCAGCTCTTCCTCTATAGTCTCCTCTCCACAGATCTCGCTGACATCCTCCACTTCAAAGGGATTGGTTGAAGATACCTCTTCAAACGGATTCCCAGAATTCCAATTGCCCCCAGGCTTTTGAGATGGATTTTCATCCTCTTCAAAAGGGTTCAAAGAACTGCCAGGTGCTCCATTCATTTTCTCATCTTCCTCATCATTTTCAAATGGATTATATTCTTTTTTACCACTCTGCAAAGCTGTGCCAGAGAAAGAACCCACTGGAGAAGCCTCTTTGGTAAATGGGTTAGAATCTTCCTCTGACTGAGGGGTATCTGCTTCCTCTTCAAAAGGGTTTAGACAGGCTGGCTGACCTTGGTCTTTGTCACACTGTGGGATGCCCTGGGGTTTGAATGTGAAGATCAAGTGCTCTTTAGCTGGCAGCTGCTCAACATCAGGCGATTCAAAGCTGGGGTCTCCCTTGATCTGAGACACATCCAAATCCAACATGTGTGTTGTCAAGTTCTGATCCTCTTTTGCAACTTCATGCTGATGCTGCCTGACTTCTCTGAAGTCTAAGGAGCGTGTCCTTGAATACTGAGACATGGTTTTGAGATGTTCTCTTTCCCATTCCTTTTCACGAAGGACCTGAAGTTCCTCCCTCTGCATCTCTTCCTCCTCTGCCTGTTTTTTAGAAAGCTCAATAGCTTTAAGAGTCTGCTGTTGATCGTATTCCTCCTGAAGCTGCCTCAGGTTCTCTTGCAGCATGTGGACCTCATCTATCCTATTAGCTGCCTTGGCCTGCTTAATGAAGGAGGTGATGTTGTCAATCTGCTGAAGAAGTGGGTCTGCTATCTCCTTCTCCCTTGATAGGCTAGAGGTGGGTAACCAGCCTTCAGACTTCCTGACTGTCTCCTTTTTCAGGTGAGCTGCATCACCATTAACTGCAGCTGCTGATCTGGAGATGAAGTATTTCTGTTTTTCCTCCTGTTTTCCATGTGTTTCCAGAGCCACCTAAATCAAAAAGCATGCAGGAAGAGAAGACCATGAGCTAAACAAATTCCATTCTCACATCCAAAGGCAGAAGAAGTTAGCAGGCACTGCTAGAGGGATAAGATGCACTTTTGGTTACTCTGCAGAAAATGCTTCTTCTCATAACATTCACAGACGACAGAATCACAGTACCTCAGTGCTTCCCTTCAGTTTGTGATTGATCAAAATCTACAAACCTGAGGGCAAGTAGAAGCAGTGACAGCAGTTCATAGAGGAAAAGAAAATGGGTAATGCTGCTGTGCAGAGTGGTCTAGATTTGTCGGGACAGTAGCCATTACACTTGCCTACGGCAGAGGGCTACAATGGAGCACAGCTATTGAAGGTCACTGATACCCTTATCTTTGGAGCACAACTATTCCTAGCTCTCACTTCTACCTCAAAATGAACCTGGTTCTATCTGCAATTAACGATGTCTCCCTTCCTGAGAACACCTTCTCTTTCTGAAGAGGCATCCTTGTTCTAGGTGGACCTCTTCACTACCCAGAGAAGCCTCCAAACTCGGCTGGTGCAAATGAACTCTGGAAGACAATTTGAAAATCCAGGTCAACTAAGGCAGCTGAGGACTTGCTCTGTGTGGACTGCAGCATGAGCAACCAAGTTGCTACTGCTTCCCAAAGGCATTCAGCTGCTCAGAACACAGTCAGCTCCCCTGGGCAGCCTACAATGGACGTGTCACATGAACCCCTGGAAAAGTGTATGGGAGAATTAAACCCTGAAATCCAACACTAATGGCAACCATTCACACACACACAGCAACTAGGCTCAAGTCCTTGAAGTGGGACCCAATACAGGGTGTAGCAGATCTTAACCCATCTTACCATTTGCAGTCTTCTCTTCCTTAGTTCTTCATACTGGTCTTTGGTTGGCAGGGACATCAAGCCAAGCAGTTTTTCCTGGCAATAATGGTAATATTTACAGTGCTGCTTGCAGGCACTCGGCCAACACTCAAGTACTTCAGAGACCCCACCAAGAGAACAACCCACAAATAAAAAGCACTTCTGCACTGCAATCACTGCTGCAAGCCTGAGCACCTCTGCTGCCAGAAATAAACTACTAGCTAGCTGCACACCTCAGCAAGAGAGAAGCCACCAATCATGCCTTCTCCAAGGTCACTTGTCCTAATACTGTCTGTATCTGAGCAAGCTCATCTAAGGCTATCACCACAAGGGGAATTGCAGAAAGTGAACAAAACCTCCTGTCAGATGCTGTTCAAACCAGGGGGAGAACACTAACATTTACATTCAGCTCACAGGACATGCTCCGCCTACCTGAACAAAAAGTGTAGCTGAGTATCTTATCATTCTCTGAAGCTGTAGTGTTTTAGGATGGGGTTGAGGATCTTCATGCAAGCCTAGACTCAAAATCTTCTTACTGAATCAAAGCAAACACATAGCTCCATCAGTTCAGAAACAAGAGCCAGGGAAAATGTGACAGAACAGAGAGAGACAATATTGGATGAGATTTTTCTGATATCTTTTTTAGATAAGCCACCTTGGATGCCACAAGGTGTAACACTTGTACTCCCACACTTCTTTTTTAACAAAAACACCACCACCACACCCCCCAAAAAAAACCACAACCCAAAACCCCAACCAACATCACCCCCTAGAAGAAAGAAAGAAAAAAACCCAACCAACCAACCAAGCCCCAGCTGTGCTGCTATTCCTTTCGCCTGTGCTTACTTATCACCACTGCAGAAAAATGCAGGATTTGTAAGGCTGGAAAAGGAAGCAGAAACTGTTGGTGCACCTTCTCCTAAGCTCTTGACAAAGGTGCAGATATACCTGCTGCCTGTGTCAGTAGGCAGATGTATGCTGCACAAATTCAGACACCAACAGCTGAGACAAACCACACAGAAATGGTAACAGGGGAACAAGTGCAGGCCAGAGCTGGGGTAAGATCTTTTACCTTAAGGCATCTATCAATTCATAGACTTTCTGAATCTCCACCCTCAAGTCATTAGCATGTTCCAGACTGTAAGCTGTTTCTCCAGCACTAAGAAATAGATACACTTTTAAGTCACACATCCAGCCAACAACACAACACCAGAAGTTATCCCAAGATGATTCACTTGACACTGGCAAGACTAGCTGACACCAAAAGGGGTCCAACTGTTTTGTTTCAGGCTTGCTCTCTTTAAAACTCCCTTGTAACAGCAGTGGAAAGTGACAATCATCACATGAACAGGAACACCTCATAAAAGATCCATTTACTATTTCTTTTTATAGGAGAAACTATTTTAACAGAGGAATGCCACTCTTTCAGTAATACCCAAAATACAGCTGTTGCAAATACATCTCACCTGTCGGGGGTTTACCAGCCAGCTGGCATGGGAAGAACGCTCAAGAACTGCACCATCACAGTCAAGAGTTCTCTCTGCTAAGGTTCATCACAAAGCAGAGGCCTGCAGCCCCACATGGCAGTAACTGACCATCCCCCTGGGCAACCAATTACCCGTATTTTGCCAGAATCCCACACTGGTTGATAAAACAAAATGGGATTTAGCAGGGAAGACTCCTCACCAGTCTTTAACTTCCCTTTCCTTTTACATCACCAATACAAAAGGTACAGATCACTCTCTTGAAAAAAGCTTCCCTATCCATACCATTCCAGTTTCTGGGTCTCATTACTACTCAAATCTTTAATTAAATTTTACAAACCTCTACACAATGTTACCATTAATAACTCATTCAGTGCCACTTTGCGTGAAGAGGATCCAAAAGACAACAAACAATCTAACACCACTTTTTCTTAGCATTCACACACTCTTGCAGCCTCAGCACATCTCTTCCTTACTCCTTCACACATTTGATAACGAAAACCAGCAAGTAGGGCTTACTTCAGTGACTCTGCCATCCTGATGTATTCCGGTGCCTTCTGATCAACCTTTTCCATGCAGAGCCGGAGTTTCTTGTTTAGAGCAAAACATGAAGAAGAACTGACAGTAAAGCACTAACACAAGAACATGCTGACATAAACCTGAGCACATTCAGAGTCAACTGTAATGAAAACCAGGCAACTGCTCGGGACGACAAGACCCTGCAGTTATTTCAGAACACAGGTGGCATGGTCAGGAAGAGGGAAAGACTCCCTCTAACCCTGCAAGGCATATTCGGAATTTAGAAGCTGATGATTTGCATGATTTCTAGCTTTAAATCTCCTCACATACATACCCCAAGCATGAAAGCAGCAACAAGTGAGTTTACCTCGTAGAGTTTCACAATCTCTGGGGTGCATTCTTTCTCATCAATCTGCTGTTCTCTTTTCAGTAGGGTGTCTTTGCAGTGCCGACAACAACGGATTCGCTCATCGTCCTTCTCATCCAGCACCGAGCTCACACTGCTGACGCTGCTGATGCTGCCCCGGCGGGAGCCATGGACACTATTAGGTGAGGAGTTGGGACTGTTGTGAGAGCCCAAGGCCTCTTTGCTGGCACTGGTGAGCTTGCCTAAGAATTAAACACAGGTCTGTTTACAGGACTGTAAAATTTTACCAACACACATGAAATGTACTTCAGCAGAAAGCCTGCGTTCAGGTACTTCAAACAGTCTGCTGGAAGCGCATGACAACCAAGACAGCAAGTGAGAACTGGAGTCTTCACTGTAAACTCTTCTCCATTCAAAAAGCAGAGAGAGAATAGACTGCTGACAGCCACCTTCTTTGCATTCTCATGCCAGAGGTCTGCAGTTACAGAACAGCGTATAGCCGTGTTACTGCTGCCAGTGCTCTGTGCTTGAATGTGCCAAAAGCCCGGTCACTATCATTTATTTCCACAGAAAACACAGCCTCCTCTCCAATGTACCAGGTGAAGAAGTTAAATATCAAAGGGTTTCTTAAAGGCATGTGGATGAACTTCCTTAATGTCAGCATTTGAACAACCACAGGCAAGACTGGAAATACCCACAACAGAACCTTGGCAGTTACAATCCCTGAAGGTAACACCTTCATAGTTACAAGTACTCAATAGATAAGACACTAATCATTAATTCTATTTACCGGTAGCACATACTACTACTGTGTCTAGTGACTACTTCAGTGTTCTGCAATACTTCCAAAGCTAGAGAAGAAACACAAATGATAAATTCTTCTGTTCCTCAGACAAGTGTCTGCATGAGACTGCCATGCTAAGGACCAAGTCTTTCACACAGGCAGCTTTTTTTCCAATGGCAAAATGCTTGGGTGCAGTCAAGAGTAAGCTAAGGAAAGGAGGAACTGTCTTCAGGGGCTATACTCACTGGCCAAGGGAAGGCTGACAAGTTCCATGCACTTCTTGCACATGATGGAGCCACAGAGGCGGCAGTGGTGACGTCTGTTTCGAATGCTGAACTTACTGCCGCAGTCTGGGCAGAAGGGGACATCCTGATCGTTGACCCAAGGCACAACAGACTTCTCTATAGCTGTAAGGGATGGGAGAGGAGGGGACACACAACTGGAGATATTAAACTAATTTCTCAGCTGGTTACACCGGAGCAGTCTGAGTGAAGCTCATACCAACCTCTTATTTTAGCCGACTCGGTGTTTGCTCTGTCAAATGACGTCAGCTAGTGGAAGAAACAGAACGTTCAAGGAACCGGTACCAGGGAAAGGAAAGAACAAAACAGGAAAGAAACCTGCCAGATCTAAGAGACAGGAGTCTCAGCCTCTTGTACAGCAGATTGCTTAAACCTCCCTGTTTATTCTAACGTCACAATCACACAAACAGTGCTGAACCGTGACTGCACAAGGCAGAGCATTTGGGGCAGAACCCCTATAGCCGAACCTGCTGCACCTGAGCCACACCACCATGTGGGCAGTGAAGCTGGGAAGATCACGACAAAAACTTCAGGGAGACATTTAAGGAAAAACACAGGCACACTCCATACTAAAACCCAAGAGGTTTAAATCTAGGAAGCATTCATAGGGCTGGAATGTTAAAAGGCAGCAGATTTACCTTTTCTAACCTGATGATCAGCTTATTAACTTCAACTACATAGTGGTCAATCCTGGCTGCTCGGTTCTTCTTGAAATCAGAAAGATGGCTTCTCATAGCCCCTGGAGAGACAGCAGGAAGGTTTCAGTCACCTAGATGTTCTGTGAGGACTTAAAATTCTAAAGACACACTACAATCCCAGACTTCCAGAGTGCTGGTCTAAACGAAGCATGCATATTAAAGCTTAATCTCAAGACTAGCAGTAAGTGCCACCAAAGTAACTGATATCTCAGTGACAGCAAGAAGCAACGTCCAGTCCCAGGATTCCTAATCACAGGCTTGGTCAATTTACCTTTGAAATTCTACAGCTGTCAGTTTATATTTAGAGCAGTGGCTTTGGGGTCATGTTGTATTTTTTTTAACACTTTCATTGTTTTGGGGTTTGTTTGGGTTTTTTAAAGAAAATCTCTTTTTACTAAGAGATGGTCTGCACCCCAAACTCAAGATAAAACTGGAAGAATAAGCCTTTTGTCAGACATGTAAGCTAACAACTACTTGAAGTGCAGCCCAAAAGCTAAGAAATGTATAAAGCTACAGCCCAATTATTAACCAGCTATAGCTTCATTGTTAATCAGCAGAGTTACCGGTTTTGCAGAAAGCCACAAAATGGCTGCAGAACACCTCAACAAAGCAAGGTGCACAGAGGTGAACACATCTCCATCAGACTTCAACAGCTGAGGCACAATCACAAGTGACCCTGCGCCCAGGGCTAGCTGGGGTCACCCCTGTTAAGAGCATTCTCCCCTCTGCCCCACACAACATAGGCACAACATCAACATGCAAACCATTACCTCCTGCAACAGTACATCAAACAATGCAGACGCATGCAACTGCAGCAACACTGTGGCACTTTCCCAAGCCAGATTAAGTAAATTATCCCCACTGCTATCCCTTTCCATCTCACCTACCCACTTCCTGGGGCTCCCACATGCAGGGATCTACTCCGCCATAGCTGAAGGACTCGTATCGCTCCTGAGATCCAGAATCAGTTCTGTCATCTCCTTCTCGTTTCAGCAATTTCTTCTTTGCCCTTTTGGCCTTCTGGACCAGGTCTGAAAAAGATAAACCCAAGCAGGTACAAGTATTTGACACATGAAACCAGTACGGAGAACTCTTCATCTCTTAGCACAAGCCTTCTTTCTCAATGACAAGTTTATGTTCAACACGTGCTGTTTAAGACCAGAATGGGGTTCAGAGAATCACAGATCACATCAAATGCTCTTTAGTACCTATCATAAAGTAGCATTAAAGTTGTAGCTCTAGGTACTCTAGTCAGACACTTCACAGTGACCTGTCTTGAGCTATGAGACCCATTTCACTGCACCCTGGGACATTCCTAATGTTCTTAGGAGTCAAGGCTGTTCAACTCTTTGTCTTGTTGTACAAACTACAAATGAAGAATGAGTCTCTGTGACAGGAGTGCAGTCTCCCAGACAACCAACCAAACAAGACCAAGAACCAAGAACTCAGAACTTCAGAGTCTATTGCCCTTGATAGCCTTGTTCCCCTCTGGACGCTAGCAGAAGTTGAAGGCACCATTTTTCTTGCCAAACACATTAAGTAGCAATTTGAAATAAATCTTCTATACATCAAGCTCTCTAACAAGCTGCTGAGAGTCGTGAGTTTACATGCCCTTTTATATTCCTAATCTTTGTATCTAGTGTCCAATACACTGGAACCTGCGCCTTAATCTTACTGGAGTGCGTCCCCTCTGAGCATCAGGCGTTAGTGTCAACAGCCCCTCCCGCAGCCATAGTCGCTCCTGGCAGCTTTTCAGACGAAGTTACACTGCCTCCCACACCGACAGCCGGTGACACAACACACCTTTGTCCAGAGAGCCGTGTCAGGCTGGCACGGGCTTTGCCACCACTGCAATCTCCTCTAAGGGATGGGCTTTCTCCAGCCAGCAAACGCCCCCTCCTCCGTAACTCACTACGGTTCACACCTGTGCGTTCTGAGCGTGCCGACAGCCCGCGGCTCCGGCGGCTTTTGCCGTATGCAATGCGCGGCGGCGACCTCGACCGCGTCAGAAGTGCCGCCTTGGCTCTTACTTTTGAGTTGGCCCTTGACGTCCCTGTCCTCGCCGGAGTGCTCCTCCTCGTAGTGCGCCTGTAGCTGGTAGAACGACTGGAGGTCCTTCAGACAGAGCGGGCACAGGAACCCCTCCCGCATCTCCCCCGGGTCGCCGAAGGGCGGAGGGCACCCGGACGCCATGGCGGCCAGGCCGGCGGCGAGCAGCGATCCTTTCCGGGGCTCAGCAGCGGTGCAGCGGCGCGGGGCACGGCCACCCGGCGGGGACACGGCGCGGGGGCGCAGAGCGCGGCAGCGGCATCATCCTCTGCGGCTTTCTGAAAGACACCCGGGCAGCGGCGTCGGGCTGGCGGCGCAGCCTCACCCCACGCTCCCCCTGGCCCCTCCGCAGCGTAGCGGCCGTCCACGCCAAGGCCGCAGACGGGGACCGGGCCGCCTCCCACCACTCCGCATGCGGTACCCGCTCGGCCGGTAGCGCCTGGTGTCGCCTGAGCCCGTAGGCTCCGCCCGGAGAGGAGAAGAAAGACCTCTTGGCGGCCCCGCTGCGAAGGAGAAGCGGCCGGGAACCGGCACTAGCAAGGCCCGGGGGCAGCGGGGGTGCCGCCTGCGCACGCGCGGGGAGAGGGGCGGGGCTCAGCGCTCCCGCCAGCACCGGGAGAGCGGCGCGGGGCCGAGTCTCGCCCGGGTCTCACCCCCGTACCGGGGCAGGAGGTGCGTGCGGCCGAGGGCCGCTCGGCGTCCCGCCTGCCCCGGAGCGGTGGAGCCCGGCGGAGAGTGGGGCGAACACCGAGGTACGGCTGGATGGGCAGGACTGGGACGAGGAGGGCTCATCCGGGCCCCGCGGGAGGCCCCGCTGAGGCGTGCGCGGCCGAATGCAGAGCTATCGATGGAAGGCGGGGCGGGAAAAGGGGAAGGGGCGGTGGCGGCCTGGGCGTCTGCGTCCGCTAAGGGAGGTACGGTGGCTGCTCCCGGGAACGGCAGGGAGCTGCTTTAGTGAGCTGTGCGTAAACCCTACCGAAGTTCCCTTTGATTCACCGGGTGTGAGTTTGGCCTTCCGCCTCCTTTTCTGTCGGTGGTTTATGTCGAGTGATGTTCACCTAGGCAGAAGTATCCCTGTATTGCCCCACGTCTCTGTTGCGTCTGCCAGAGTGGAAACTAAGAATTGCCTCACCTTGTGCATAAGGCAACATTTCTTTGCAAATCAGACGTTAAAATCCAGGCTTTAATCGATGCCCATCTCTGACGAAGCACCTGTTCTAATCTGAGGGCTTCGTATGGGGCAGAAGGAAGCGAGCAGCTGCGGTTGCAAAGGGTGGTTCTGAAGTGTAGGACCTGAGGCAGCACAAGGTGCTGTGGTTGCCACTGTGCTTGGAGGATGAGAGCACGAACCGGCCTGCAGTTCAGTGCCTCAGAGGGTTCAGGTGCTGTGGTGTCCAACCCCTTCCCCTGTGTTTGTGGGAGCTGCAGTGTTTGCTGCCGCTCTATGCTCGTACCCTGGCAGCGCCCAGGTGGAACCAGTTGCCTCTCCGTTTGTTGTGGCCTAGCTCCTTTTGCTCAGACCCAGCTGAGGCCAGTGAAAAAATGCTTCAGCAATGTAAGTGTCTCTGGAGAGCTGTGAGTACGAGAAGGGCGGTTGTGGCAATAAATGAACGATAAAAGAGTAGGTACAGGGCTTGCAGCGAGGCTTTCCAGGCATTTGCGTGTTCCTGTTTCATGTGCGGGTTTGGCTCGTGTAGTGGGTGTAGGGGAGGCTCGGTAAGAGGGGCAGGCGGAGGACGGAGGGCGAGTGTCGCTAGGTGGCACACCAAGTACGTCTGAGAGCGCCGGGAGACCTGCGGGCTGCCGCGGCACCGCATTCACAGCACCGGGGGCCGCTCAGCCTTCTGCAGCGGGCAGGCCAGCCCAGCCTGCTGACTTGTGAGCCTCGGTGACCCAGGTGGCTTGGTCCTGTCATTTAGAAGTAGCGAGGATCAGGGGTAAGGAATAGCAAGGCTGTACTGAACAGCAGGCTCTTTCCCTAAGCCTTAAAGGCTCATGACCATGGTAAATGCAGTGACTGAAGTCTAAAACGCCTGCTGCTGGGCGGCGAGCAGTGGAGCGAGAGGGCTGCTACAGCGATCTGGGAGGGCGAGGGCGTGCTGCGCTGCGCGCCAGCTATCCAGCACCTCACTGGGGCTCTGGGCAGTTCTCTAGGCCCTTTTGCATGATCTCCAGGCTACAGACCATGAAAATGCAACTCAACAGATGAATCTTAATTACTGAGAAAACACCGTAGTGTATCAGACAGTCTTGAAAAGAGGAGTTTCATTTAGCATCTTGAAAGTGTTGATATCTTTCTTTTCCTTCTTAGCGCCTCTCTATTTTTTTCCCCCTCTCCTCTTCCTTCTCACTATCCTTCTCCTCCAGTCCATTACCAAAAGTCTTCCCTGGCTCTCACAAGACCCCATCCTCATCCCTTTGGTGTCAATTTGCTTTCCTTTACTGCAAGGGAATCACAGACTTACAGAATGTCAGGGGCTGGAAGGGACCGCAAAAGCTCATCCAGTCCAACCCCCCCCTGCCAGAGCAGGATCTCCTATATGAGATCACACGGGAACACATCAAGGCAGGTTTTGAATATCTGCAGAGAAGTATACTCCACAACCCCCCTGGGCAGCCTGTTCCAGTGCTCTGTCACCCCCACAGGGAAAAATTCATCCTCACGTTTAAATGAAACTTCCCATGCCTCAACTTCCATCCCTTGTCCTGTAACTGGGCATCACCCAGCAGACCCCGGCTCCAGCCTCCTGGCACTCACCTTTACATCTTTATGACCATTGATGAGGTCACCTCTCAGGCTCCTCTTCTCCAAGTAGCACAGCCCCAGCTCCCTCAGGCTCTTCTCCTCACAGAGATGTTCCATTCCCTTCAGCATCTTTGTGGCTGTGTGCTGGACTCTGTCATGCAGATCTATATCCTTCTTGAACTGGGGGTCCCAGAACTGGACACAGTACTCCAGATATGGCCTTAGCAGGGCAGAGTAGAGGAGCAGGAGAACCTCTCTCAGCCTCCTAGCCACAGCCCTTCTAATCCACTCCAGAATGGCATTGCCCCTCTTGGCCACCAGAGCACGTTGCTGGCTCATGGTCAATCTCCCATCCACTAGGTCTCCTAGATCCTTTTCCCCTTCGCTGCCTTCCAACAGGTCAGTCCCCAACGTATCCTGGTCTTTGGGGTTGTTCTTTCCCAGATGAATGTTGAATCTTGGCGCGTCCTCCCGCAGCGTGCAGGGTTGGCTGAGGACACCGGGTGCTGACACTGTTCTTCAGCGCCTTGTAACATTGTCACTGCACTTGGAACGTTAGATAATGCAATCTGATCCCAGCATGGGAGAGGTAAATGTGGACTAGAAGTACTTGCTGGTGATGTCTGTCTGCTTCTCAACTAATGCAGTGCAACATTTCTGCACAAACATGACTTAGGAAAAGAGGGAAATCAAGTGTTGAGTTCAGTATAGACTTTGGGGTGGAAGTAGAGTGGAAAATCAGAATGTTCTTCCAAAGTATTCCCTAAACTGAATAGTAATTTTACTTAAATTGATGTCTAAATTTGGCCTAAATCTAATTTCAAAAATTAAATAATAGATATTTTAACTCCGTTTAAAGTCTCCTACCATTGAAATGGATAGCACAAAGTAATTCCTACAATATAAAATCCTCTGTGATTTTAATTTCTATGAGGAGCCTTTGTTTGTTTGTTTAGGGTGATCTAAATCAGCATTTTCTGTGTTTTGCATTTTGTTCAGAGAAGGAAAAAATCTGCACGTCACTGTTCCTTTTAACAAAACATACATTCAATGTACTCAGACTGCTTAGAGTAAACATTTTGATACAACCCAAATTTAATTAGTCTGTGTGGAGATGGTGGAAGCTGTGTTTCCATGCCAAACCCATGATTTTCCTCTGTTTGCAGACTCATCCATCAAAACTGACAGCATGATGAATTGTAAGAGCTGTAGCTGGCAACTTGTGGGCCCCCTTTATCTGAATTTCTGTTAACTGTTTCAGTACTGGCAGGCCAGTGACCTACACCAGTGCATGGTGAATACTGCTGAAGAATCTGGCCCACTGGTGCTGAGTGCTGTGGAACGGCGCCTCTTGTACACAGAGTGGGTGACCTGCAAAGAGCAGAGACAGAGTCAGAATTCCTTTGTGCCTGCACTTTATGTCATGTTTTATACCACAGTGTCTAGATTGTGTCCAGGGCTTATGTCAGATGTCAAGCACACCCATATGTGGATGCTGCTTCCTGTAACTCTTCTCATCTCCCATGTCCCCTACAGATCTGTATGGCAGTGAGCAGAACACCCTCAGCAGTGAAGGATTTGGGATTTTTTTGCAGGCCTGTTGTTGATGACTTCAGCAGCACCTACTTGTTCAAAGGGCTTGCTTTTTGTCTTGACTCTGTGGCTCTGAGAGGCTTCTGTGAAGTCAGACTGCTTTTTTTTGTCTTGGCTTTTCTCTCTCTCCTCCTCTTCTTTTATGATCACTTCTTCAGGAACCCCATGCATCAGTATCAGCTTCAGAATCAAGAGGGAAGTTACACTGGAAAGATGCTTCTCTGGGAAAATTATTTTAAACCAGCAATCATATGCCAGGTAACCTCTTCAGAGCAGGTCACTCTCCCTAGTTTTCTCAAGGCACAACTTCACATTTCTCATACAGCAGCCAGCTCTTTAAAGTGTCAGCCCTGCATCCTCTTCGGCTGGTTTGTTAGAATATCCACTAAAGGGAGAATATGACAATGATGTAACTTTCTTCGGTATGGCAAAGTGGCTCCTGCTTTACCTCCTTCCCATTTTGCAGGAGTATTTGGCTGATGTGCCCAAGTCTGGTTTTCCCTCTTTCCAGCTCAGGAGCATGAGGCAGGCCCAGTGCATGTTAGCTGTAGGTGAGGATGTGTTCCTGCAGTCACTCAGTGCTGCTTGTACCAGGGTATCTGTGAGATGCTGCTTTCTTGCCTGGATCACTGCCTGTCAGTTCAAACCAAAGGGGCTGGAATCAGTTGAAGACCTGCCTTTGTTGTTAGGCTAGGGCCCTTCCATTACACTGGTATTTGACATGCCTTATGTCTGTCAGGAGCCAGTGTCATGCTCCAGCACCTCAATGTAATCTGTGATCTTATCAGAGTTCAGTGCTGTTTTGCTGCCCTTCAGCCTCTGCAGCATCTCATGTAATCAAAGTGACTTGGCCCCTAGCTGACACATGTCCTTCCTTCTTGGGACTTCTAAACTACAGTGGTTTCATCAAGGAAAGTAAGCCATAGGTCTTTACAGATCAAAAAGTAGTCTCAAGGCAGGTAGATAACTCAGTCTCCTCAAGGGTCTTCCCCATCTGTTTTTATCAGAGATCTCTCTGTTCAACCTGATTCCTTCCTGATTGCCCTGCAGGAGTGAGGAGCTCCTGCTTCTCCTTGCTGAGAGGGAAATGGGACTTCTGCACCCCAATGCAGATAGGTCCATTCCCTAAAACCAGAAGGATTTCCCTGCCTGCATCTTTCATGTGATGTCTGTGTACAGCCCAGACCTCACCAGCCTTGTGTCTCTGCAGTGCTTCTCCACTTGACTGCTTTGGTCATGGCTACGTCCTGACTGGTGCTTTAAGAGTGCAGCTGGCTGCTGAACGTTAACTGAGTTACCAGGCAGCAGTGACCCTACTTTAGCCATAGGAATAATGTCTTCAAACTTTCTCCAATTAGTGAGTCATTAGAAGTAGTAATAAAGGGGTTTGTTTGGGCCACCTCCCTTGGAAGCACTCAGCCCATGCTAATTACAGTAGGTTAGCAAAAAGGTCAAGGCTGGTAAGTGTGTGGAAGAGGGTACAGAACAGTAAGAGAGGGATTGAAAACAGCTGGAAAAACTGGCTCTGTAACTGGGGAAGTGCTGTCAGGCAGGGAGTGGGGAAACAATCATATTTAAGAGGAACACTCAAGGCATTTGATGTGTTTCGATGGTGGTGAGAAGGATAAATATCAGTGGAAACCATTTGTTTAAAAAACCTCAGCTGCTCTGCCTCTTTGCACAGGAAGTGGTGAGAATAACTGAAGGCACTCAGTAACTGCATTTACTGCAAAAATCAGTAAATCTCTTGTTTGGACTTGTGAACAGGAAATCAAACCTCTGGTAAAGTTCCCTGGCAGCTAGGTGACAAGGTTTCTGTGGGTTTGCCCCAGATGCATCATTTTGTGTGTCACACAGGTAGGTTTAACTAGGGAATCAGTCTATGTACAAATCATTTTTCCACTGCAGGAGCAAACCAGTTTTATACATGAACATATGCTGACCACCAGCATGCAAGAAGAGTATGCCTGTTAAAAAAAACAACACCTTTTGCTATTAATTAATTTATTTTGTTTAGCTTGGGTTGCTTTTATGTTTTTCACTCCACTACAGTGTGCACACAAGGAATAAGGACATCCAGAGTTGACTGTTGATGTTTATTGAATCATTCATAACAAATGAATACTTGTGTGGGTCTGACTAGGGGAAGGAAAATTACTCTTTGAGAGGACTAGAGAAGCCAGAACACCTTAGGGGAAGGAAGGGATGTCTGCTTGTTTCATTGTGAAATGTCCAAGGTGCTGGAATGTACACAGCTGGGTTCACAACTTGTGATTGAGAAGCTCTAGGATCATAGAATCAGAGTGGGTTGGGTTGGAAGGGTTGGGCAGGGACACCCCCCCTAGACCAGGTTGTTGAAGGCCCCATCCAGCCTGGCTTTGAACACCTCCATTAAACCTTTGCACTGTGCAGTTTCTTTGATGTAAAGGGGTTTTATGAGCTAGTTCCAAGTCAAACTATGAAGTCAATCAGCTAACCTGTTGCAGCTGGAGCAGCTCCTATCTGGTTAGTGCTCACTCTGGACAGATTCAATGCACAAGGGTTCAGCTTTTGGTGGATCACTTAGAATTTAGAACTTAGCCCATTTCTGTTTTTAAATAGCTGGTATATGTTGTTCTTTTGTTTCTGTTAATTTCCTGGTTTCACTGCTGTGAGAGGGAACCTTACAGCTCTTGCACTTAGCAACGTCAGGACAGATTTAAGAGCCTGTTTGGGAACAGCAAATCAGATACATGCAGTGAGATCGTGCTGGGGCCTGCCCATGAGGAGGACTCTTAACTTGCTAATGCTGGGTAGGTGAAGACTCACAGCACTTGCCTGTCCCATTCCACAGAGTCCTTTAGTTCCTTTAAGTGTGTGACAGAGCCATTAAATGAAATGGGAACATGGATGCACTGAAAGGTAGGTGCAGAGGTCAGCAGCAGGAAGCCAGAGGGGAGTAAACAGCAGTGTGGTGACCTGGCAGTTTGCTTCACCAGATGCCAGTGGTGCACAATGATTTGCTTATTCCTCTATTTCACTCTCCCACGCTGATCTCTTTCCTGGGTGCTGACGTTTTTCTTCTACCCTGTCTTTGCCAATACCTTTTACTAAGTCAAGCAACAAGCTGCCTTTGTTACAGGTGAAGGGCTCCTGGAAGCTGTAGGGGCCTGCATCCTCAGGGCTGTCAGAATTCCTGGGCCTTTCGCCAGGGTGCTGGTGTTTCTCACCATATTGCTCAGTTAGTTCTACTTCATCATTCCAGCCTCTTTGGCTAGGATGCTGGTGCTTGGACATCAGATACCTCCTGCCTGGGTGCTGCCTTTTGGTTAGCTGATTCAGGTAGATTGGCTGTGCAGCAGGGGTGTCAGCATCCTGGTCCAACAGCCATCCTCTGCTAGGGTGTTGTTGCTTTCTCAGCTCCAGATAGCTGTCAAGGTCATCTGTCTCTCTTTTCCCTGGATACTGTCCCTTCTGAGTGTCTCTGTAAGATGTGTCTTCCTCAGCATCTCTTTTCCCGGGGTGCTGTCTCTTCTCCAGATCACTCAGGTCTTTCTTCCCAGGGTGCTGTCTTTTGGAAAGCCATTCTGGCAGAGGGGCATTTGGTTCTGTTTGAGGAAAAGAGGAACATTAGTCAGCCCCCACAGCCCTCACTAAGGGAGTTGATATGGGACTTTGTGGAGTGCTGTGGTGCAAGATCATAAGCTGTTGCTCATATGCCCATTTAATTGCACAGTTAACCGTGAATCTGACTGAATGGCATCTGTCATAACAGTTCTGACATTTTTGTAGCATGGATACATTAGGAACTAGCTGCAGCCAAATGGGAAGACAACAACAAAGCCCAATGTGTTGATTCAGGTAAGTCTGTCAAACTCAGGTAAAGGGAGGTGAGCAAAAAATGCTGACCAGCTGGCAGAAATCAGCTGCAGAAGCTGGGTATGGGGAAGAGCTGGAAGTCACCATGGGATGCAGCAAGGACAGGGCTGAGATGCAAGTAGAAGTGTGGACAATTGAAAATCAGCCCAGAATGTCCAGCCACTAACCACTGCTCATTCTGAAGCTGTCTTTAGTGTGTCAGGTCTTGGATCAGCATGACTGACCCCCAGCGTTCCCCTGAACGGGGAGGAAGGCTCTGTCTGTGGGTATATGGGGCCATCTGCCCCTTCCCCTCTGAAAGGGCTCTGTGCTCCTTGTTTGTAGCAGCACCCCGTGTGATCTCTGAGTATGATTTGCTTCCCCTGCGGTGAGAGCAGAGTGTTTGCAGGCCAGGAGGCAGGGAGGCTGCAGCATCCCTGGGCTTCTAGCTGCAAAGCCCAGCTCTGCTGGACTGAGTTGAGGCAGTGGTGCTCCCCCTTCCAACTGACAATTAGGTGCAGGGTCCAGAACTGGGGAGTGTCCTCCATGGCTCCTCTTCCCTGGGGAAGTACTTGCTAAACAGGCAAGCCTTCTGTGACAGGCTTGTACCTTCTTACTCTGCAGCAGCTGCTTGGTGAAGGCACAGCGCTGCCCAGACAGGCAGATCTCAGAGAAGGGCACGTTTGAGAGCTCTGTGTCAGTGTCTGGCAGCAGACCTCCTGTCCTTCCTCTCTCCCTAGTGTGAGTAACAGAAAGCATTAGAACCTGGGAAGGATACACTGGGTCTAATCTCAGCTGAGTCCCATGCCCATGTCACCAGAGGACGTCCCCAGGGTTATCTATACCTTTATTCATCTCTTCAGCATTCTTGAGGACAGACTGAAGAATGAGGCTGTCTGATCTCTGCAGGATGTCATCGAGGGCACTTCCTCTCATGTTCTCACTTTCCTTTAGAAGGGGCTGCCCCTCGTTGGGACAAACACCAGACAAGGTTAGGCAGAGGAGTAGCAGTGGCAGCTGAATCGATGGCATTGTGGGACAGGGGTTCCTGCAGCCTCCATGGAAGAGAAAACAACAGGCAGGAGGATGGAGCTGATAGATCTAGCAGTCATAGCAATAGTCCAGACACTGCAGAAGGAGCGTGGCACTACCGTAGGGAATGAAGCCTGGGAGGGTCCTTCTTCACTTCTGTTACTAATGTCTCAGTTTATATTCTTTAAAGGATCTGTAAATTCTTCACCATTAAAAGCTTGTTTATTTTTCTGGCACAATAAATATGAACATTTTCAACACCTGATTTCCTGATGCACAGGTAGTCCTGAAAGGCAGGGACTGTGCTTTGCCTTCTGCCAAGAGGCAAAAGAATTTCTCTCTTGAACTTTATTAGCTGTTGCCTCCCACAGGGTACACACACATCTACCTGCACTAACAGTCTCCACTAGGCAGTTCCCTTTGCTAAGGATGCATTTTGAAGCCACACTGGGATTTGCAGCACTTTCATTCCACCTTGCATGAACGCTCGGCTCCAATACTCCGGCGGTTTCTGCTGCCTGTTTCTGTACGTTTCACTTAGCCCTCCCTCTGTGCACTTGCCATTGTACGATGGCAATGCTCCATCGGTCGGCAGGTTCCCTGCACTGCGGGAGCACCTCATATTTTCTCAAGGACATTATAACAGTCCTGTCCTTTACTGCCTCTTGCCTAGGTAACAAGTGTTTTTCTATTTCTTCTAGCTAGTACTAACATGGATTTATTTTGCAATAAGCAGAGTTCCTTCAGTGAAGTGAAATCTATGTTTAGCACTGGATAGCAGTCATTGAGCTTCATTATGCCTTCAGAACACAAATGGTTTATCTCGGGCACAATTTTACAAAGTTCTACACATTTGTAAAGAGAGAATGAGTTTATGATGTCTCTCTTTGGCAGGCTTCTCTCACTTCTGATCAAGTCTTTGGATAACAGCCCTAAGAGTATCATACATGTTCAGAGCAGTCTTTAGAAGCTAAGTTAGAATCAGCAAAAAGGAAAATATTTGGTGCCTTACCTGGTTTGTAGTTTCAGATTTTTGCTTGGTGCATCTGCCAAAGGCTTGTTCAGTCCTTTAAAGCTGTTTGCACGTGTACCCTTTCCCTGCTGCAGACACAGGCAGCATCCAGCTGAACTGCTGCCAAGTTCTCTCTGGATGGCTGGTGGCTCCCTACTTATACTGCTCTGCCTCTGGACCCTTCATGCAAATAGGCGTGAGGTAATGCAGGTGATGTCTTGGGAGTTTTGCCGGGGTGGGTTGGTGTGGTTTATTCTTGTTCGCTTATTGATGGCAGAGAGCTGCATTTTGGATGCATTTTAAAGCTCAGATAGTTATTTGCTGGCTTCTGTATATCCAGGCTTGACTCCCATAAATCGTTTTTTCAATTCCCTAAAGACATTAAGTGGAATTTTGTGTAACACAGCATAGAGAAAAGGTGTTTTTTCTCTTGACAAAGAGAAGCTTGTGTATTCTATTGAGCAAGCACCGTGGAGTAAATGCAGAGAGCTAAGCAGCTGTTTAAGCTGGGGAAGAAAAGCAATGAAAAAAATGTCATAGAGTGCACGTAAATGATGCTGTGGGCTCTTCTGAGGGGCACTGCACAGCTTTTTTGCCTCACAATTCTGTGTTTTCTTGGCATAGGTTTCTGTCAGCAGTGGGTTCATAGCATTAGATACTCAATCAGACACATTGCTGCTGTGTGCTTCAAGAAGCAGCAGACTGGTGTAGCTAGAAATAAGGCTTCCTGTCTGTAACTCATCCATTGAAGATATTCCTGTAGAAATCAGATCATGCAGGGACAAAATAAAGAGCTGGTGCTTTGATAATCCTGGTGAGCCTGAACTAGGGGCTGAAACTGGAGTGCAGGGTGCTTGGAGAACTGAAGCAAGCCAATCCATGAAGGTTTCAACAACATTCAGCCAATGTTTGTCTGCTTTCCCATTTCCTACCCTTGTCAGGAATCAAACCCACCTTCTCATTGCTGCCATCGAAGTCCTGAAGTGACAGTTTGTGCTCAGCAGCAAGAAGCAACAAAACCCAACCACCTGTTGCCATGGTTTGAGGAAGCCTTTCATGGTAGATACTAGTATTCTAGCAGCTCCCTCTGGGTGTTGTGCCCTACCCTAGCCAGAGGATTTTGAGAATAATCTCTTGCTCAGTGAAGATGCTGAGCTGCCTGTCTGAGCCCATGGTAGTGCTGTTTTCCTGAGCAGAACCAGAGAACTGTTGTTGGCCACAACAACCCCAAGCAGTGCTACAGGCTGGGGACAGAGTGGCTGAGAGCAGGCAGGAAGAAAGGGACCTGGGGGTGCTGGTAGATAATAGCTGAACAGGAGGCAGCAGTGTGCCCAGGTGGCCAAGAGAGCCAATGGCATCCTGGCTTGGATCAGGAACAGTGTGGCCAGCAGGACAAGGGAGGTTATTCTGCCCCTGTGCTCAGCACTGCTCAGGCCACACCTTGAGTGCTGTGTCCAGTTCTGGGCTCCTGAATTGCAGAGAGATGTTGAGGTGCTGGAAGGTGTCCAAAGAAGGGCAGCAAGGCTGGGAAGGGGCCTGGAGCAGAGCCCTGTGAGGAGAGGCCGAGGGAGCTGGGGGGGTGCAGCCTGCAGCAGAGGAGGCTCAGGGCAGAGCTCATTGCTGGCTGCAGCTCCCTGCAGGGAGGCTGTAGCCAGGTGGGGTTGGGCTCTTCTGCCAGGCACCCAGGGACAGAACAAGGAGGCACAGCCTCAAGCTGTGCCAGGGCAGATTCAGGCTGGATGTTAGGAGGAAGTTGTTGGCAGAGAGAGTGATTGGCATTGGAATGGGCTGCCCAGGGAGGTGGTGGAGTCGCCGTTCCTGGAGGTGTTCAAGAAAAGACTGGATGAGGCACTTAGTGCCATGGTCTGGCTGACTGGATAGGGCTGGGGGATAGGTTGGGTTGGATGATCCTGGTGGTCTCTTCCAACCTGGTTGATTCTATGAACGGCCCAGCAAATTCAGCCAGTGGACAAAGGCCAGGCAACTGATAATCCCTCATCCAAATCAAAGGTGCCTGTAAAGGCAGTGTCTTTGTGGGCTTAGTTTAACCAGCACCCTTGGGCCTTCCAGGAATCTTAAGAGTCCTGGGAAGTGTTTTAAATGCTTTCATTATTACCAGAGTTGGTTGGTTAATGCAGCAGTGGCTGCCCAGGGCTAGATTTGCCCTAACAAAATGCCTTATCCAGAGTCCTCTGAAATTAGCCAGCTTACCTTTTTAATTTCAGTGAGATGAGCCTTAGGACTTGTCTGGTTTTGACTTGAAATGAATATTGAACTGAATTTTTAAAAACTCCTCTCAAACTTTGAAGCATTGCTCTTGAAAAAATATAGCTGAGAAGAGAGATGGTTAAACAGCTGAAACTTTCCCATACAAAATCATGTCTGTGAACTACCTGAAGGAACAGCTAAGAATTTGATATTAAGAATAGCATCCCATATGAATGTATTTCATCTCAGCACCGAGGGAGCGAGACAGGTTTCACTTGTGACACAGAAGGTGATGTACAGCACTTCTCAGCTGCCCAGAAATGACAGAACGGTTTGGGAAGGCTTGGGCTTTGGAACTTTGTGTGACTGCAATTTAGTAAATTCATAATGGTGAGCTGGAAATAACTCTTAGCATGTAGCTCTCACTCTGGTCTGAAGTTAATTCAGAGAGCATAGAAGGTCTGCCTCGATGGCTCCAGCTTGGGTCAGCAGGAGCTGATGCTTGTTGCTGACTCGTGATGCCTGGGCAGTAGTGGCCAGGTGCATGAGGCCACGCAGCCAGTGCCCAGTCCATCACCTAACCCTTGTGTCCTTCCTTTCTAAGACTTGCCACCCATCTCAAACCAAGCCGTGCCCTCTGGTTTCTCTGCACAAGTTAATGAGCGGTCTTCACTGTGCTGTTTCTGGCGCAGTCAAATAGTGATGCCCTAGTTTTGGACTCTGCTGCTGTATCAGTCGCAGTGAACCTTACAAGGAATTACATTGACTTCACACTAGCTGCTCAGCATTTCCTGGGGGCAGCAGCTCCTCAAGATCTCTTTACAACACAACAATTTTACAAAAATTAGTACATTGACCTATAACCAAAGAGGCCATTGATGGAATGGGAACTGCATCTTTAAACATGTCTTTGGAAGAGAGAAACAGAGCAGCAGATTTAGTGAGGGTTCTGTTGCTGGCAGCCTGCAGTGCTTTCTTGATAAGCTGCTGAAGCCAAACATGCCTTGTAAATTAAAAACCCCAAAAAGTTATTCTCATCATATGGTGGAAGGCTTCAGTAATTCTGAGCAGCTTCTTAATCTCACTTTGCAACGTTCTTCATTCAGTTAAACACACTTTCTCTGTGCTTTTTTTTTTTGAGCACTCTGAGTGTTGTGGCTGCTGTCAGTCAGGTAGGGCTTCTCTCTGCACAAGGTGAGGGGTGTGCAGGTGGCCTGGCTGTTTTGGCAGATTGCCTGGAGAGCTTGCTTGCTGTCTCTGGATTGTGAAGAAGCCCCTGGAGCACAAGGTGAGGTTTGTAGTGATCTTTACTTTCCAGTGGAGTTTATCCACAAATCCTGAGCCAGTCCATTACTCCCTGTCTCTGCACAGACCATCAGGCAAACAGGAGCAGTTAGGAAGGTCTAACATCAGCAGATCTCGGCAGTCTTCCTAATGTGTGTTTGGGGTATGGGATCCACAAGTGTCATGCTAGGAAGCTGGTCTCAGGCTCAGGGGCTTTTTTTCCCCAGCTAGAATGTATTTACAAAGTGTTTCAGTTATGAAAAAGCATTTTCTGACAGGAACTTGTTTCTGGAGTACATCCCTAGTCAGCTCTTGTGGATGGGATGTTCTTAGCAAACGGCCCAGAAGAGGTGTGCACCACAGGTGATACCTTCAGCCCCATAAGCTCTCTGCATCTGTTCTCATTCATTTGATAGTCAGAATTTTGTAAAATTAATTATTTGACAGAAACTGAATGTTAAAAATTGTTCACAAAAGATCACTCTGTTTTCATTTTCATTAAAATCTGCTTCTTGGCACCTTTGCTCTGAGGACTCTGATTTTTAGAGGGCAGGGATAAATCCTAACAGCTGCTGCCCCACGTAAAGCCTCTCCACAGGTGCAAAATCAGCTGTAAGGTGCAATGGTCAGGACTTCCAGTCAAGCATCTGGCCCTTTGCTCAGACTCGCTGTTGTCTTTCTTTGGACTGATTTAGTAGATCTTTAATGCTTTAAGGAAAGAAAGTTTCATGTAAGCGCTTCAAAGGGTCTTTTGTTTCACAAGCAGTTCCTTTCCCTATGTCCCAGCTGCCAGAGTGTCTCTTTTTAAGGTGCTGGCTTTCTCTTTAGAATCTTCTTCGGGAGTTTTTTGACCACCTTTTTTCTGTTTGTTGTCCCTGCAGGTGATCATTCTATTTCAGAGATTTCTAGAGGTTTATTTTGTAAGTATTAATGTCCTTTCTTCCCACTCACTGCGCAGTTATGCGTGACACTGGGAGCAAAATTCATGGGTAGGGAGGAGAGTTCCTTTTCTCAGACCTCAGAGCCATCTTCCAAACTGTGCATTTCTGTCTGTCACAAACCCACTGACACCACAAATTTGCCCAGAGCCTGCATCAGTACAGGGTTTGTCTCTCAGCACACACATGCATGTGTGTCTGTGGCTGGCTGAAGGACTGCACAGAGATGTGCAGCTGTGGAATTTCACATCCAAGTACAGCACTCCAGCACCACTCTGCTCCTCAGCCCCTTTGTCCAACCGCTGTCTTTTATCACAGGAGCTTCATGGTCCCTTGAGGTTCTGTCATGGCTCTGTTCATGAACATGTTTCTCTTTTAAATGTCCCCAGGAGCACACCAGATTCTGAAAGGGCTTCTAAATGAAGAACCTGGGAGACAAATATCTCCTTTGAAGCCCTCAGAAGTGAGCTGTGAGAATTGAGGTTTGTGTTCTACCTCTCTCCAGCCTGCTGGTTGCTTGGGGTGCTGGCTCAGCTCACTCCCCAGGTGTGTGCAGGACCCATGGTGAGTGCTTGCCCAGCTCAGCATCACTGCTCATAGCAGTCTAGGCCTCAGCTTTGGGTCTATCACTGTGCACATAACTGTTGGTCCCTAAAAAGATGTTGCAGGTGAGTATCAGATGCTAGCCTAAGTGTGGTCTCTGGTTTGAAGAGTATGAGCACTGATGTTCTGTCTGAACAGCCCAGTGTGGCAGCCTAGATTTAGGCAGAAAGTTCTCCTTGGCAGATTTGTGCATGTTTACGTCTTCCTTGGGACACCTTCCTCTGCTCACTGTCAGAGATGGGTGACTGAACTGCCTTGATCTGCTTTAGTGTGGCATCATGCTGTAGGCCCAGCACAGCTGGCTTTGGTGTGATTCATCCAAGTCCACTGAGGAATAACAGGCTTTCCCTTCCATGGCATGAGGGCAGCTTTTCTAGCATGGTTTGTTTCTTCCAGCGTGGAGCTACAGCTGTGGTGCTTGAGCTTTTGTTTAGTGCAAGCACCTGTGGTGGGAAATGTTTACTCATGATACCAGTTCTGAGGCCTTCTGGGGCAGCTGCTGCTTAAAGCCAAGTGAATGACCCAGCCCAGAGAACCTGCAGAAGCTGCCTTGGCTAACGCTGAATGGTTCCTTGAAATGTGACCTTCAAAATAGTGATGAACAGCAGTTAAGGGCCTCTTCTGAGGGCTCTGTGACTTTCAGTTGACACCCCCTTCCTCAAACATTCCAGGAATGGCCCGACTGCAGGCCCCTGAGTTTTATAGCTCTGCAAACACCAAAGTGTTGAAGGTAAATCTTTTTAATTCCTTGAAACTAATAGAAAATCCTTTGAGGAAACTTAGTATAGGGAGAGATTAGGTCTTCTGTTTTAAATAATGAATAGGATGAGTATTGAGTGAGATGAGAACATTAATTTCTGTGCAGGAAAGCTCTTAATAGAATTACTGAGTAAATTCCATCTGGAACGCTCAGCTCCCCTCACCAATTTAAACCCATAAAGGCCAGGAAAGACTGTTCCAGTAGAGGGGAGGGGCAGTATCCCACCTAGCATCCAAACTGCTGCCAAAGGAGTATAAATAACACGTTCCTTGTATCAGCTAAATGGTTTGATATTTCTATGAGGAAGCAAGCCCAAAGCATTGTGATACAAACCCCACATCCCTGACAGGCTTTTCAATATTAAACAGCATGTCCTGGAGTCAGAACTTGGCAGGCTTAATTGTGTACTTGAGAGTCAGCCTGCCTCACAGTTTGTTCCTTCAGGGTTGGTGGCCCTTTGGAATTAAAGCTCTCAATGGAGTCGCTGTGATGTTTCTGTATTCTGCAATCAGCTCTATTTGTGTAGGGCTGTTGCTGTGGGTTTCTAGTCCAGAGACCACTCTGGTTTCAAAGAAAGTGGCCATCCTCAGGAGTATCACTCTGCCCTGTCTCTCATTCCAGGCAGAGTCCAGGCTCTTCCAAACCAAATGTCACTTAATGAATTAACAGGTTTCCAGGCACCAAACCCCCAGCTGCCCAGGCTATTGTGTTATTCACAGTGCTCCCGAGATCCTCGTTCTCTGCTAATAGGGAGTTGGTCATTGGAGAAAGCCAGTTTACAGCTTGGTATCTGCCAAAATACTTGTTTGAAGCTGGAGTGAGTTTCATGATGTAGCAAGAAGAGACTGAGGGAAATTTGATTTGATATGATAGAGATGGTGGACATCCAGCTTCCTTTTAAGAAGAAAGTGTAACTCACATCGTCAGGTAACTTGCAAAGCCATCTGGATGTTTGTAAATAGGAAGTCACTGCTCCCCATGGCAATTAAAGGAGTAATTTGTCTTCTCTGTGCTGTCCCTTTACCCTTGCTGCTAACATGTCCTCATAACGATGGAGAAGCCATTCAGTGGGTATGAAAGGGACCAGGTATGTGAGGGAAGAGTTAAAGGGGGATGTAATTACTGCATAAGAGGTATAGTGTTTGAAAATGATGGTTTGGATTTTAAAGTCACCAGTCCTCAGCTTGCAGCTAGTTCTCCTGTCAAGTTCCCTGGGAGCAGTCATCACAGAGCATACTTGAAAATGCCACCTGCCAGCTCCTGTTTGTTCAGCTGTCAGAGATGCAAAGCTTAGAAACTCCTGAAGGCTTCACATATGTAATGCATGCCCAGTGGTGAGAGACCAGAGCTCAGAGTGGGAGCACAGATGAGGAGACAGTGGAAGCAGGAGGAATTTGAAGAGGCACCTGGTGTTCCTAACAAAGTTAACCTCAGGTACCAGTCATCGCAGCTGGTCTGGTTGAAACAGACTGCAGTTAGCTCAGGTGCTGCTCCGGGCCCCTCTGCCATTTCTCTGTGCTGTGAGGATGCATCTGCATTTTGTGGCTTTTAGTAAGGAACTGTTCCTGACTCTTTTCTAGAGGCTTTATTGTTCTTAGTAGTTACTAAGTTATTTGCTCTCCTCATTTTGGGAGGGCTTAAATTTGCTTGCCATGTGTTATTCTTCCTGCAGTGAAATTAGTCTTTTTGTCTCTCAGGCTACTGGGTTTTGAGAGTCCTGTACTGCAGTGACAGTGATGACTGACAGGATGGGGACGCCTGTACGTGCATCTCATTGTGTGCCTATGTAGAGGTATAGAGGTACCTACACCTACCATGCATATGTATGTACAGCTGAAGGTGTATGGAATGACTGAGCAAGTGAGGGCATGGAGTAATCACGTCAGTTGTGTTGGGGATAAGTAGGACACTTAGAAGTTTTGGTAGCTGTGGATCATCATCAAGCAAATTGGAGCTAGGCTAGGGTTGGTTTATAGGCTTTGCTGCAGTGTTTCAAAAGGGCTTGGCAGAAAGAAGACAATAATTTTATCCTGGCAAGGATTTATTTTCCCTTATAAGAACAGGCTTACAAGAAAGCTGGTTGCTTGACACTGCTGGCAGGACAAAGACAACTGGGGTTGCTGCTCTTCAATTCCAGCACGGACCATTCATGAGAAGGCCTTCACAAGCAGTGCTGCTGCAGTGCCTCAGTTCCACTGTGTCTACAGAGCCTGTGGCAAAGAGAAGAGTCAGGGGCTTTTCACTTCTGTTACTTGGAGCCATCACCAGTGAAACTGGAGGCTGTTACTTAAAGTCCAAGCTTTCACTGTGTGAAAGGTATGGATTAGTGGCTAGAAACGCTGCAACTTGTACTTGGTTAACCACAGAAGCTACTAGAGATACAATAGAATGCTGAGATGTGTACATCACAGAGCACAACAGGTCAGCAAATCCCTTTGGAGGATTGAGAAAATTGCTTGGTTAATTTGGGAGAAGTTCATAGAGTATTCAGTCCAGAACTGTGTCCCTGCTATCATTCATAGCCATTTAGTTAAAGCTTGATGTGCAACAGAGAGACTTGGGAGCAAGGAAGAAGATCCTCACGACCAGTTGCTCACGTAAGATGATTTTCCTATTGCACTAGGAGCTGCATAATGACAAAGACCTTTGGGTAACTGTCGTCTTTATAGCTTCCATAGTCATTGCAATATCAGTAGACTTCTCCACTGGTGCTTAATGGGTTTGTTTGCTAGCTGAGAAGCAGGGGGTGTTCAGCTGCCATCTGGGACAGAGAATTAAAGCTGTTCTGTAGGCCAGATATTGGACATGGTGCTTTGTGGGACAATAACAGCACATAGGTGGCCACTGAGGTACATGATGAGAGTAGTGTTGGCTTTTGAAAGTGGTTTCTGTGATCTTGTAGTTTTCTTTTCACATCTGCTCGGCAGGCAGGCTCTGTGCATCTCGGAGGAAGCTCAGTGAATGGGCATGGAGCACTGGAGTTCTTTGCTCCCTGCTCTGCAGAGAAGGCTGCAAGGCCCAAAGTCTCCCTGCTTCTTAGCTTCTGTGGTGGTTTGGGTGTACCCCGTCCCCCCACACTTTAGAAGCTACCCCAGCTAACTCAGCCGGACTCTGGGAATATAAATGAAGCTATTTATTTACAGCTAGCACAATATACAAACAGCTATTTACAGTATATACAGTTATAGACAGAAATAGACAAAGTAAAAATAATACAGAAGCACAACTCCCCTCCCAGAAACCTGAGTCCCCAGGAGGGGCTCCCAACCACCCCTGCACCATCCCCCTGCCCCTCTCAACCTTACCCCAGTCCTAGGAAGAAAAGAGGTTCAGCCAAGAGGTTAAGAAGCAAAGGCGAGTGGCAGGAGATGTTAGGGAGATGCAGCTCAGTCAAAGCCCAGCCCGAGAGATGAAGACAAAATGGCAAAAAGTGTTATCTAATGTTTACATTCTTCTTCAGCAAGACTCTGAGGGAAGGAGACATCACCATTGTTTTCTTTTCATAGCCAATTATCTACTTTTTCTTACCAAAACATTCTAGCCTGCTTCAAACTAGCACAGCTTCTCTGTCATACTCTTCCCCGCAAGGCCTTTTCAGCTGAGCCAGAGTGTGAAGGAAGATGCACTAAAGCAGTTGGAGGACAGCTGCAGATGCAGGCTACAGCAGCTGGTGCATTTTTATAAGCAGCAAGCTGGGAAGCCACACAGTTGTTTGGTCAGAATGGAGCCAGAGAAGTGCCATAGCTGCATGCTATTTCCATCTCTCCCACTGAATTGCTCTGTGACGCCTGGTGGTGTGCTACGCCAGAAGTCCAGCTGTAGCTAAAATCATGGTCAGGCATTCCACATAACCAAAACTAGTTAGACTCTTAAATATCTGAAGTTTCTGCTCCCCTGCGCACCAGCAAGCCACTGTGACACAATACTTTAGAGGTTTGCGATGTGCTGTGGAAGTCTCAGCTCAGGAGAAGTCAGCAGTGGTGTTCATAGTTGGGGTTCTATTTTTCGGGAAGCAGGTAGGATTCTCAGGCCCCAGTGGGCCTGGTGTGCAAAGTGAAGCCCAGGAAATGGTAAATAGAAAAGTTGTGTTTGATGGGACTGCAGCTTCAGCTGGGCTGTTTGTGCTATGAACGCTTTTCCTGGCCCATAAGCAGCTACATGAACCCTCCTGAAGGAGCCAGTTCACAGGATTCTTTCTACAGAACACTGATGATCTTAGTAAACAGTTTGGGAGTGCTCAGCCTGCATGGGTGATGGAATTCTGGAATGCACTCCTGGAATGGCTGGTGATGGCCTTCGTGTCCCTGAATGTAGACAGCTGCAATGTATCAGTGATTTGCAGCTCCTGGCATGAGACGATGCAGGGTTTAGAATGAATTCAAAGGGCTGAGGGTCATTAATAAAAGCAGTCCTTTTTGTTACATTTGCTCTGTAGTGGTCGACAGGTCGGCTAGAGAATGTTTAGAGATCTGGAAGCTGTATAAAGTAAAGCAACTAGAAAAAGTAAAACAAATCTTCTTGAAGGTCTTTTTGGACCTGCACTCTGGTGGCTGACTCGGGGACCGTCCCGGAAGAGGCAGGGTTAAGGCTTTGATAGCGTTGCCTTTTTGTAGCTGTTGTGCAAAACTGTGACCCAGCATGTTGACATTTCAAATGGCTCATAAAGAGCAAGAAGCTGAGGGATGGGGTTTAAAATACGTCTATGATTATTTCTGAGCCCCCACTGCTCCCACTAAGTGAAGCTCAAGGCTTTTCGCTTGGAGAAATGATGGAAATGCCAAGACTTGCCTGAAAAACAGGCATTGATCACTGCCTATGCTTTGTACGTGTGGAACCTTTGTCATTTGAGTAACAAACAATTGCTAAGCCAGCACCAGAGTAAATCTTGTTGACCTTTTACCACTTCTGGTGCTTTTATTGAAAACCAGGAACTCCATCTTCATTACAATCTCTTTCAGTGCTGTGGGGGTCCAGATGCTGAGCAGCGTGGCTGTACAGACAGGTGGTGGCCCAAGAAGAAAGAAGGCATGGATCAGTTTGCCGGGCTTGAAGGTGCATAGCACTGCTCAGTGCAGCCTGCAGTGGGAACTGAAAACCACTGCTGCATTGATACTAAGTTAAGGATGCTCTCACCTGTGAATATGTAACAAAGGTCTGCTGGAGTATTCCATGGGATGTTTTGTGTGGCAAAGGACCTAGAAAGGTCATCTGTTCCAACCTCTCTGCAGTCAGCAGGGACAATGCATCTAGAGCAGGTTGCTCAGAGGCCCAAACAGCCTGACCTGCAATGGTTGCAAATTAATGACCATGAGTTGGCAGTTAGGTGATTACATTTTCAAAGGTTTATCATAGAATCAACCAGGTTGGAAGGGACCACCAGGATCATCCAGTCCAACCTATCCCCCAGCCCTATCCAGTCAACCAGACCATGGCACTAAGTGCCTCATCCAGGCTTTTCTTGAATACCTCCAGGGACGGCGACTCCACCACCTCCCTGGGCAGCCCATTCCGATGCCAATCACTCTCTCTGGGAAGAACTTCTTCCTAACATCCAGCCTAGACCTCCCCTGGCACAACTTGAGACTGTGTCCCCCTTGTTCTGTTGCTGCTTGCCTGGCAGAAGAGCCCAACCCCACCTGGCTACAGCCTCCCTTCAGGTAGTTGTAGACAGCAATGAGCTCTGCCCTGAGCCTCCTCTTCTCCAGGCTAAACACCCCCAGCTCCCTCAGCCTCTCCTCATAAGGTTTGTGTTCCAGGCCCCTCACCAGCTTTGTCACCCTTCTCTGGACACCTTCCAGCACCTCAACATCTCTCTTGAATTAAAGAGCCCAGAACTGGACACAGCACTCAAGGTGTGGCCTGACCAGTGCTGAGTACAGGGGAAGAAGAACCTCCCTTGTCCTGCTGGCCACACTGTTCCTGAGCCAGCCCAGGATGCCATTGGCTCTCTTGGCCACCTGGGCACACTGCTGGCTCATTTTCAGCCTACTATCTACCAGCACCCCCAGGTCCCTTTCTTCCTGCCTGCTCTCTAGCCAGTGTCCCCAGCCTGTAGCACTGCTTGGGGTTGTTGTGGCCAAAGTGCAGAACCCTGCACTTGGCCTTGTTCAATCTCATCCCATTGTCCTCTGCCCACCTATCCAGCCTGTCTAGGTCCCTCTGTAGGGCTCTGCTACCTTCCAGCAGATCAACACCTGCTCCTAGCTTGGTGTCATAGAATCATAGAATCAACCAGGTTGGAAGAGACCTCGAAGATCGTCCAGTCCAACCTAGCACCCAGCCCTATCCAGTCAACTAGACCATGGCACTAAGTGCAAACTAAGTGCATCATCTGCAAACTTACTGATGCTGGACTCAATCCCCTCGTCCAGATCATGAATAAAGATACCGAACAGGACTGGGCCCAGCACTGAGCCTTGGGGCACACCACTAGTGACAGCTGCCAACTGGATGTGGCACCATTCACCACCATTCTCTGGGCTCTGCTATCCAGCCAGTTCCTGACCCAGCACACAGTGAATCTGTCCAAGACATGAGCTGCCAGCTTGGCTAGGAACTTGTTGTGGCAGACAGTGTCAAAGGCTTTGCTGCAGTCCAGGTAGACTACATCCACAGCCTGCCCCACGCTCACCAGGCAGGAATCTGATCATAAAAGGAGATCAGGTTGGTGAGACAGGACCTGCCCTTCCTAAACCCCTGCTGGCTGGGCCTGATCCCTTGGCCATCCTGTAGGTGCTGTGTGATGGCACTCAAGATGACCTGTTCCATTACCTTGCCTGGCACTGAGGTCAGGCTGACAGCTCTGTAGTTTTCTGGCTCCTCCTTTCAACCCTTCTTGTGAATGGGATCACATTGGCAGCTTCCAGTCTCCGGGGACCTCTCCAGTGAGCCAGGACTGTTGGTAAATGATGGAGAGTGGCTTGGCCAGCTCAGCTGCCAGCTCTCTCAGCACCCTAGGGTGGATGCCATGGACTTGTGAGGATCCAAGTGTCTCAGGAGGTCCCTTACTTCTTCCTCATGGATAACAGGGGGTCTATACTGGAGCCTGACTCCATCCCCCACTTCAGGAGTCCAGTTGTCCTGGAGACAACCTGTCCCACTATTGAAGATTGAGGCAAAGAAGGTGTTAAGCACCTCTGCCTTTTCCTCATCCTTTGTCACTCTGTTCCCCTCTCTATCTAATAAGGACTGAAGGTTGTCCTTGGCCCTTCTCTTGCCATTCATATATTTATAGAAACATTTTTGATTTTCCTTTCCATTTAGAGACAAATAAAGCTGCAGGTCTTCTGAAGTGGGCATTGTCTTGGGTGCTATGATGGGTAGGAACTTCCTCCCCCCCAGTTAAAATTTACCAGAGCAGCTCAGACAGCTTGGAAGTCAGATGAAGCTGTATTTACAGTAAAGCTATTTTACAAGCATATATACACAATATATTTATGTGTGTTTACAATTATATACAATTTAGAAATAATACAGAAACCCAGCCTTCCCCCCAGCCAAAGAAAGCCCAGAAGGGGCCAACACCACCCTCTCTGTCCCCAGGCAGAAAACAACCAGCAAGACTGATGTGTTCTCTGGAAAATAGTGCAGGAGTTAGAGAGGAGCAATGGAACAGCAAACAGAGCCAGCGCTCAAGAGTCAAGAGGAGGAAATTCTTTATACATTGGCTTTTATACCTCTTAGCAAACCAATGAATGATATAGACTTTATTCTTTTACATCCAGTGATCTAATTTACTTAGATTCTGCACTGAGCTTTCAGGAAAGTGCTGATTTCTTTTATTTGAATATTCCAATAAGCCTTAAACTACCACAGGCACTTTGGGATTTTGAAGGTCTGACAGTATATGTAACAGAGGCATCCCCTATATGCCAGATGTTTCTGAAAACTGTCCCCTCTTTCTGTGAGGGGAATGTCTGACCACTGTCCCCTCTTCCTGGGTGTGAGAGTGGATGCAGATCCTGACTGTATACAGCATGTGAGTCAGCATCAGCCCTCAAAGGAGTACAGATGTAGAATGAGTCTGCTGTCTGCTGGAAACCCAGGGGAACAGTTCAAATTACATGAGTGATGTTGTGTCACCTTACTTATTGCTGGAGGTTGCTAATGTAATGTATCTCTGCTTCAGAAAACATGTTAATGTCTGTGATGGCATCCATGCTTCAAAGGTGCTGAGATAAATGACTCAGAAGTGACTGCCTGTTATTGTTGTGATACTAGGGAGGAAAAAACAAATGAAGATGATGTCTGGTCTCAAAAGAAAGTTTCTTTGCAGCAATGCTATAAAATAGCAGATTTGTGAAGCTTAGGAAGACGTTTTCAGACTCACAAAGATGTCTTGCTTAGGCAGGTCCAGTGGATGCTACAGCCATTGCCAAGTCCTCTGTTCCAAACTGGCACCAGCAATGGATGATTGTCTAGCAGAACCAATTTTCTCCCTGTGAAAAGAATTGATGAGGGTTGGAGTTTGGGTCATAATTTCAGTGGAGTTATATGTGGATGAATTTACTTAGTCTTTAAAGAGATTAAATGGGATGAAGCTAGCTGGATTCTAGCAGGGTTTGCTTATGAATAGAAAATAATCTGTTAATTATTTCTGGTCTGGTCTGGAGTAAATGTTCTCTCTGGTAGACAGCAGGATCTCCTCTGTTCAGAGGCATTTCCTTTCCAGGATGTGTCAGGCTGGCAGAGCCAACAAGCTCTGCACTCACCAGTGCTGCTGTTCAACGCCCCGTGAAGCAAGCAAGAGATATCCAATGCATCATCTGTAGCAGGCAGATGATGCTGAAGTTTTCCCATGCAGTTGTCCTTTTCATTCCTGGGGATCTTGTTCTGGTTTAATTTTGTTGAAATCTCCTCTAAGCAAGACAAGCAAAAGCTGTACTTAAGGCTGCTTCTGCAGCTGATTTTTCCTCTGAGACTGATAGTTTGGCAGTGGCTCTCTGCAACAAATTCAGCTGCAGTGCAATGAGTAGGCTATCCATCCTAATTCTCACAAACGAGCAACTTCTTTGGAAGCATAGATGGGAGTTCAAAACACCTGTGCTCTGTCTGGTCTGTAAAGCTGGCAGAGAAATATTTAGCCTGTTGACTTGGGATTCCACGTGTCTCTTGTGGAAGCAGAAAGCTGGCAAGAAGACATGGCATGTGGGTGATCAACATGAATCAAGCACGGTCATTTGTACCCCAAAACCACAAATAAATGAGAACAGTTCAGAATACATAAGCCAGGGTCAGAAGTGCACTTTTGAAGCAAAATTCCTCATTGTCTCCACTTAGGGCACTTGGATCACCTTGCAAAACACCAGGACACAAAAGAAAAGCTTTCATTTGGTGCCTCCTCGTAGCTTTGGATTTTAAAGCCAGAATTATTCACAAACTTGGTGAGAGGAGTCCTGCTTTCCTCTAGCACTGCCCTTTGTAAGGCGCTTTTATAACCTGGCATTTCAACAGAGGAATGTAAAGAAATGCTCTCTGGGCAGCATCCCAGTCCTGTTTGGGTTCTCATAGAACAGTGCTGATGCCCTACTCACAAAAGCTGTCCTGCTGTGTCTGTAGCCCCGGTGCTCCTGCTTTGCATTCTCATGGCTTTGCTCAGCACTTCCTGAGAGGTGCAGCCCAGAGCAGTATCTGATAGTCTGTCTAGAAGTGTTCTTTTGCTCTCCACCCATGTTCTCCTGGAGTCTGTGTAGCCCTGTGGTCCCTCTTCAGAACTAGGAGAGGACAATGCCTGGATCATTTGTGCAGTTGCTTCCACCTCTGCCAGTTGCCTTGTGCAGCTGGGCTTACAGCAGGACCTGCATCTAGCAAGAAGAAAATCGGAGGGTGCTTCTGCAGGTCTCTGTGGCTGATCTCTGCAGCTACTGCAAAATGGCCATAGCTGAGAGTATTGCTGAGGCGATTCTCCAGGGGCCCTGCAGATGCTGCTAACTAAGCTCCTTAACAATCCAGTGGCACTCCTGGTTCTCAGGAGCCTGGGAGTTCAGACTTGACTTGTTCAAACTCTCATCTAGCAATGCTGACATCAGCCCTGTAGCCTGTCTAGCAACAGGGATAAAGCACAATTATCAGTTTCTGCTTCTGAAGAGACTGACACATCCAACTGAGGAAAAACAATCAATGGCCATTTAGAGGCTTCTGACTGAACAAGATGTCTTTAAATTAAGTCTCACTGCTTCTCATAGGAGACTTGAAAATAAGAACACTCTGACTTCCTAAATTAGCCATTAAACAGCAGAGAAAGAAGTTTGATTGCATCGTTTGGCAGGATGACAGGCCTTAGACTTCCACCAGGGAAGCATTTCTCCTTTGGGTATCTGTCACAATGAACAAACAACCTTAGGGGAGCATAAGGACTGGTGACTTTGTAATTAAGCAGCAGCTGATAATTCTCAAATTACTGTCTTGGTTCAAGGAACTCATTCTTTTTATAGCTAATTGTTGGTGCAAGGGACAGAGCACAGTCAGGCAGCTGGAGGCACAAAGAGGGTAGAATTGGGGCAGCTTAGTTTAAACCAGTGTTGACTGGGTCACTGGTGAGCATAATCAGAACCAACTGGAAGTACTCAGAAAAACAGCCTTACTCCTCTCTCTTCCTCGGTTCTTGCTTTCAGAAACTGTAGGGACCAGCCTCGTGTGAGTTAATTCAGTGTACTGATTGGATGGAGCAAGAAGGGGCAGAACTTCCTGGCACAGAGCTAGATGTTCCCAGGACAAAGAGCAAATACTTACCATGCCTTAATTCTGATGTAGTAAGACCTGCTTCTCAGTGAAGCTGGTCCCAGGATTGCAACAAATCGTGCTGTTAAGCTTTGCTTATTTTATCAAGGACAAGGGCAGTTTCCTTCAAAACCTGCCTGGATGCATTCCTGTGTGATCTGCTCTAGGTGATCCTGCCCTGCCAGGGCAGTTGGACTGGATGATCTTTTGAGGTCCCTTCCAACCTCTAACATTCTTTGATTCTGTGTTTTTCTGCCTATTTAGAAAAGAAAGATCTCAAACATTAATTAATACTTGCCAGAGAGAATTCCAGGACTGCTAGGGCTGCTCTGTGACATCATTCTTCACGGGATGCTTCCAGGTAGAACTGGAACACAACTCAATTATGTTTAACTACACCGAGGTAGTGAAGTGTGCAGTAAATATTATTGCTTCATTAGCAGCTCTGCATTTAATTTAGATAAGCATTTCTGCACAAATGAAAAAATGCTGCCCTCTGTACTGACACCACTGCCCCACTGATGGTTTGTACCCCAGTCCAGACACCGATGGTGTGGGTCCACTCTGCAATGCACTCAGCCCCTCAGGTAGGGAGGAGAACACAAAAAGAACTGGACGTATTGGGAGCAGACCTCAACCTTTAGGGCTTTGCTGGCAGAAGGAAGTGGCTTTGGCACAGAGTGCAGAACCTGCAGGCAGTTTATAGCCAGATTTCTGCCTGCTGTCTCTTCCTTCCTGGCCACAGACACTGTGATGGCCAAGCAAGGCCAGGCTGTTGTGCCAGCACTGTTCTGGAAGGGAGGCTGTTAACTCTTCAAACTGCACTGCCTTGGCTTTTTCTACCCTTAGATTAGTCTGGGAGCTGCTAAACACCCTCCTGAAGTTGTTACATCAGGTGTCAGAAGACATCAGTTACCAGAGTGCTGTATTATATAGCAATCATTCTTTTATCAAAACAATCTAAACTCTACCAACAGCCCATCTGCAGTGGTAGCATGGCTCAAAGAATTTCTGACAGCAGAAAGGTTTTTGCATAGTTTGTGTCATGCAGAGGCTAGACACAGCCTAAACCTCTAAACAAGGTACAGCTCCACAATGAGAAGTTATTTGTTTTGAGTTACTGTTGCATCTCAATTGCTTTATGCTGGCAGCTCCAAAGAGCTACTCTTGTTGCCCTCTGAGATGTTCCTGGGCTCCTAGAGCCTGGTACAACACAAGGAATGATCTTCATGGTGGTTTATGAATGAATGTGTTGATTTTTAGCTGTCCTGAACATTGGCATAGTTCCCTGGAAGTCACCAGACAGCTGCAGGAGCATCTGGCTTGGTGTGGCTTGGAAATGATGCCCAAGACAACACTGTCATGTGCCACAGAAGCCATAGCTGTGTGCACAGGGCTGTACCAGCACCACTGAGAACATTTTAGCTCTAACGCTTTATCCAGACTCCTTTTCTCTCCCAGAGGTAGCTGGGGTCTTTCTTTATGTCTAACTTATGTCCTAGCCAACCAGCTTGTTCTTCTGTCAGTCATGGCTCTTGGACACAGACAGCAAAATGTCAGCCTTGCAGTTACTGCTCTGTGAAAGACAGCACTGAGCAATCACTCTGCTTCCACTTGCTTCTGCAGTGGGTCAGATGCTTCTTTTAATTAAACATTCCCATATTAATCAAGCTCTTAGTGTGTGCTGCAGTTGATAATGGTTGAGCAGATGATGGTGAGCACAGGAACTCACCTGCGTATAGGGAGATTACCAAACGTTTTGTAGGAGTGCCACTGGCAGTAACTCCTCACAGCATACTGCTTGCTGGGCAGTGCTGGCTAAAACCAGTGCTGTGCCTCCAGCGCTGCACAGGAGCTGCTGCTGTGCATCAGTTACTCTGCTGCATGAATGCTCCTCAGCAACAAGACATCCAAGAGGAACACAAAGCAGCCATAGTGGTGATGTGTGACAACGCATGCTTCCTTCCTGCACGGGTGAAACTCTCTAGTCAGCAGACTTACTCAAACTCCTCACAATGCCTGTCCTCCTGCCCTTTGGCTTCCCTCGAACAGCTGTTGAAACAGCTGTGTCTGGGAGCACAGCAGCCAGATAAGCAGACTGTCCCAGGGACAGCATATCTCAAAGGTGAACATGCTGTGGATATCCTGGCAGTTGTCTTCTTTCTTCCAGTCTTATCCTATAAGTGATGGGAGTTGTAGCAGTGTAATAGAGAGGGAGAGAAGTGGCTTCTTAACAGAAAATCATGGAACTATCCCCTTACGTTACGTGGTTGATTTTCAGCAGGACTTCCTTGAGTCTTTTTGCTTGAGTGTCTCATAGTAGCTACAGGTTCTAACCCAAAACAAAACATACGCAGTAGCACCAAGAATTTAGAGCCTTAAAAAAATCTCTTGGGCCTGCTACTCATTTGAACATCAGAAGGGGAGCTGCCAAGTTACTCTCATAAATATCAGAAAGTTAAATCTGGTATGGAAATAAGGGCCAGAGTGATTAAGAATTGATTTGCAAAGCAAGAATTACAAAAGCAGTTTGTTTTCTCACACCTGCTCTCCACGCCAGCAGCACAATGAAGTATCTGATACACCTTTCCCTGTCTGGAGAAGGCACTCACTCAAGGGAGAATGATCAGCTAAGGCTTTCAAGATCACACCACCATTTGCCCAATTATTCCTAATGACAACACATTGTTCCTGCAAAATGTATTCCTTGGTAGGTGACGTTTCCTTTCAGCCTTTTACCTATTGATCCAGCAGTACTTCAGGTAGAACAAACTTCTTTGTTGGCAAGTCTTGCTTATGAGACCAGAAAAATCTTTTCTTGTCTTCTTGTCAGTATCCCAGTCAGTGAAAGAGCATGACAAAGTTTAGCTATCTTTGTAAAACAAAGCAATAAACAGAATGCCTGTGCAGTTTGGGCTGCACAGGTAATTCATGTTCTGTGCCCCTTGCTGCTTTGTGTCCTTGCTGCTGCGATGTCATAAAAGCATCTGCCTGCACTACTCAGCACTCAGAGTAAATGACAGTTGTGGTCTTGGACTGGGAGTCGGAATACAGTGCCTCCACCACGCAAAGTGAGCTCTTTGCTGAGCACAGCTGCAGAGTCGTTAAGCTCAAGCTATGTTTACTTCATTTTTTTTCTTTTCGGTCAGAATGGAAAGGCTTTACAAAAGCTGCTGAAATTAAGTGTCCCTAAATAAAACACTCCGTGTCTTTCTTGCCTGAGCATTTACAAGCACAGGCTGATGAGTAAGGGCAGGCTTGGATTCTGATCGAATGCACTTTGTCTCTCCGTAGGCTTCATTTGCTGCACGCAGCCCAGAACAATGGCAAACCTGGCAAGCTGTACTTGCACCAAACATGGAAATAGGGGGTTTTGATCCCAGTATACAAGAACTGAGAGTTCTGCACACATTGTCGCAGAGAGAAATTCCTTGTGCCACCAAATCATTCCTCCCAAGCTGTCTGGGTATTGATCCCTTGTTCTAAGCAAGCAAACCCTGTGGTTGATTGTAGCTGTTCTGGGACATCTCCTGCCAGGGACTGGATCAATAATGTCTGTTGTGGCCTCCTGCAGCATGTTCCCGTCATGCCTGGGCACTTCTGCACCATCTGCTCCTCATCAGGAGTGTGGTGAAATCATTTGCCATGGTGCCGGGAATGCTGTCAGCCACTCCACACTCATTTAGGTCTGAGCCAGGACATGGCAGGAAGCCTTGGAGGTGCAGCACTGGTGACAGAAGTCAGCATTAACTACATACTGTGCCCCAGGGTGGGACTGGAAGATCTCCTCTTGATGTCACCTTGTCAGGCATAACGCCTATAGGATACTTGTCATGAAGCTGCCTTTGAGCAGAAACAAGGATGAACAAATATCCAGGCTCTCCTTTTCATCCCTGTCAGGGAGCAAGGAGGCCAGGGGCTCTCTGAAGAATGGAATACCAAGAGGCAAGTGGCAACAAGGCCAGCAGGGCAGGGACCTTGCTGGCCTGGGCTCATACTGCAGTCAGCCATGAATGTCCTTGACCCAGACCCTCATCTGAGTGGCTTCTCAGCTTGTCTGGCAGTTGCTGGACCTAGCCTTGACCTGTAGATAGGCTTCCCAGCTTGACCTGGGACCTGTCTCATCACTGCAGATCTGCCTGGTGATCTGGACTGTTGGTAGGACCTGGCTACCACCTCTGGGTCTCTCCCATTTGTCTTGTTCAGGTACTGTAGGGTGGGCCCTAACTTTGGAGGTCTCTCTATACTACTTTGGTGATACAAATCCCATCTCTTCTTTAGATGTGGTCATAGAGAAACCAGCTATATTTGCTATTAAATTCTGTTAGGTCTAGCATCTCTGTATCCCCATGGGAGTTTATAGTTGATAACTGCTGATTTGCCCCACCAGTCTCACTGTTTTCTGCACACTTACACAACTGGAGACCAAGAAATATTTGGCTGTGCTCTAGAACTGTAAATACCAAAGTCTGCAATGGGAGTGCAAGAAACAAGCTTCACAGAAACTATTAAAAATAACAGTTTAAATGCATCCTGCCTCATCCTTTCTTAGTTGTCATTGCTGTAAAGAAAAGCTACATTCTTAGATCATACCTTGGAGCCTGAAAGAAATAGGCCACAGTAAGATTTTGTTCTGAGGGAAGGATGCCTGGAAGAAAGTTGATCTGCCAGCACTGTGTCTGATCACCTGTGGGCATCAACCAGGATTTATTTGCTTTGGTTTAATGCATGCATGTGGCACTTATGGTCTCCTTAGATGAGAGGCCCTTTTCCCCTTCCACCTCATGATCTCAAACACAACTACACCTAACTGCTTCTGTAACTCTGTAGAGAGGAGTGATGTTTAGCTGCAGAAAATGGGAACACCAGTATCAGTCTGCTAAGGAGATACAGTGCACAGTGGCCCACTCAGCTGTTGTCCCCTGCATGCATGCATCTTCCTACAGCATTTGTCCTGGTTTTCCTAGAGCCAAGCTTAGTGTATACAGGGCAGCAGACAACTTTGTCTGCAGGTAGAAGCAAGATCTGTTGCATTTCAGGGCAGTTCAAAAGAAGCATTTTGGTTTGCACTTCATTTTACGTGGTGACTATTTTTTATGACTAAGTCAAACCCTGTTCCACCATATGGCAGGGACAGAACTTGAATTACAAAATGCCTCTGTGCTGCTTTGCGCTTATGACATGAACAATTTTCATTACCTTTCCTTGCATCTATTCCATACCTATGCTACAGATCTAGGGTAAAAAGTCCTTGTTTACATTCAATAGTTGAATTTATAAGTCAAGTGGGATTGTTGTTCTTACTTCCTGCTTCAAATAGGCCACCTTCATCTTTGATGCAAGTTCTGTAAAAGTTTTAATGCTGTGTCCATTCTGAGATGACGGTTCTTGTGCCTAGCACATAATGAGGGCTGCACATGGTCATTATGTTGCTATAATAACAGTATGAGGGCTTAGAGAGCTGTTAAGACTCATTATTTTCCCGGCCTGTACGAGCTGAATCACATTCTATTCACCCAGAGAGGCAGCTCTCTTGCTGTTGCATTTCCAACCACTGTATTCCTGGGATAAGGAGCAGCTGAGTAATCTGGACATCTGTAAGTCAGAATCACGGAATTAACCAGGTTGGAAAAGACCTCCAGGATCATCGAGGCCATGGGTCCTGATGGCATGCACCCATGGGTGCTGAGGGAGCTGGCACAGGGCATTGCCAGACCACTCTTCACCATCTTCAGTAAGTCACGGTGGACAGGAGGGGTGCCTGGGGACTGAAGGAGAGCAAACATCACTCCAATCTTAAAAAAAGGTAAGAAGGAGGATCCAGGTAACTATAGATCCGTCCACATCACCTCCATCCCTGGAAAGGTGATGGAGCAGCTTATCCTTGGCACTGACTGTCCTTAGGCATATCAAGGACAGGGGAATCATTAGGAGAAGTCAACATGTTTTTTCCAAGAGGCAGTCATGTTTTGACCAACCTGATAGCCTTTGATGAGAACATAACCAGGTGAACAGATGATGGTAGAGAAGTGGATGTAGTTTATCTTGATTTCAGTAAAGCATTTGACACCGCCTGCCATAGCATCCTTCTGGCTAAACTGAGGCAGTGTGGTCTAGATGATCAGGTAGTGAGGTGAATTGGGAAGTGGTTGAAGGTCCTGGGGACCTCATTCCTAGCCATAGAACGCAGCTTCAGTTCTAAATGCAAATAACCCCTGTTCACATCACAAAGAGTCACAGAAACATCCAGGCTGGCAAAGCTCCTCAGGGTCACCAAGTCCAACCTATAACCCTACTCTACAAGATTCACCTTAATCCATATCCCTAAGCACCACATCCAAACGACCCGTAAACACATCCAAGGTTGGTGACTCAACCACCTCCCTGGGCAGCTCATTCCAGTGCTTGAAACTCTGCCCACCCAGATCTAAACTCCATAGCCTGGATCCATCATAAAGTCCAGCATCATCTGCTCACCTTAGCCCACCTTTCAGTCACCCATGCTCTACGGTTCAGCACACACAGTGTGCCCAAAGCTTTTCTGAAGCCAGTCTCATTCTTTGTTCACAGTTAAAGTGGAGGACACAAACAAAAGCAGAAAAAGAGGAGCTCTGCATTCTTGCATTTCTTGTTTTCCCAGCCTGGCTTGTGCTTCTAGGCCAGTTGTGACTATTCAGCTCACACAGTGCAGCCAAAGCAGAGCCTGCACCCAGTGCTCATGACAAGGTAAAGAAACTGCTTTATACAAGGCTGTACTTCACAGCCTGTTCCCTGATCAGCTCCTGTGGCCTGAATTCCTCAAAGGCCTACTTCCCACATTGCAGCTGCATCCCAAGTGTTTCAGGGGATAAAAAGTTCTTAGGTATTTCACCTGATGTTTGCAAAGAACTTTGTGGGGGGAAACGGATGCAGAAGTGCATTTGTGAATTAAGTGCAGTCAGATTTGTCTGTTGATTTCTAGCTGGCCTGGATCTCTCCATACTTTTTGAATTCATCTTAGCACTAAATGGATTTGCCTAAACCTCACCCACGTCTGTGTCTGTAACTCAGCACCGTAAACTTAGGTCCTTTAGGAGAAGATGAAGCGTGAGGCAGGAAAGCCCTTTGGAAAGCAGGAGCAGCTACACACAAGCAGTGAAGGCCCTCTGGTGCCAGGTGAGGACGAACACCCGCACTCAGCGATGCGTTTGCAAGAGGTCAGACTGGTGAGCTGTGCGCTGACGTCCGACGAACGTCCTGGGGTCGCGCTGCAGCAGCAGCCAGCCCGAGGCACGGGCAGAGGCGGCCGCTGCCGCCCCCTGCCGCCGAGAAGAGGTGGAGCAGCACGGGCGGAGCTGCCGCGCTAAGCCGGCCCCGCGCCCTGTCCTGCGGAGTTCTCGGGGAGAATCCGATCTGCGAGCGCACGGCAGCCCCGCCTGCAGCGTGCGCCGTGTGCCACGGGCACAGCTGCGCGCCTGGCGTGGGCACTGCTGCGTCCTGGGCTTGCTCAGGAGAAACGCACAAGCACTGCCGGTCACATCCCTGGGTGAGGAGTGCACAGGGACACACATCCCCTGGGTGAGGGTTGCACACGCCCTGGGTGCTGCTCCAACGTCTGGCATTCCCGTGGGTATCACCCCAGCTAAGGACCACAGACTCGCTGCTGGTGCCTCTGTAGCACCGGTACCGTGGGCTCCAAGGCAGCGGCTGGTACCCGTGAGCCAGCCCCGGGCAGCGGGAGTGCAGCAAGGGGCTGCTAGACTCGGTGCCCAGTGGGGCAGTGCCCCATGCCAACCCTTACCTCTCCCCCACTGTACGTGGGAGAGTTCTGGGAGGGACAAGTCCGTGGGTGTGCCCGCGTGCAGGACCCCAGGATGCCCAGAGATTCGTGGGGTGAAGAGGGAGGACCCTTTGTGAGGTTGGCTGCAGCGAGGTGGTGAGAGCATGAGGTGGCACTGCTCGGTAAAGAGACTGGGTGGCAGATTTCTGCTGGTCACAGGCTTCTGCAACAGCTGTGCCTCATGGTGGGGAAAAAGCCGTCCAGGCTTTCATTCTTGTCCTCTGGAGGCCTGGGAATTAACGGCAACCCCCTCAGGAGATGAGGAGCTGTGCAGGCACGCAGACAAGCTGTGGTTCCAGGCAGCTGCAGGGCCCTGGCATGGTCCCTGCTGGGAGCTAGGATGCTGAGCATCCTGCAGACTGAGCCCTCTGAGCCTCAGGAAACCCCCTGCCTTGGCAGTCCAGGTAATGGTAGGTGCATCAGCCTGGGAAGGGCTGCATCACTCTGGGCATCCTGCACTGATTCTGGAGTTGACTGGAGGAAAGGCCTTTGAGAAACGAGGTCATCCTGAAACAGTGAGAGATGTGTGGAGTCTGCTGCAGCACAGAGCAGAAACAGGGCTGGGCACCAGGGTGCCAGGTGCTCAGGGAGGCAAGCTGCACTTTGGCAGTTGACACAAAGCTGTAAGGAGCAGATGATAACATAACATAGAACATAGAATCAACCAGGTTGGAAGAGACCTCCAAGATCATCTAGTCCAACCTATCACCCAGCCCTATCCAGTCAACTAGACCATGGCACTAAGTGCCTCATCCAGTCTTTTCTTGAACACCTCCAGGGACGGTGCCTCCACCACCTCCCTGGGCAGCCCATTCCAATGGGGAATCACTCTCTCTGTGAAGAACTTCTTCCTAACATCCAGCCTAGACCTACCCTGGCACAACTTGAGACTGTGTTCCCTTGTTCTATTGCTGGTTACCTGGGAGAAGAGGCCAACCCCCACCTGGCTACAATGCCCCTTCAGGTAGTTGTAGACAGTAATAAGATCACCCCTGAGCCTCCTCTTCTCCAGATAGTCAAGAGGGACCAGGCTGGCTATGGGTTGGCAGTGACCTGAGTCTCCCTGGCTGGGTGCCCTCCTCTGCTGCTGCAGTGGATGTAAGTGGGTGACGCTTCGCACATCCATGAGCGGCAGGCCCCAGAGCGTGTGGAAGGCTCAAGCTTCCCACAGCTCAGCAGCGTTCAGTGCAGCAGCTCCATCTGCTGATCGCATCTGTCCAGCTTAAGAGCAATGCTCTCCGAGGCTGGAGTGCCTGGAAATGCCACCCGGAGAAGGCTGCATTTGTATTGCTAGTGGCATTAATTACTTGTATTAACTTCTGCACTGGGGTGGAGCAGTAATGAGACGGAGAGCTTTGCAAATTCAAGTGCCTGCCTTTTCATCATACTATGGAATGACGCCGTTGTCTGGAGAGTCAAGTGCACTCTCCTCGGTCTGACAAGGTGTGGTTTCAATTGAAGGCTGCCTAGGATGTCTGGACCAGTTTAGAAGGGACGTTGAGATGCTTGAGCGTGTCCAGAGAAGGGCGACGAGGCTGGTGAGAGGCCTTGAGCACAGCCCTACGAGGAGAGGCTGAGGGAGCTGGGATTGGTTAGCCTGGAGAAGAGGAGGCTCAGGGGTGACCTTATTGCTGTCTACAACTACCTGAGGGGTGGTTGTGGCCAGGAGGAGGTTGCTCTCTTCTCTCAGGTGGCCAGCGCCAGAACAAGAGGACACAGCCTCAGGCTGTGCCAGGGGAGATTTAGGCTGGAGGTGAGGAGAAAGTTCTTCACTGAGAGAGTCATTGGACACTGGAATGGGCTGCCCGGGGAGGTGGTGGAGTCGCCGTCCCTGGAGCTGTTCAAGGCAGGACTGGACGTGGCACTTGGTGCCATGGTCTGGCCTTGAGCTCTGTGGTAAAGGGTTGGACTTGATGATCTGTGAGGTCTCTTCCAACCCTGACGATACTGTGACACTGTGATACTGTGACCACAAAAGCAAAGCTGCAGCTGTTTAGTCACAGGAGCCAGAAAATCAAATTAGAGCCCATTTAATACCCACTTGGGGATATGCTCTTGCTCTGATATACCCCGAGATGGATGAAATGATTCTAACATGCCGAAACTGGTTGGATTGTACCTTCTCAGGACTTTTCAAGCAACAGTAGGTATTCAGAGCCAGCCTTAGCATCACTGTCCTTTCCTTCTTGGGCAGAGCCAAGATCCCGTTTAGCAATGAAAGGTGTGCTTTTTCCTGCCCCTCGGGAGGCTTTGGTCTACTTTGTGGGCCTTGAGGAACAAAAGTGAAGGAGTGAGAAGTGTTTTCTACAGCTGAAGGTAGCTGCTGACTGCAAAAGCTGTGGAAGCAAGAAGCAAGCCACTTGCTGGCATAGCTCAAGGGAAGCCTGTTTGCCTGCAGCACAGAAAAGGATTGCTCTGCAAGGAACACTTTGCATTTTGCAGCAGTCCTCTTTGCTTTCTTGCTAGTGCTGTAGCTGGGTGAATCTCACGCTCACTTCCATCTCTGCTGTGCTGCTGCTCGGAAGACTTTCCTTCTGTGGCAAAACAATGTGATTTCACTGGGCTTTTGGTCAACAGATACCCTGCAGGGGTTTTTATGACACTAACTGGGGCTTATCATGTGGGTACCACACATTCCCTCAGCGTTAGCCATTGCTAAACTTGAGGGGAAATGAGAGGCAAGTCTTCTAAACTAACACTTTCTGCCAGAGATACCCCTTTGATCTTTGGTTACCATACCACACATACAGAACTTTTTTTAGGAAGTCTACTTAATTTTAAATTCCTTCAGTTTCTTCAAACTTCTGTAACTCTAAGTGAACAGTCTGAGTGTTGGCAGTTTCTGTCTTGGCAAACCTACCAGCCAGCATGCATACAGTCTCCAGAGTTCTCCCACAGAGACTGGGACAGGTGGAATGAGTCCAAACAACCTCCTGCTCTGCACCAGCCTGAAACAGCACAGGGCAGGCAGGATGCGGAGCACAGGCAGGATGCTGGGGAGCTCCTGCTGTTTTGTGGAGCAAATTCTTAGTTACAGCCATCAGCAGACACGTTTCCACCTCTTTCTAGTTACTTCTGTCAACATAAAGAGTAAAAGTCTTAACTGATACCTGTAAAACACCTTGACTTTGTGCTTTGCACAAAGGGCAGGTCCTGCTCAAGAAACCTGATCTGTTATGGTAGAGGTGCTCGTTGAAGCCTTCAGTGCTCTTGCTCACAACAGCCCTCAGAAGTCATCACTTGCGAGCTGGCATCTTTGATTGGCTCCCACACTTTCCAGGTGGTGTAATAGTTTCGGCAACATAACCTGTGGTGCCATAATGAGCCTTCGTGTTAGAATATCCTGTAAGCCATGTTCCTGAAGGCTTTGCAAATCCCAGAACAGAGCCACCCCCTGCCCCTAATGGCATCTGAAACTGTAAGACAGAGAAATATAGAGAAGCACAGGGATAAACAGGGCCCTTGCTGCAGTGTGTCTGACATTGCATTCTGGAAAGCAGCCACAAGTCCCTTCCCTGAAGCACCAGCTGCAGGGGTGTGAAGTGCAGGTGTAAACAGTATCTGCAAAACTGCCCCTTAAATTTGAATCCAGTTTGCCTGTAGCATTTGATGTGTTAGACTAGCTCACTCTTTGGGTGCAAAGCCCACAGCTGACAGAGTTCTGATTTCTGCTGGTCTTTTCTAGGGTCCAGTCCTGCCCTAAACCCTGATCTGAGATGACTCAGTCTCTGAGCTGGTGCCTGGTTCTTTCGGTGAACAGCCTCAGTGCTCTATCTCCTCTCTTACCTGGTCTTTCCAGGCGTGCCCAGTTGATTGATCCCATCTTGACATCCCTTGTGTGTTTGTGAAAATCCTCTTAGCAGACTCCTGACTCCTGTCCTACTTTCTGTACTTCCAGGCTGCTGGCCTGTTTTCAGTTAGGCCCAGCAGGGTAACTCTTTCTTCCCCCTTCTGCTTTCCAGTGTTGAGCTTTGCAGCTCAGCACTTTTTATTCCTGCCACGGCAGCAAAAGCAGCATTGTCATGGCTGTGGACATCCTTATCAGAGCATGCCAGTGAAGCTTAAAAGATATGCCAAAGCAGCTGCCCTGTGTTTACAGGCAAGGCTCAATGCTCTGCTGTATTCTGCTGCAGACAGTTTCTTCCTGCTCTTGGGCAAGTGCTGGTGTGGCTGTTCCAGTGTGTGATGGACACTGCATGCTGTAGGCTGGAAATCAGCTGGAGGGGGAAGGAACAGTGTACAGGGGCACTTCTGTGGCACTATCATATGATAAGCATATGAAATGAGGGTGCGCCAGAGTGATAGGACATCATCCAGAGCTTTGGACCTCAGCCCATAAGGATGGCACAGTTCTCATGCTCGTGCTTCCAGAGAAGGTTGCAGCAAATTCTGCATTTCATTAATCAGATGTCATTGAATCACATAATTGTTTGGGTTGGAAGGGACTCTCAAAGATCATCTACTTTCACCCCCTCTGTCATGGGCAAAGGTATCTTTCACCAGATGAGGTTGCTCAAAGCCCCATCCAAACTGGCCTCTAACTATTTAAACGATGGAGTGTCCACAGCTTCTCTGGGAAACCTGTTCCGATGTCCCACCACCCTCACAGAAACAGCTTTTACCCTTACTAGAAGAAACTTGGGTTTTGTCTGCACAGAATTCAGTGTTAGTCATCCCTGTATGGGCAGGGTAGCTCTTCAGTGGCCTGGTCAAAGCACCTGAGCTTTTGTACAGAGCGGCACCCGAGAAAGTCATCTGTGCAGTGTACATCCTGCTGGCCTATGGGAATTGTACAGGCAGACACGCTCTGGCTTCTGGCCCATGGGCACACACTGCCAGAAAGAAGATGCTGAGAGCTTGGGTACACCCACACAAGGCCTAGGCAGCTGAAGGGCAGCTGTCCTAGAACTCCCATCACTCATGGGGCATGTGACATCAGGATCTTCTCGGGGCCCTGGTCCAACTTGTCTATGAACCACCTGAGGCTGCAAGGACAGCTGGTAGCAGACTGAATGGGGCATACTCTGCTGAGCTCACCCATGCTGCAGGGGCTGTGGGCTGACCTGAGCATTAAACAACTTGAATGCTTCTCTGAAGCCAGAAGGTTCACTGCATGTGGTGGCCAAGCAGGCCCATGCTCAGCCTGTGCTGAACTGCCTGGCATCCAAACCCTGTGAAGTAGCCCCTTGAAAGCATTGGAAATTCTTTATGACCTATAAAAAGCCTTTTTCTTTCTCCTCTCTTTTGCCCAGTATCCTTCTTAACCCCATTCCTAGACATCTGTTGGTACCTGTCAAAGTAGTAATTTCCCCACTGCAAAACCAAGCTGTAGCCCAGGGACACTGGGAGACAGCTGTGCAGTGCAGTCATGCCCTCTGATACCATGCAAGAAGGGATGAAATTGCCAGGTGAATGTAAAGAGAAAAGTGGTTTCAGGAGGACAGCAATCACAAAACAAGTCATAGTTGTTGCTACAAGGCCTCCCAGAAAGCTGGTGCTGAATGAAAAGGTGCAGCTTTTCTAGGTCAGACTAGCCAGGATTTTCCACCACTCTACGCAGAACTGCTCTCCTGAGCTTGTGTTCCTCTCTGTAACAAACTCCCAAGGCTCGTGCCTTTTATTCACCATTTCTGGCAGTGCAGCTGGTGCCTGCTGGTGCTTCTGAAATGCTAGCCCAGCAATCAGCCAGATCCAGTTTCTATAGTAACTGGAGATTAAAGAACTAAGCTTTAACCTGAATGTGACTGATCAGTCCACTACCTTCAGCTCACCTGGGTATTTCATGTCTGTTTTCAGTCTCTGGATTCTTCCTAGCAACTCCCTATTGAAAGGGCAAAAATTATGTAAGGAGAGGACCAAAAAACTCCCATCTCCAGACACAGTGGTTTATATCTGCAAGGCTGGGGACCCCCATCTTCCTTAAAGGCCTGCCTAACAAAGCAGGGGTGGCATCTTAAGAACTGGCCAGAGCAGCATGAGGTCCTGAGACAGGCATGGAAAAGTGAATCTCATCAGATCACAGGTTTGGTTCTCTCCACCAGCAATCATAACAAATGAACAGAAGCACAGAGACCTCCCCAGCCTCAGCCCTGTGCAAGCTATTTGCTCTGGTGTTTTAGCCCAGCTTTCATCCTCCAGCGTTGTGTTTGGACCCATGGTTTGTCACAGGACTTTGCTGTGCAAATGAGCACTTGAGAGCTGTGCTGAATGCCACCAGCTCATAAAAATCACTGCTGTGATTTAGCATTCACTTTGTGTTGGTACAGGTCACTGTGTTGGACAGAGACCAGGGAGGCCCAAAAGCTTTATTCCAGTGCAAGGACTGAACTGATTTTAAACTGGCATACTGATCACCTGAAATTCTAATGCTCCACTGCAGTGATAGAGAACAGAGGTCTCTGTAGCAGGTGTTGGCTCCTGCCCAGAGATGCATGGACGGTGTGGGCACAGAAACGTGCTGATGCCTGGCTTCCAAAGGCACCGAGCTCCTTTCGCATCAGCTGTTCTGAACAAAGAGAGAAAGTGACATCAAAGCCGTTTCTTGAATATCTATTTTTAGGTTTACAATGTTCCTCTCTTTGAATTAGTGAATATATATATTAAAAAAAAAAAAAAAAGAGACCACCCAGTCCAGGATCAAATCTGCAGAAATACATTTCAGTCCTATTAGAAAGCATATACAGGGGCAGAATAAGTCAAAACATGAATACCCAGTGCCTGCCAGGAGGGATAATTGTACTCTACTTCCTTGGCTACCTGCTTCATCACTTCTCTGTGTTATCTAAACCCACGGATTTCCTGTGAACTTTGAAATCTGAGATTCTTAATAATGTGGTAGTTATCAGACTTGGGTGTTTAAAGCCAAATCTAATGGCAACTGGAGATCTAACAGCAACAACATGTTACTTATTTGGATATTTATCATTATAAAGAATAAAAAAATAACAAACATTTTGAATATAAATGCCAGCCTGTGTGCTGCTGGTTTGCTGTATATACACCCTGAAGTTAGCTGGCAAGATTCAGCTGCTCACGCTCGCTCCTGCTTTTGGCCAGCCTCGCCTTCTGCTCTCACATGCTGACACAAGATCCCAGTGCTTGGTTATTCAGCTTTGAAAAGGAGTGGCAGTGAGAAATGGTTTAAAGATCAATTTTAGAAGATCTCCTACTAATTCTGCAAGATATTTTTTAGGAGCTGTGGAAGGAACCGAGTTCTTGTCAGCTTTCAGTAAGCTGTCTTTGTGTTCTGTGTCCTGCAGACCTTAGTTGTTTGTGGAGGCCTATCTGCCTCCTGGAGAAGGCAGACAGTAAGGGGGAGGCTCCCGGCAGAGGACACATCCATCAGCTGGCTCCCTCCCCAGCAGTGCTCTGGCTGTGCCAGTGGTGCACACTTGCTTCATATGGCACAGATTCACCATCTCCTATTTCCTGCCTTTAGGTCCTCTTGGCACATCAGGATCTGTGCACCCCCTGTGACGTTAACTGCAAGTGGCAGTGCTTGAATACAGCACATAGCTCTCTCCTTCCCTCTGCGCCCATCTTGTGGCAGTCAGACTGCACTAGCTTCAGGACACACTGAAACGTGACCCGGCGGAGGGAGAGGGGCAGAAAAGAGCACTGAGGGAGAGACTGGAGAGGGAAATACATTGAATAATAGAATAGAATCACAGAATCAGTCAGGGTTGGAAGGGACCAACAGGATCATCTAGTTCCAGCCCCCCTGCCATGGGCAGGGACACCCTACCCTAGAGCAGGCTGCCCAGAGCTCCATCCAGCCTGGACTTAAACACCTCCAGGGCTGGGACCTCAACCACCTCCCTGGGCAACCTATTCCAGGCTCTCACCACTCTCATGGTGAAGAACTTCCTCCTCACGTTCAGCCTGAACCTACTCACCTCCATTCCCCCCAGTCCTGTCACTACCTGATATCCTGAAAAGTCCTTCCCCAGCTTTTTTGTAGGCCCCCTTCAGATCCTGGAAGACCACAGTAAGGTCCCCTGGGAGCCTCCTCTTCTCCAGGCTGAACAGCCCCAACTCTTTCAGTCTGTCCTCATAGGAGAGGTGCTCCAGCCCTCTGATTGTTCCAGTGGCCCTTCTCTGGACTCGTTCCAGCACACTTTGGACACACTCCAGCTCCAGTGGCTACTGTTCATTGATTCTTGAGTTTGACGTGAAAAAATGTAAGAAGTAATGAGTACTGGTTTGAAGTAAAAGTCAAGTTGTATAAACTCCAACTCTTTTTTGTGCAAAATATATTAACTGCTTCAGACAAATACAGATTGAGGCATTTTGTTCATCGAATCAGCTGCCAGAAAGGGTGCAGCAGTCTAAAAATACCCAGGCACAGTCACCCTGGATAACATTGCTGCTGAGATGAAGAGAGTGCTCTGGGCAGCTGAGCAGTGTATTTGAGACCCTGGGCCTTGGGGACTTCTCAGATCACTTCCTCTGAAACACTGTTAGATGGAAACGATGGTGCAGTATGAGAAGTGGCCGACCAAAGAGCCCTTCTGAAAGACGTACAACACAGCTGGACTATTCTAGGAGCCAGCACGACCTTGAACTCTATCCTGGGTGGCAAAGTAGAAGTCAAAACCAAGCCTGCAGCCTCCTACACGCTGTGACCCCTCCAAGAGCACGGCTGTGACCCAGAGAACCGCAGCCTCCGCCGTCCACCGCAGGCTGCCAGCGGTAGCGGTGTAGCCCTTGGCAAGGGCAGTGAGAGACCTGCCCTGCGACAGCTGGGGCGTGGGAGCCGCTGCCCAGGGCTGGCTGGAGCTCGGGTACGGGAAGGCTGCTCCGTGTGAGACCTCTCTGGCAAGTGGAGCCAGCAGGGTTCTGCTCATTTCTGTGTGAGGAGAAAGCGCTGCAAGAAGCGCAGGGAGGAGGGCGAGAGACCTGCGCCCGCAGGCCTGGGTGCCGGGGAGCTGCTCAGAGACTGGATGCAAGTCAAGCGCTCGCTTGCGTCATGGTGGTCCCCGGTGAAGGACCTCTCGCTCTGTAACCTGAGTGTCATCTTCCGTCCGCCGGCAGCCGGCCCAGGCAGCATCCCTCGGAAGCCGTGTCCGGCGAAGGTGGCTGCCCAGGCCGGGACGCTGAGTCCCACTGACAGCCACAAGCGCCACCGTAACGGCGCCAGGCGAGTGCCGCGGGCGGGGCCGCGCTGGCGGGGCGGGACCGGAGCAGAGGGCGAGGCACCGCGGGGGCGGGGCCCGCGCCGCACAGACTCTCGGGAGCGGCGCGGCTCACGTGTAGCCCCGCCCCTCCAGGCTGCGCGGTGACGTCGCGCGCGGCCGGGAGAGCGGTGCGGCTGCGCGCGCGGCGATGGAGCCGCTGCCGGCGGCGAGCTTGGGGCGCCGCTGCCCGGCCGGTGAGTGACCTCCGGGGCGCCGCTGCCCGGCCGGTGAGTGACCCCCGGGGCGCCGCTGCCCGATCTCCGGGGCGCCGCTGCCCGCCCGGTGAGTGACTCCCGGGGCGCCGCTGCCCGATCTCCGGGGCGCCGCTGCCCGCCCGGTGGGTGACCCCCGGGGCGCCGCTGCCCGACCTCCGGGGCGCCGCTGCCCGGCCGGTGGGTGACCCCCGGGGCGCCGCTGCCCGACCTCCGGGGCGCCGCTGCCCGGCCGGTGGGTGACCCCCGGGCTGGCTCTCGAGGCGGGTCTGCCGGCCCGGGGCTGTCCAGGCTGCGCTCATCGCGGGCGGCCTCATCCGCTTCCAGACCCGTTCTTCGGCCGCGCTTTCCTGTCCTACTCTTGCCCCGTTTCTGCGGGGCAGCTCTTTCCGGTTGCCCTTTGTTTGGGTCGGCCATTGGCGAGTCGGGGGCGCAGGTGCACCCAGTGGAGGTGTCCGCGGCGCGGGCGGAAGGCGACCCAAGGTGGAGAACGCCGCCTTCTCGGCAGCTCCGGGGCTCCCGCTGCCGGCGGACTGCGCGGAGACGCTGCCTGAGCGGCTGGAGTGCGTGAAACCGTCGCCGTCGCGTCCGGGAGGCAGCGGTGCGCGGTGCAGAAGCCGCCGCTGGTGCGTGGGTTTCTCGTTCCGGAGAAGGCAGCTGGTTTTCGAGAAGCTTGGGTGTATTCTTCACCCACTCCTTGCCGCCTTACTCTCTTATGAGGTAACTGAGTGCTGGTGGTGTCGCTGTGCTGACGCGACCGAGCTCCCCTGGCGCCGCTGTCAGGACTTGCCGGGGACAGGCCTGTGGAGAGCGTCGGCTGTGCGGTCGTGGCCGCCGAGCCTCACAGGCACCGGGTGCCCTGGGACTCAGCACGGAGCCTGTTTGCCAGCTCCCCTCGTGTGGGCGACTGGCACCAGGTGTGTGCTGCTGGCAAACGTGGCCAGTAAAGCTCTCCGGTCCAGCTGAGGCGCCGCCTTCGCTGCAAGATTTGATCAGTGGGGAAACGTCAGGAGGCTTCTTGGTGGGCAGGTGTAAAGATATGAACTGAAGGTATAAAAATCTGGGTGGAAGTGTAGTGGAGGAAGAGAGTAATGTGACTACAGCTGCGTGAGAAACTGCCCACTGGTCGCAAAGCCTTCAGAGTGGATGTTTCTGCAAGGTGGAAGCTCTTGGTTGCACGCATGAGGGCTACAAGTGGCTTCTGCAGGAGTCATGTCCTGAGCTGGAGCCAATGAAAGAGTCTGAGGAGGGGTGGCACTGTCCTCGCTGTTCACTACAGGGCCTGCCTTAAGCAAAATTAATGTGTGTAGCTGTGTGTTTAGTCACCGGGGCAGTGCTTCTCTCAGGGTTATGTTCCTTGTCCGCTGATGAGGAAAGCTAGATGTACAAGCAGGGAGAGTCGTTCCTGTCTTGGTGCTGAATGACTCTCCCTGCTTTTGTTTGGGATCGGTTGGGCCCTCAGCACTACTCTGTGACTTCCACAGCCTCCCAAAGTTCCCGTGATAGATGGACATGTTAACTGGAGCCTTGTGTCCATTGTGTCCAGTTTAGCTGCCTGAAAAACCCACTTGCCCGACCTGGAAGTCATTCAAAATGTGGAAGCAAACTGAAGCTGGGGGAAGATCTACGTAGTGTAGGTAAATACTGAGTTGGAACTGAACTGGCACTTCAGATATTCGAGACATTTTTAAACAAGGGTTTTGACTATAAAGAGTTTGAGGTTCCCCACACCATGAACCATATAAAAGTTGCTGGGCTTTGTTTTTTAGGCAGGTCTCAGGCATGGATTTGCAGTCTCACTAGAGATCCAGTAATTCAAAACTGCACCTAATTCAGATACAAACCAGAAATCGACCAAGACTTCTCTTTTTTCCCTGTGTTTGAAGATGTGCCTTTTGCAGGAGCTGGAGTGTCTCTAGCAAGTCAGCTTCTGTGCTCTTTGGGTGAGCGGCTTGGTGCCTGCACTGAGCAGGCTGCTGCAGCTTGCTCTGGAGTAAGGCAGATGGTGTGAGGTCTCCTCTGGTCTTTCAGAGAGCTGTTTTTGAACCGTTCGGAAATGATTGGCATGATCTTATCTTGGGCTGGGTTTCTAGGAAGTTTCACGCAGAGACCTGTGGGAGGAGTCTGCTTCCTGCATGTGCTTCTCCAGAGTGGTTTCATAGCAGTTGGCTCCTAGTGGCAGCCAGGCTTTGGGGACTGGAGTCGCTGTTTAAGCTGTGGCTCAGGTGAGCTGGTTGAGTGACTTCCCTTCAATGGATTCCCCTTGAAGTGTACCTGCCCCTAAAATACGGCTAATAAGGCACTGAAAAATCTGACTCCTGCAGAGTGCTTGGGTACTACCTGCTGGAGTGGTGCTTACAGAGCAGGCTGTGCCCTGGTGAGGGTTCACGTTTCTTTGGAGCTAGCAGAGGACTCGTGTTAACTGCAGGGCAAGGGAGAGGCTGAGATACTGAGACTTGTTCAGGTGGTTTGTAGGCAGCTGTAGGTGGCAGGGGATTGGACCAGATGACCTCTAACGTCCCTTGCAACCTCAGCCATTCTGTGATTGTGTGACCTGGCAGAGTGTTTAATGGTGAATTAACTAGTACTTTGGAAAAGGGGAAGAAGCATGAGTGAAATGCAGTGTGGAGGTGGCTGGCTAGACTCTCAGCACTGCTAGGAACTGAGTAATCTGCTGAGATTCAATTACATACAATAAAATTCTGAAGCCCCCTCAGCAGCCAAGACACTGGGGGCTGTCACAGTACAGTGAGCTGCTTCTCTAACCTGGGATGTGGGCTCCAGATTCTTAAAATTGCTCCTTTGGCCAAGCATGCTCAGATGGTTGCAGAAGGAAACAAGTGGCTCTATGGAGTCAAATGTCTATTTTCATCATGGCCTCTCTCCATACTTCCAGAAGCACGTTCAGATAATGTAAGACCAGCTGCCCTTGCTCACTTGTAGAGAAGAATCATGCTGCTGTGCCCAGAGCACAACAGCTTGTGTTACAGTAACATGGAACAGCTTCTGTTTGGAGCCTTGGTCTGCCGTGCTCTGAGACGCAAACACAGAACAGAAGGTCTCTGCCCCAAAGAGTTTACATTTTATACATGTAAATCTACGTTAGTTAAGTTCAGAGCTGTGGCAGTGTTCATGCCCTGCAGGCCTTCTCCCAGGATGTGCCTTGTGTCCATGCCATGCTGCACTCCATTGCTCTTGGTGCCTGTCCTTGTTCTGGACAGCAGCTCTCCTTAGCCCCATGCTGGCCACACCAGCATTCCTGTGTGTGTCAGGGCATCTGGTGAGCTGGTGTGAGGCACTCCATGGTGTTCAGGATAAAACTGCCAAAATGCTCAGAAAATTTTCCTGGCTGAGAGAATTTATTGGGTTAAAGCACTGGAAATGAAGGAGCTGCAGAGATGGCTTCCGAGTCTGAATGCACCAAAGCCAGCAGAAACCCAGCACTGCATGTGGGAGTTGGACCTTCTCTGTGAAGAAGACTCTGGATCTGTGATGCTGTTCTGTTGCTTTCCAGATGTTGATGGTGTTTCTCACTCGTTCATTTTGGCAGGTCTTTTTCCTCTACAAAGAAGCTCTCGCCAAGATGACCTACTCTACTGAATGCAGATGCCTGCAAATCTAGAAGCTGATAAACCCTGTCTCCTTCATTCCCCTGCCTCTCCTGTTCCCTGTGGAATTTATCCTGCTAAGTATTTTTAAAGTGAGACCTCCCTCGAAGGCATTTGGATTACAACTGTGAGCACATCTATGCAACGTGCTGAGCTGGCCTGAGTGACATCGAGGTACATGTGCCTGCTGTGACCTACAGCAGAAGGGGGGGGAAAGTGCATCTGGCTGGAGAGTGGGAAGAACTCCAAATGCTTGTCCTCTAGGCTCAGGTTGGTCTGCACCATTACTTCTGGTTTTAGCTGTGGGATGTTCACCAGCGTGGTGAGACTGCACAAGCACCAGAGCATCCAGCTGCTATGCTGCAGAGGGTGACATTGTTTGAACCTGGTTTCAGAAGAGCTTCTCTTGTGTGACCTGAGCCCTCACTACCTCCCTACTCAGTTCTTTAATGCCACTAAGGCCTTGATAGAGATTCTTCCAAGCATTTGACAGATGTTAAGAAATGCACTTGGGAGGCAATGGTGGTTTCTGTTTGGTTAGATAAAGTTTTAGAACTTTGGAACTGCCTTGAGTGGGAAAGCATCTTCAGAGAAGCCTGCAAAAGATGTAGCTCTGCCTCCTGCTTACACACAGTGGTCTTTGCTCAGAGGGAGCAGCAGTCTGCCAGTTGTGTACTGGCAGAGCTGTGTGGGCTTTGATTTGGCTGTCCCACCCAGGAACCAGAAGGCCCTCAGCTGTTGAGAAAGCACAGAATGCGCAGGGTGCACAGCTGCATTTTAACTGAAGGCCTTTAGCTCTACTTTTAATTCTAAACCTGGAATGAGGAAATGGTAGAGCTCCCTTCGTGCAGGCTCAGGAGAGGCCAATGGAGGCTGATAACCATCTCTTGGCTCTCTGAAGCGGCTGGCCCAGGCTCTCTTTGTTGTGCCATGGGCACTCATGCTGCCACTCCAGGGCAGCGGTAGCCTTGCCTCTGAGCTGTTAGTGAGAGACAGCCAGACGCATCTTTACCTTCCAGAAGAGGCTCAGTGTCCAACAGCCTGTTGGTTTCTAGAAGGGGAAATGGCAAGTAGAGGCTTGGCAGGGCTGTTGAGCTTGGCTGTGGCTGCACTGTCCTCAGCAGGCACTCTATTTCAGAGCTTCTGCTCCTTGAGCTCCGTTGGCTGAGACCGTGCTGAAGTGACACAGCTCTAATATGCCTGTCTGTCTGCTTAAGAGCTTGGTGATGTTCCCATGGCAAGAAGTGGTAGCTTCATACCCTCTCTGCTCTGAGTGGGCAGAGCTCAGTGCAGATGATGAGTGAGGGGAAAGCGGTGAATGTTGTCTGCTTTGGCCTGAGTAAGGCTTTTGCCTCATGCTCCCCAGTGTCCTTATGGCAAACTGAGGCAGGATGTGCTGGGTATGTGGACACTGAGTTGGACAAGAAGCAGTGCAGCCAGTTTCCCACTCTCCTATCCACGTATTTAGCTGTCACTTCCTCAGTTAGTTTGTGAGGTTTGTGGTCAGTGTGGTATGAAGTCCTAGTGGGGAACCCCAGGGGTAAATACTGGGTCCACTACTGGTTTAACCTCTTCATTAATGGCCTAGATGGTGGAGCCAGGTGCAGTGGAAGCAGTCTTGTAGGTGATACCCAGATGAGAAGTTGGCATGCCCGCTCATGGTGCTGCCATTCAGAGGTACCTGGATGGGCTTGAGAAATGGCAAGAACCTGACAAAGTTCAGCTGTGGGTAATGCCAAGTCCTATGCCTGGGACAGAACTGCCTCAATATGGGCTGCCTGTAGACACCTGTGGGTGTGCTATGGGCCCAGCCAGCTGGAAAGCTGATCTTCGGAAGATGACCTGGGAGTTCTGGTGGACACCAAAGTTGAACAAGAGTTCTGTAGGGTGCTGTTAACATGGTTCTGAACATAAGCCTGTACCACCTCTGTGGCAGATAAGCTCCAGCCTTGTTTCAGACCTGGTCCTCCTTTGTGCTGCTCTGTGTGAAGATTTTGTGGATTTTTTAAAAACAAATAGTTTTTCATGTGGACTGTGCCATGAATGTGGGAGGAAACATTCTGCTTTTGGCTGAGGCTTGGAATGCATGACTGCTTAATTCCCATTGGCAAGCAAGTTGTCAAGCCAGTTTCTTTGTGCCCAGATCACTGAAATAACTCTCTTTGTGCCGTTGGATGTGGAGGTGGATGTTAGAGAGCTGGCATTATTTGTGTGTGTGGCTGCTCAGCTGTGCTGTGCTTGTGCAGTTTGTGTTCTTTCTGAAAAGGTACAGTTAGGTCTGTTGGAAGAAAAGGATCACATACAGGCATCAGTGTTTTTGTTGCTCAAGTGCAAGAAAGTGTGGGCCTTCATTCCTTGAAAAAGCCTTTTCAAGGTTAGTCGGCTGAAGTTGAATGAAGTTCACTTTGCAGTAAGAGATTTGTTATGTCTGTGCCAAGAAAGGTGCTGAAAAGTAAACGTGTAGCCGTGGTGCGAGTCGTCGTGGGTCAGAGCTTGCCCTGACATGTGCCCTGTTAGTGCCGGAGCAGCACACCGAGGCTCGGCGTGCTGGTGCCCAGGATGCTGTGGGAGATTACAGCTGTGTCTGAAGCCAGCATGGGCTCCCTTCCAGAGCCTGCTGACATGTGGCACTGAGAAGCTGTGGCTGCCCCAAGTTGTTTCTTCAGCACCAAAGAAGCCTGGCACCATAGCCATGTGCTGCAGGACTTGTGACTCTGCTTAGCCTTGTTCCTGAGGCACGAGGGCTGGCCTGCTGTGATGTCTCCATGGCAGGGCACATAGGGACACTGTGGTACTGCTCTTCATCTCTGTGCTTGATCTGCCTGAGCCTTGGAGGAGTGGCTGTACTGATTCCAGTTAAGAGCATCCTGCCTGTGTCGCATTTCTGCTGGCAGCACAGTCTTTGGGAACAGGTGTCAGTAAGGAGGTGTGGGTAAGGTAGTCTTTTGGTGGTAGGTCCTCCCAGCCTCTGCCAGGTGTTCTCTGAAGTTGTCCAAGCCATGTTTAATGGGCAAGTTGAGCATCAGTAGCACTGAAGGAAAGGTTTTGCTAATGCTTAATTAGCAAAAAAAGGCCATTTAAACCAGCCCCAAATTATGGCCACTGCTGTTAATTCTAATATAATTTTCTAACAGTTGCACTTAAGTAAAAGCTCCCTGGACTATCTCACCTGAATAAAGGTCAGGAAAGACAATTTTATGAGAGCAGAAGTGAAACTGTCGTATCATGAATACGAGAGACAGTTTGGAAGTGGCAGACCAGTGCTAGCAGTTTCGTAGTGAGTCCCATTTAACTTCTGATCAGAATTTGTCTGTCCTGCCCATGTAGTTATCTTAATCCCCTTCCTCTTCCCCATTTTGGGGGCTGGTGTAGCTCTAGTGATCCCCATAGAACAGAGAGCCATTCGATGAGATGAATGAGCCATGAGTCTTGCTGCTGCTCTAGCAACAGGATTCCAGGAACCTGGAGGGCAGAGAACCTCAGGAGTCTTCTCAGTGGTCTTTTATTACTGCATTGACGAATCCCTGCCATTACAGTCTGAGTCCCACTTACAGAAGAGGTGACTAACAGAGTCTTAGAGTCCCTTGCAGAAGTACCAGCTAACAGCAGTGTTCCTACCCCAAAGCCCCAGCCGAGATCCCTAACTGGAGATCTGTTGCCCCAGGTACCTTATTCTTAGGTACTTTCTTGTCTTAACCCAACCAGTAAAATCCAACCACATGCAACTAACTACAGCATGCTCCCAATGCAAGGTGCCAGCATGGCAGGAGGTCTGACTCTGCAGCATGTCAGGATGTTGTCTTGGGCTTGGCAGTGTGCATCTGGTCAGCTAAGGAATCCCTGCAGGTCTTTGCAGGAGAGGGCTGCAGTATTCAGTGTCACGTAAGCAGTGCTAATGCCATGGACTGTCAGGTTCTGCAGGCAGGGCTTGCCAGTGGAAGTGGGCCTCAGGCACTAGAGCTTTTCATGTATCCTCACCAGCATGGAGTGAGCTGTCAGATGTGAGTCCAAGCTTTATGTCTGTGAGGAGGGGTTAAGGTACTCGGTTTAGAGGTCTGGGTTCAGTATGGGGACAGACACCAGTGTTCTGGGTTAGACTTTGCCCCGTTTTGGAACTTGTCTTTGTGAGCTGTTTTATTTAAAGCTTCTACTTTGTAGCTTATTTGATAGTAGAAGGCTTTGGTATATCTCACAGCCAGAGGCCTGATGCAAAGTGATTTTACTGAGCCAAAGGAACACTTCTTTTGATCTGTCTTTTAGACTCAGTAAGTTGAGTCAACGCTTCTGAAAGATCACAGAATTTATGCTGGTTTTGAGTCATCAGGGGGAGTATTTCACCACTCTGTGCCAGGTTATCTCTGCTTTCTCCTTTGAGGAGTCATTGTAAATATGATGCTTTCCCAAACTGGAGGCTAAAAGCACATGTTAGAATCACAGAGCGTGGGCTGCTGGTAGTTGATAGCTTTTTTACAAGCCTGCTAATTTAACTTGCTTTATCTGACAACTCCAAGCCTGGAAGAAACCTTTCTTTTAGAACTAGAGGTGCTAAATCTTGCCACCTTCTTTGCTGGCATTGTCACAAATGGATCTGCTTGGAGTGAAAATGAGAGGCCATCTCTTCTCTTTTTTTATGACTAGCATGCTTAGGAGTCTCTGCAGTGCCTGAAATAGCTGCAGCATAACCTTTTGTCTTCCCCTGGAAATGGGATGAAAATACCTGTACTGCTGCTTTGTGGTTCAGTGGCTGACATTTGAGTCAGCTCTGACACACTGAAAGCGACAGCATCTCCTGGCAGTGAGGCTAAAGCAGCTTTGATCTCTTCCTCTCCTGAAAAGGTCCTGCCAGAGTGTTTGGCATGGCCTAGTAATGTTGTGCTTTTGCAGAGACTGGAGAGCATGATGCAGATAATGCAAGTGTTTAGAAGAAAAGCGGGTAGCAGGAGTGCAGCTGACCACAGAAACATGTGAGATGCTTCAAGGAATGAAATCTGTGCTAGTGAATTATTTCTGTGAAGAAGGGGAAGCTAGAGGAAACAGACTGACTGGTTCAGCTCTGCAGGAGTTGAGTTCATGTGATGCCTGAAGTCAGGCTTCTGTCGTCAGAGTGCTCTGAACAGGCTCAGGAGTGGGTCCTGCCGCTGAAGGAAGGGCCTCCACAGCTGGTCTGAAGCAGGTTAATTAAACAGTTGCATCTGCTGGGATGAAATTGGAACATGCTTCTGCTGCTTTGCATCCCTGCAACAGGGAAAATCCCTGAAGCAGCTTCAGACAGTTTCTGAATGACTGTGGTTAGTTTTGACAAACAGGACTTGGCACTTAGAGCTGCATTGGAGACAAGGCAGATCCCTGTGACCAGGTCTTCTCTGTTCCACAGGCATCTTCCTCAGACACTGTGCACTTAAACTCATCTTCACCCTCTTGCCATCCTCTGAGCTGAAGGACTTGTAACTCTCATGTGATTTTGCTGAGATCAGTGAGTGTTGCCTTCAAGATGGAGCTTTGTTTCCTGTAGCACAAAGTAGAGGTGTTCCTGAGGAAATGCTGCAGGGTGGCTTTTCCTTCAGTTTGGTGGTGGAGGTGAGTAGGTGAGGATGTGGCTTTTTTGAAGCAGATCACTGGATCCAGGGAAAGTGTGGACTATTGGTCACCTTTTAGCAAACTGCACAGCTGTAAATTGCAGCCTTGTGTCACTTATCCCCCAGCCTACAGACTTGTGGACATTGAAACTGCTTATTTGTAATCCATTTTGTTTAGAAAGACTTGCTAATGACCAAGGCTCCCCTTCTGTCTAGGAGAACCTTAGCTTTTATAAGAATTCTTTGCGTGTACTCAGATCCATCAGATTTGTTTTACTTCTGAAACACCTGCAGCTGTATTGTCAGTGTTGTCTCTGAACTTAAGGACTTCACAAAATCATTTCGAGCACATGTGTGTGTTGGATGTAGTTGCAAATGTTGCCACGCCAGAAGACTGGTTAAATCTTACTTTGACCTTGATTTAGCTTGCTTGGAGCAGTGATTTTATTAACTGGTTGGAAAACAGCCTGCATGCAGTCCTTCCTAGGAAAGGAGCTTGCTGAGTGGCTTTGGTAGGTCACAGCCATGGCACTGGACACTGAGCAGATCAGGAGGTGGAGCATGATAACTTTGGTCTTACAAGAGTAAGTTTTATGTCTTATATAACTTTAAGGCAGCTTCTTGACCTTTCATAGTTTCATTTTTCCATCTTAAAACTAAGAAAGTAATTCAATAAAGTGTAGGAGCATGCCAAGGGGAGTGTCATGGATGTTCAACTGTCAGAGTAGTGTAAGTTCAGAGAACATTTCATGCTGCTAAGAAACTTCTCAGGGTGAGAGGAGGGATTTGAAGATAGCCAGTGAGCGTTTTCTTGAAGTAAGACCCAGAAGCTTTGCTAAACTGTGGAACTAGTAAGGTTGTCCCCGCAGTCAGACTGCTATGGAATGCAAGCTCTAGAAGCACCAGGGAAGTTTTGAAAGCAGTCCAATAAATTGACAGGTTGCAAGCTACCCCTTTCAGGGAGCTGTAGAGTGCAGTGAGATCTCCCTTCAGCCTCCTCTTCTGCAGATTAAACACCCACAGGTCTCTCAACTGCTCCTCACCAGCCCTGCTCTCCAGACCCTTCACCAGCTTTGGCAACATTCTCTGGACCTGCTCCAGCCCCCCACTATCCTTGTGGTGAGGAGCCCAGGACTGATACTAGTGCTGGAGGTGTGAGAAAGATGTATGGCTCATGAAGAGTCTGTGGTGTCTGCTCACCTGTGACTTGAGTGCAGTTTTCTCTTTATTTCCAGGATTGATATGGGAGCTTTCAGGAACTAAAAACTGCCCTTGTTACCTTTGTGGACCAACAGTACTACATATAAAGCTCTAGGAAGGAATTGTTTGAACAGGGTGTGGATGGGAGAAGAGGCTTGAGTTAAAGTCCTGTTCTGGTTTGTCTTTAAGGGTGGTGCCCTTGCCCAATCTGACCATGTGAGCCATTAATGGGTGCAGAGGTGGAACTCGTGTGCCAAAGCGCAAAACCTGCTGCTGAGCCCTCTGAAATGGCCGTTTGTTAATGTGTGGGGAAGGTGTGGGAGCAGGAGACTCTCCTTTGTTCCTTCTCCACTCCTGCTCCAGGGAAGAGGAGCATACTCATTGTGCTTAATACCTTCTAATTGATCTCCCCTGCTTTCCTTGCAGCATGCTTGCCACTAACAAGCAATAGATGGACTATGCAGATCTACTCTAGGCTTGTGAGGGTTCCAGAGCAGAGCTGGTGTGTTCTCTTGTCTTACATGGGCTCAGTGCAACTTTTGTCCCTTTATCATTTTGTGCAATTCATGCATAAGCACTGTCCCATATGAAGTGTCCTGGAGCAAGCACTTCTCTTCCTTGACACACTCTGGTATACTGCTGAATGAAGAATTCATGTATAGTGCATGTGCCAGCTGACTGGGTCCTTTTGTCCTAAAGAATACACTTGGCTGCCTTTATGAAATTCAGCAGCTTAGCAGTCTCAGTTTGAGTTAGCAGTATTGCACACATTGCTACAAACGACTGAAGTGCTTTGCTCCATCATAAAGCTGCTTCTGAAAGCACCTTCACTGGTGTTCCCCTCAGTGTTTCTCCCTTCAGCTAGCTGGATCACTCATATTTTGCTTAGAGGAAAACATTAGACACAGAGATGGGCTTGCTCAGGACCTTCAAACGAGGGTGGCAGAACTGGTTGAGCCCAGAATGCCCAGTCTCAGTCTCACCATGCACAGACCTGAAGCTGTGCTTTCCCTCTGCCAGCTGCGCCGTTGCATGTGCTGACTCTTCCTGGGTTTGTCTTTGTCAGCCATGCTCCGTTTCTGCTCCTTCACAGAGTGCTGCCAGGGCTGCGGCCAGGTGCAGCAGGGATTCACACCTGCTTGCGTCCTGTGTCCTTGGCTTTTCTCTTGGGCCTCATCAGAATTCCAGGAAATTTTTGCTTGGGTGAATTTTGGAGGAGGAGGCGGTAGAAGAATTATATCCTGAAAACCACAGCTCTCCTTTCAAGTAAAAATAGTAATTGTTTTGGTCTCTTTTCCCTTGTGTCCTGCCCTTTTATCTGTGTTCTTTGCATTTAATTATTTCCTGTATGTCTTTTTCTTACATGCTTGCCCAGTTCTCCACTCTGACTGTTAAGAGATTGCTCTACTAGCTAAAGAAGCCTGTTTCTCCAGCTGTTGATTAGTCAAGACGCTATCTAGTTTGTCCCTGGCAGAAGCTCTTACCATTCTTATAAGTGAAAAAACAACGTTAAAACTTAAAAGGAAAAAGGCAAATGGAATGGCTCTGAGTTCTGCCTTGGGTACCTCCTGCGCCACAGGCTGTGCTCACACCGCGGCAGCAACGTGACTTCTCCAGCGCCAGGACGTGCTTCGGAGATGGTTCATGTTTGGGAGTTCTTCCTGTTTGCTCTCCACTTCCCTCATTCTCACGTCCCTGCCAGTGGTTCTGCTGAACGTTCTCTCTCTCTGCTCTCTTGGAGATGGGAATCTGGCATGCAATAAAACAGTCAAAAAGCGCCAGTTGTGCAGGGCCTGGTAGGGTTCTTCTGAGTGCTGCTGAAGCTTGTCCCAGTGTCCACAAACCAGCTGAGTGCCCTACGGCCTCGGGCTAGAGATGTGCTCTTGTCTTCTTGGCCTCTTGTAGTGCTCTGGCAAGCTTCTGGCTTTACCGGCTTGTCACAGCTAAAATACCTCTTCTTTTAGGAGAGAGTAGAGCCAAGATAGTGTCCTGGGCTTGTGCCTAGGCCAGGCACACACCTCTGGCTCCTTCAGGCCCGCTCTGTGGGGGCTGTGTCCCTGCCTGGGTGGCTCTGGGTGCTGTGTGGGTGCTCTGTGCTGTGGAAGGTGCTGTGCAGGGCCAGTGGCTATGGGGGACAGGGGCTGGTACTGTTGGCTTCCTGGTAGAGGTTGCAGCAGTTGAGCCAAGGTGACAGAGGCTTTCCTGTGAAGTGAGCTGCAAGGTGCTCATGTTTCCAAGTACTCACAGTTCTCATGTCTTGTTAGGTGGCCTCCAGACAAATGAGAGGAAGCTGCTTTGACCTGTGCCTGGAACATCTGAGCTGCTGAGGAGGAAGAGGAAGCTAACGTTGTGTGCAGAAGTCTGGCCTTGCAGGCTGGGGCGGTACTTGCAGTGCATGCTGGTGGCCGTATATCCCAAGAGAAAATACTCCCTCATGAGAACTTCTTGACTGACTAACAATGTAAGATTCAGTTTCAAAACCTGCAGTTTCGTTTGTATCCCTTCAGGTGTTCAAAAGAGTTTAAAACAGCCCATCTCCCAGAGGCACTTGCACTTGAAGGGGGGGGAAGAAAGCACTGCCCTGGAAAGCTGGCCACACGCTTGCTTTGCTGTTGTGTACATGTTTTCTGCCATTTCCAGCAGCTGCGTCTCATACCCTGTTTCTTTTGCAGTTTTGCTCAGTGGAGGGACTGCTGTATGTCAGCCATGCCAAAGGGCAAGTGATGAAGGCAAGTACTGGCTTATATATTTGGTTATCTAATGTTGTTTTTGCCATCTTTCTCCTTTTGAACTGTTTTATTTCCCAGTGCTGCTGTGAAATAATTGCATCGATATGATCATGTTTGGGATGTAGGAATGTTCTAACCTCTGCTCTGTGTGGCTATATATAGAATTTTGACTTTTGTCTCTGATCTATTGTATTCTAGAGATAAGAAATGTATCTTTTTGAACTTCATGCTATGTAATACTTGATTTTTCTGCTCAAACAGAATACAAAGGTGTTAGAAGTGTGTGTGGGGAAGGCACAAAGCTTGGATCCTAATGCAAATAAATGTGCTAATTAACTCTACTGGTTCACAGTTCTTCACATTTATGCTAGCTTTTTCCCCCAAAGCAGGTGTTAAGACAAATAAGTAGCTTTAAGGACCTTTGCACCCTGTAGGCAATCTACAAAGCTCTTTTCAGTCTAGCAGGAGCCTCCTGAAGCCAGGAGTCAGCACAGCTTTAGAAAGCAGTCACAGAGTGCCCAGCAGTAGCATGTTGCTGAGCTTGCTGTGGAGTGATGTGTTTCAGGTTGGTTTGTAAATGGACATGGGACCAGTTCAGGCAGGTTGATGGTTTCCAGCAGGCAGCCTGTGGATCTCCAGTTAGGCTGAAGAGCTATGCTTCACGGTCAGCAGTACCAGCAGCAGTAAAGCGGGCAGGAGATCAGACAGGTGCTGGTCAGAGCGTATTGGGCATCTTTGGTA